>NW_027517884.1:4372484-4710605 GCF_048772815.1 Callospermophilus lateralis
GTAGGGCCATGTGGATCTACCATTGGATTCCAAAGGGCTTGTAACTGACATGGTGCAGCCAGCAGACCCTTATATGTAAAGGCATCTTGTTATATGGAGAGTCTTCAGAGGAAAATGAAGAATCAGGTTGATATGGACAAGGGGGCAATGGGCCAAGCTGTGAGAGATAGAAGCCTAGTTGGTGCATTCCCTTGCAGACCCTGACCAACCACACGTGACACAACTCCCTCCAGCACTGTATCCCAGTTTAGCTCCTAGTATTTCGTGAAACAAATACCAAACTCACAGTGCAGCAGGAAAAAACACCACAAAAAGTGGAGGAGGACCAAATGGCTTCATAGTCCACACGGGGAGACACTTAGTCTCCAGTGGCATCAGTTAACCTACAAAGAGAGGATTCAGCACTGCTTCATCTAGTTCTTTGGAAAATAAGAAACCATGTCCTCCAGGTCACATAGATGCAGACCCAGCTCTCATAGTCTCACTACAAATGAAGCCAAATCTCCTGAAAACAACATATATTTCAAGTGCGGAATCTCAGAGGAGTTTCTCAAAAAGTTTTTAGGCCAGCAGAGCTCCATGTTTGTGGAGTGTTTACCCTGTCCCTTAGTTTTGGAAACTTTTCTACCACCTCCAAGGTTGTGAACTGCTGAGCATTTTCCATTCCAGATATGTATTCACTGATTTTGTAACTCCTCTCCTCTAATTGTGTCTTACTTGGGGTGAAGGTGATGTCAAGGCATTCTTCTGGATGAGAGCGGGAGGAAATTGTGCAGCATATATTTACATACGCATTGGATTCATTTTCAAATTTTCCATTCGAAGTACTGAATCCCTGACATTAACCCATACCTGGTAGACTTAGACAGTTCATCCTAATATAATGGGGAAAATTAACCCAACACAATAGAAATACAAGCACTTCAGAGGAGACATGTTGTATAGGTGGACTTCACATTTATATTATATAAGGTAGGAGTTATAAATCTAGTCAAATTTTAATTGAAATATTCTCCATGTGTTTTTAAACTTAACAAATATGTGAATTCTTGTTTCCCTTTTCTGTAGCCTATTCACACATGTATATTTATATGCATATATAGAATCCTACCAGGTATCACACGTACATTTTTGTGAGGTGGCTGTCTTGGCAGATACAAATTGTGAGAAGAGTTCACTCCTCCTAAATGCTGTTGGAAATGAAAATTCAACCTATAGGAGAGCGTCCTAGTACAACAACATTATACATAAACTCATGTTCAGTAAAATAAATATGTTTGCATCTGTGGATGATATATATTTACTGATGAATTTCGATTGGCATTTATATTGGTACTTTTTAATGTCTGTGAGTGTTTTGTGTGTGTGTGTGTGTGTGTGTGTGCGTGTGTGTGTGTGTGTGTATATATATATATATATATATATATATATATATATATATATAAATAGATAGATATATATAGATATATATATAGATGTAGATATAGATATAGATATACTCTCCAAATTTTTCAAAATATGGAATATATGTGTCTAATATACACTCTCTAATTTCATTCATGTTCATGTATGTGGATTTGTAATCAACTTTTCACAAGATTATAATCATAAATATTCATCCACTTGAAATACATATTTGTTTCCTAGTACTGAAAACTAACTTCAGTGAATTGTGCATACAAATCCTAATTATTCTACAGTAACTGACCCAGTCTAACATCAATGCAAGTAGACTCCTATGGGACATGATATGTAATTTGTCATTCATTTGTATTCGACACTGCTACATTATTGTTTCCTCAGTTTTTGCACATCATAGGATATACATTTCATCCACAAGTTCACAAATTAACAGGCATTTGTTTCAACTTTAATCACTTCCTGCTTCAGAACACATGTATTGTCAGGGTTTCTTGAATGGTCTTTTCATGAGACTTCTTTCCAAACACATTATTTTGAATTTCCATAATCATTTTGAAGCAAAACTCACAAACTCTTCATGATAAAAGAAAACACTAATATTTCCATTAGATAAATAACTGGTTGGAATGAATGATTGTATATCAATATACGACTTCCTTTAATTTTTCAGATATCAGTTCAATTCATTATTTAAAGTTCAAAAAAGTTATATTATTTATTCACAGTATGGTCTATTCATGCTTTTTCTCTATGTTCATAGAAACAGGGTACACCTCTTTCTACCCCCGATTCTATTTTACATCTTCAATATATTGCTCCCAGAAATGGTGAAAGAATTACTCATGTCACCTCATTATCACAGTAATATTCTGGACAAAAAATGGAAAGGTCACACTTATGATTGTACCAAAGCCTAAATGGAAAGTGAACATGGATTTCTAAAAACATCCATTTCCAGGTTGCCTAATGCTGTCAATTGTCAATCCTATTGGTGACTACATTTTTGTTTTTTCCTAGTTTATATATTCAAACTCAACCCTGTTGAAAATGTCTAATTCTATCACTCACTTTATACTTTGCCTGATTTCGTAATGTTTCTATTGATATCTGCTTTTCTACATATTTTCCCCAGTTCAACATAGTGACTGACTCTTCATATGTGCTGAAATATACTTTCACTCTATAACTGAAAGTCTATTGCTAAAGAACATTTGGTCCAAATCCTATACTCACTCTTCTTCCGAAACCTACTGACTATCTTCCTAATCCTACTGAATATCCCTTTTTGACTAGATGTTCTCTTCTAAATTCAATCATCCAATGTACAAGGTCCTATGCCATTGTATATCAAATTATCTGAGACAAATTTGCAGAACATAATTCAAAGTTCAGTATCCAAATCAAGGGCAGAACCCTTCTGGGCTTCAAATCATACCTAGATTTCTGTTTTCATACTTATATTTCACCTCAATATTCTTGTAAATATTTCAGGTTCCCAATACCATTATTCATCGCACAGAGTCATACATAACCAAAATCAAACCTGTTTTTAACCCCCAGTATACACTGTTCCCTCAATCATTTTACAGAAGAGCAGGGACAGAGTGGTTTTTACAATACAGGAGAGTTGGGGACCTTCCACATTAAGAGAACCTCAAATGTCCATGCACAAATCATACCTGGAGAAGTTGTAAGCAGGTATGAAGCACCTGAGAGAGCAAAAGTCATCTTCCATGGCAAACAACCTGGTCAGGATGAAGGGATGTGTCTGAATCGGCCTCTCTCTTCTTATTGTAGAGAACATGGACCAAACCAGGCCTGGGTGGAGAGCTGTTCCAGGGTGCCAATGGTTGATATACATTCTACCTTATGAAAGTGTCAGAGGAAGTAGGGGCAAACTCCATCTTATGTTACCCTTGGAAGCAACTGTTAGGACAAAGTGGTTGCCAAGGCAGTGACCTCATTCAGTTCCAAAGAATGTGACATACCTCAGTTCCTTGGTGATGGAACTCTCTTAACTTGGTATCCAAGAAGCCAGGCAGCCAGAGGCAGCCCCAGTCCCAGTCCCAGTGGGCTCACTTGTTTGGATTTACCAAGGACAGAGTCAGTTTTCTTGGTACCTAATGATGTGAGGAAGGCCAAATGCCAGGAGAGCTCTGAAGATGGACCTTTCCTGAGAAAACAGGTAGTGGCTAACCACTTTTTCCTGACTTCTTCACAGAGTTGTTCAAGGAAACAAGATCGGAGAGAAGACAGGACATTTCGGGAAAACATAGTATGGCCCACCAGTCAGAGGACACCCCAGATAGTCACAGACCTACTTGGGGGAAGGAGGTGCCTTTGTGGGAGTGCGTGTGGGTTTGTTGTTTTGTCTCATGTTCTGAGAATAGATAGGAAAGTAGGTTTGTTTGGTTTGGAGTGGACAGTTTCTAGTAAGTCATTTGACACGGCGAGTGTTTCTGTTTCTGTGTATTCCACTGTGTCCATTGTTGTAGACATTAGAAAAGAGAATGCATTAATGGATGTGTCCTGTCTAGTATAAATCTTCCCATAATTCATCCTGCCAATATATAAATGGACTGCAGCTTGTCTTATCGATGTGCAACATCTGCTATCTTTCTAAGTTGTTGTTTTCTTCCCGAATTCTGGCCACTCTCCAGAATAGGCTCATGGATTTGTGTCCAAAATGGTACCACCTCCAAGCTCTGTGACATGGCCACGTACTGGATAGCTGAAGAGAATGGCGAGCATCTCAGAAAACTCAGATATCAGTGTGACCAGGAAAGTCTCAGTGCAGAAACCCTGCTTTGGGCCTTTTGCTGACTTATTGTTGTGTTGCACTGAATGTCAGGAAGGTCTTTGCCTCAGGCCACCCCTTTGTGAAGCCTGAAGAAAACAGTTTTCAAATGGAAATGAATGGGCATCTCCTGTGGCTTCTGGCTTCATTGCTTTGGGAAAGGATGTGTCTGAATCAGCCTCTTGGCCATGTGTGTGGCTGTGACTTAGATTCTCAGCACCTGATGAATCTAAAAAGGATCCCCTGCGTGCATCCAAAACCATAAGGGCAAAAAATCTTTCATTGTGGATGAATTCTCTTGCCTTCCTCTGTTAAAATCCTGAACTCCATAAGTGAGAATAGGGATTCTTTGGGTCAAATGAGTTCTTCAAATCTCTGCAGAGGTGCTTGGGTTTTCGAATAACTTTAAATCACATAAAGAATGTATTCCTGAAATCAGTAGGCCTCAAATTGGAGAAACACAGAAGAATTAACGGCAGGCTTCTTTGATCATTCCTGGTTCACAGAAACGGTGTCCAGGCCACCCTGACTTTAGGCAAATGAGGGGCAAACGAGCTGATTTTGGACACTGTCTTGGGCTGCGCCCCTCATGGAAACCTCCAGCCAGAGGTTAAGATGAGTTACTATATGGAATAAGATGAGGGCCATGTGGGAGTGTTTCGGTTTTAATTTTGGTCATTTGTGTGACAGTTGGAAGAAATGACTGTGTCCACGTGGGCTTGAACTCTGGTGTGATTCCCCTTAGAGACTGGGTTTTGGAACTGAACTCAGAGAAGCATTGCCATGAATTTTGTTGGGATTTTAAGAGGCCACGCATGAAAGTCGCTCTTGGAAACTGAGACCTAGGCCCCGGGTGGATTTCCACAGAGGCCTGGGAAACTCAGCAAGGATATCAAATGATTTTATTCTTAAAGAAATGGCAGCCATAGTTGAGAGTCAAAACACACATGGACCTCACATTGTAGACCTCAATGGGCCTGGCCTAATGTGACCTTTTGTCCACTCTTTGGGAAGCCTTGCCTTTTAGAGATCTCCAGAGATTTCATTGAAATGAGCTTCCTCACCATTTAATGTTTGCTGCATGAATTGAAACCCACAGTGCCTCCAACTTCATGCTTGAAAAATGGCTAGATAAATACCATGAAATTTTTGAAATTCCTATGACCAGGTGGCACTGGAGAAACATTGGATGTCCTGTTGCTGATTATGAGAATACCAGACAGTGCCTTGATTTACTGAGTTTCATGAAAATGGTGTAGAACAGAGATGCCAGTAAGTTGGAGCCTGCTGAGTAGTGGGTCTAGAGCAGTGGTGGGGAGGTGTTTGATAAAACATCCGTGGTAGGGCCATGTGGATCTACCATTGGATTCCAAAGGGCTTGTAACTGACATGGTGCAGCCAGCAGACCCTTATATGTAAAGGCATCTTGTTATATGGAGAGTCTTCAGAGGAAAATGAAGAATCAGGTTGATATGGACAAGGGGGCAATGGGCCAAGCTGTGAGAGATAGAAGCCTAGTTGGTGCATTCCCTTGCAGACCCTGACCAACCACACGTGACACAACTCCCTCCAGCACTGTATCCCAGATTAGCTCCTAGTATTTCGTGAAACAAATACCAAACTCACAGTGCAGCAGGAAAAACACCACAAAAAGTGGAGGAGGACCAAATGGCTTCACAGTCCACACGGGGAGACACTTAGTCTCCAGTGGCATCAGTTGACCTACAAAGAGATGATTCAGCACTGCTTCATCTAGTTCTTTGGAAAATAAGAAACCATGTCCTCCAGGTCACATAGATGCAGACCCAGCTCTCATAGTCTCACTACAAAGGAAGCCAAATCTCCTGAAAACAACATATATTTCAAGTGCGGAATCTCAGAGGAGTTTCTCAAAAAGTTTTTAGGCCAGCAGAGCTCCATGTTTGTGGAGTGTTTACCTTGTCCCTTAGTTTTGGAAACTTTTCTACCACCTCCAAGGTTGTGAACTGCTGAGCATTTTCCATTCCAGATATGTATTCACTGATTTTGTAACTCCTCTCCTCTAATTGTGTCTTACTTGGGGTGAAGGTGATGTCAAGGCATTCTTCTGGATGAGAGCGGGAGGAAATTGTGCAGCATATATTTACATACGCATTGGATTCATTTTCAAATTTTCCATTCGAAGTACTGAATCCCTGACATTAACCCATACCTGGTAGACTTAGACAGTTCATCCTAATATAATGGGGAAAATTAACCCAACACAATAGAAATACAAGCACTTCAGAGGAGACATGTTGTATAGGTGGACTTCACATTTGTATTATATAAGGTAGGAGTTATAAATCTAGTCAAATTTTAATTGAAATATTCTCCATGTGTTTTTAAACTTAACAAATATGTGAATTCTTGTTTCCCTTTTCTGTAGCCTATTCACACATGTATATTTATATGCATATATAGAATCCTACCAGGTATCACATGTACATTTTTGTGAGGTGGCTGTCTTGGCAGATACAAATTGTGAGAAGAGTTCACTCCTTCTAAATGCTGTTAGAAATGAAAATTCAACCTATAGGAGAGCGTCCTAGTACAACAACATTATACATAAACTCATGTTCAGTAAAATAAATATGTTTGCATCTGTGGATGATATATATTTACTGATGAATTTCGATTGGCATTTATATTGGAACTTTTTAATGTCTGTGAGTGTTGTGTGTGTGTGTGTGTGTGTGTGTGTGCGCGTGTGTGTGTGTGTGTGTGTATATATATATATATATATATATATATATATATATATAAATAGATAGATATATATAGATATATATATAGATGTAGATATAGATATAGATATACTCTCCAAATTTTTCAAAATATGGAATATATGTGTCTAATATACACTCTAAATTCATTCATGTTCATGTATGTGGATTTGTAATCAACTTTTCACAAGATTATAATCATAAATATTCATCCACTTGAAATACATATTTGTTTCCTAGTACTGAAAACTAACTTCAGTGAATTGTGCATACAAATCCTAATTATTCTACAGTAACTGACCCAGTCTAACATCAATGCAAGTAGACTCCTATGGGACATGATATGTAATTTGTCATTCATTTGTATTCGACACTGCTACATTATTGTTTCCTCAGTTTTTGCACATCATAGGATATACATTTCATCCACAAGTTCACAAATTAACAGGCATTTGTTTCAACTTTAATCACTTCTTGCTTCAGAACACATGTATTGTCAGGGTTTCTTGAATGGTCTTTTCATGAGACTTCTTTCCAAACACATTATTTTGAATTTCCATAATCATTTTGAAGCAAAACTCACACACTCTTTATGATAAACCAAAACATTAATAT
Organism: Callospermophilus lateralis; assembly: GCF_048772815.1. NCBI lineage: Eukaryota > Metazoa > Chordata > Mammalia > Rodentia > Sciuridae > Callospermophilus > Callospermophilus lateralis. Next base: position 4,380,063 of record NW_027517884.1, read on the forward strand.
TTCCATTAGATATATATCTGGTTGGAATGAATGATTGTATTTCAATATACGACTTCCTTTAATTTTTCAGATATCAGTTCAATTCATTATTTAAATTCAAAAAAGTTATATTATTTATTCACAGTATGGTCTATTCATGCTTTTTCTCTATGTTCATAGAAACAGGGTACACCTCTTTCTACCCCCGATTCTATTTTACATCTTCAATATATTGCTCCCAGAAATGGTGAAAGAATTACTCATGTCACCTCATTATCACAGTAATATTCTGGACAAAAAATGGAAAGGTCACACTTATGATTGTACCAAAGCCTAAATGGAAAGTGAACATGGATTTCTAAAAACATCCATTTCCAGGTTGCCTAATGCTGTCAATTGTCAATCCTATTGGTGACTACATTTTTGTTTTTTCCTAGTTTATATATTCAAACTCAACCCTGTTGAAAATATCTAATTCTATCACTCACTTTATACTTTGCCTGATTTCGTAATGTTTCTATTGATATCTGCTTTTCTACATATTTTCCCCAGTTCAACATAGTGACTGACTCTTCATATGTGCTGAAATATACTTTCACTCTATAACTGAAAGTCTATTGCTAAAGAACTTTTGGTCCAAATCCTATACTCACTCTTCTTCCGAAACCTACTGACTATCTTCCTAATCCTACTGAATATCCCTTTTTGACTAGATGTTCTCTTCTAAATTCAATCATCCAATGTACAAGGTCCTATGCCATTGTATATCAAATTATCTGAGACAAATTTGCAGAACATAATTCAAAGTTCAGTATCCAAATCAAGGGCAGAACCCTTCTGGGCTTCAAATCATACCTAGATTTCTGTTTTCATACTTATATTTCACCTCAATATTCTTGTAAATATTTCAGGTTCCCAATACCATTATTCATTGCACAGAGTCATACATAACCAAAATCAAACCGGTTTTTAACCCCCAGTATACACTGTTCCCTCAATCATTTTACAGAAGAGCAGGGACAGAGTGGTTCTTACAATACAGGAGAGTTGGGGACCTTCCACATTAAGAGAACCTCAAATGTCCATGCACAAATCATACCTGGAGAAGTTGTAAGCAGGTATGAAGCACCTGAGAGAGCAAAAGTCATCTTCCATGGCAAACAACCTGGTCAGGATGAAGGGATGTGTCTGAATCGGCCTCTCTCTTCTTATTGTAGAGAACATGGACCAAACCAGGCCTGGGTGGAGAGCTGTTCCAGGGTGCCAATGGTTGATATACATTCTACCTTATGAAAGTGTCAGAGGAAGTAGGGGCAAACTCCATCTTATGTTACCCTTGGAAGCAACTGTTAGGACAAAGTGGTTGCCAAGGCAGTGACCTCATTCAGTTCCAAAGAATGTGACATACCTCAGTTCCTTGGTGATGGAACTCTCTTAACTTGGTATCCAAGAAGCCAGGCAGCCAGAAGCAGTCCCAGTCCCAGTCCCAGTGGGCTCACTTGTTTGGATTTACCAAGGACAGAGTCAGTTTTCTTGGTACCTAATGATGTGAGGAAGGCCAAATGCCAGGAGAGCTCTGAAGATGGACCTTTCCTGAGAAAACAGGTAGTGGCTAACCACTTTTTCCTGACTTCTTCACAGAGTTGTTCAAGGAAACAAGATCGGAGAGAAGACAGGACATTTCGGGAAAACATAGTATGGCCCACCAGTCAGAGGACACCCCAGATAGTCACAGACCTACTTGGGGGAAGGAGGTGCCTTTGTGGGAGTGCGTGTGGGTTTGTAGTTTTGTCTCATGTTCTGAGAATAGATAGGAAAGTAGGTTTGTTTGGTTTGGAGTGGACAGTTTCTAGTAAGTCATTTGACACGGCGAGTGTTTCTGTTTCTGTGTATTCCACTGTGTCCATTGTTGTAGACATTAGAAAAGAGAATGCATTAATGGATGTGTCCTGTCTAGTATAAATCTTCCCATAATTCATCCTGCCAATATATAAATGGACTGCAGCTTGTCTTATCGATGTGCAACATCTGCTATCTTTCTAAGTTGTTGTTTTCTTCCCGAATTCTGGCCACTCTCCAGAATAGGCTCATGGATTTGTGTCCAAAATGGTACCACCTCCAAGCTCTGTGACATGGCCACGTACTGGATAGCTGAAGAGAATGGCGAGCATCTCAGAAAACTCAGATATCAGTGTGACCAGGAAAGTCTCAGTGCAGAAACCCTGCTTTGGGCCTTTTGCTGACTTATTGTTGTGTTGCACTGAATGTCAGGAAGGTCTTTGCCTCAGGCCACCCCTTTGTGAAGCCTGAAGAAAACAGTTTTCAAATGGAAATGAATGGGCATCTCCTGTGGCTTCTGGCTTCATTGCTTTGGGAAAGGATGTGTCTGAATCAGCCTCTTGGCCATGTGTGTGGCTGTGACTTAGATTCTCAGCACCTGATGAATCTAAAAAGGATCCCCTGCGTGCATCCAAAACCATAAGGGCAAAAAATCTTTCATTGTGGATGAATTCTCTTGCCTTCCTCTGTTAAAATCCTGAACTCCATAAGTGAGAATAGGGATTCTTTGGGTCAAATGAGTTCTTCAAATCTCTGCAGAGGTGCTTGGGTTTTCGAATAACTTTAAATCACATAAAGAATGTATTCCTGAAATCAGTAGGCCTCAAATTGGAGAAACACAGAAGAATTAACGGCAGGCTTCTTTGATCATTCCTGGTTCACAGAAACGGTGTCCAGGCCACCCTGACTTTAGGCAAATGAGGGGCAAACGAGCTGATTTTGGACACTGTCTTGGGCTGCGCCCCTCATGGAAACCTCCAGCCAGAGGTTAAGATGAGTTACTATATGGAATAAGATGAGGGCCATGTGGGAGTGTTTCGGTTTTAATTTTGGTCATTTGTGTGACAGTTGGAAGAAATGACTGTGTCCACGTGGGCTTGAACTCTGGTGTGATTCCCCTTAGAGACTGGGTTTTGGAACTGAACTCAGAGAAGCATTGCCATGAATTTTGTTGGGATTTTAAGAGGCCACGCATGAAAGTCGCTCTTGGAAACTGAGACCTAGGCCCCGGGTGGATTTCCACAGAGGCCTGGGAAACTCAGCAAGGATATCAAATGATTTTATTCTTAAAGAAATGGCAGCCATAGTTGAGAGTCAAAACACACATGGACCTCACATTGTAGACCTCAATGGGCCTGGCCTAATGTGACCTTTTGTCCACTCTTTGGGAAGCCTTGCCTTTTAGAGATCTCCAGAGATTTCATTGAAATGAGCTTCCTCACCATTTAATGTTTGCTGCATGAATTGAAACCCACAGTGCCTCCAACTTCATGCTTGAAAAATGGCTAGATAAATACCATGAAATTTTTAAAATTCCTATGACCAGGTGGCACTGGAGAAACATTGGATGTCCTGTTGCTGATTATGAGTATACCAGACAGTGCCTTGATTTACTGAGTTTCATGAAAATGGTGTAGAACAGAGATGCCAGTAAGTTGGAGTCTGCTGAGTAGTGGGTCTAGAGCAGTGGTGGGGAGGTGTTTGATAAAACATCCGTGGTAGGGCCATGTGGATCTACCATTGGATTCCAAAGGGCTTGTAACTGACATGGTGCAGCCAGCAGACCCTTATATGTAAAGGCATCTTGTTATATGGAGAGTCTTCAGAGGAAAATGAAGAATCAGGTTGATATGGACAAGGGGGCAATGGGCCAAGCTGTGAGAGATAGAAGCCTAGTTGGTGCATTCCCTTGCAGACCCTGACCAACCACACGTGACACAACTCCCTCCAGCACTGTATCCCAGTTTAGCTCCTAGTATTTCGTGAAACAAATACCAAACTCACAGTGCAGCAGGAAAAAACACCACAAAAAGTGGAGGAGGACCAAATGGCTTCATAGTCCACACGGGGAGACACTTAGTCTCCAGTGGCATCAGTTGACCTACAAAGAGAGGATTCAGCACTGCTTCATCTAGTTCTTTGGAAAATAAGAAACCATGTCCTCCAGGTCACATAGATGCAGACCCAGCTCTCATAGTCTCACTACAAAGGAAGCCAAATCTCCTGAAAACAACATATATTTCAAGTGCGGAATCTCAGAGGAGTTTCTCAAAAAGTTTTTAGGCCAGCAGAGCTCCATGTTTGTGGAGTGTTTACCCTGTCCCTTAGTTTTGGAAACTTTTCTACCACCTCCAAGGTTGTGAACTGCTGAGCATTTTCCATTCCAGATATGTATTCACTGATTTTGTAACTCCTCTCCTCTAATTGTGTCTTACTTGGGGTGAAGGTGATGTCAAGGCATTCTTCTGGATGAGAGCGGGAGGAAATTGTGCAGCATATATTTACATACGCATTGGATTCATTTTCAAATTTTCCATTCGAAGTACTGAATCCCTGACATTAACCCATACCTGGTAGACTTAGACAGTTCATCCTAATATAATGGGGAAAATTAACCCAACACAATAGAAATACAAGCACTTCAGAGGAGACATGTTGTATAGGTGGACTTCACATTTATATTATATAAGGTAGGAGTTATAAATCTAGTCAAATTTTAATTGAAATATTCTCCATGTGTTTTTAAACTTAACAAATATGTGAATTCTTGTTTCCCTTTTCTGTAGCCTATTCACACATGTATATTTATATGCATATATAGAATCCTACCAGGTATCACACGTACATTTTTGTGAGGTGGCTGTCTTGGCAGATACAAATTGTGAGAAGAGTTCACTCCTCCTAAATGCTGTTGGAAATGAAAATTCAACCTATAGGAGAGCGTCCTAGTACAACAACATTATACATAAACTCATGTTCAGTAAAATAAATATGTTTGCATCTGTGGATGATATATATTTACTGATGAATTTCGATTGGCATTTATATTGGTACTTTTTAATGTCTGTGAGTGTTGTGTGTGTGTGTGTGTGTGTGTGTGTGCGTGTGTGTGTGTGTGTGTGTATATATATATATATATATATATATATATATATATATATATATAAATAGATAGATATATATAGATATATATATAGATGTAGATATAGATATAGATATACTCTCCAAATTTTTCAAAATATGGAATATATGTGTCTAATATACACTCTCTAAATTCATTCATGTTCATGTATGTGGATTTGTAATCAACTTTTCACAAGATTACAATCATAAATATTCATCCACTTGAAATACATATTTGTTTCCTAGTACTGAAAACTAACTTCAGTGAATTGTGCATACAAATCCTAATTATTCTACAGTAACTGACCCAGTCTAACATCAATGCAAGTAGACTCCTATGGGACATGATATGTAATTTGTCATTCATTTGTATTCGACACTGCTACATTATTGTTTCCTCAGTTTTTGCACATCATAGGATATACATTTCATCCACAAGTTCACAAATTAACAGGCATTTGTTTCAACTTTAATCACTTCCTGCTTCAGAACACATGTATTGTCAGGGTTTCTTGAATGGTCTTTTCATGAGACTTCTTTCCAAACACATTATTTTGAATTTCCATAATCATTTTGAAGCAAAACTCACACACTCTTTATGATAAACCAAAACATTAATATTTCCATTAGATATATATCTGGTTGGAATGAATGATTGTATATCAATATACGACTTCCTTTAATTTTTCAGATATCAGTTCAATTCATTATTTAAATTCAAAAAAGTTATATTATTTATTCACAGTATGGTCTATTCATGCTTTTTCTCTATGTTCATAGAAACAGGGTACACCTCTTTCTACCCCCGATTCTATTTTACATCTTCAATATATTGCTCCCAGAAATGGTGAAAGAATTACTCATGTCACCTCATTATCACAGTAATATTCTGGACAAAAAATGGAAAGGTCACTCTTATGATTGTACCAAAGCCTAAATGGAAAGTGAACATGGATTTCTAAAAACATCCATTTCCAGGTTGCCTAATGCTGTCAATTGTCAATCCTATTGGTGACTACATTTTTGTTTTTTCCTAGTTTATATATTCAAACTCAACCCTGTTGAAAATGTCTAATTCTATCACTCACTTTATACTTTGCCTGATTTCGTAATGTTTCTATTGATATCTGCTTTTCTACATATTTTCCCCAGTTCAACATAGTGACTGACTCTTCATATGTGCTGAAATATACTTTCACTCTATAACTGAAAGTCTATTGCTAAAGAACTTTTGGTCCAAATCCTATACTCACTCTTCTTCCGAAACCTACTGACTATCTTCCTAATCCTACTGAATATCCCTTTTTGACTAGATGTTCTCTTCTAAATTCAATCATCCAATGTACAAGGTCCTATGCCATTGTATATCAAATTATCTGAGACAAATTTGCAGAACATAATTCAAAGTTCAGTATCCAAATCAAGGGCAGAACCCTTCTGGGCTTCAAATCATACCTAGATTTCTGTTTTCATACTTATATTTCACCTCAATATTCTTGTAAATATTTCAGGTTCCCAATACCATTATTCATCGCACAGAGTCATACATAACCAAAATCAAACCTGTTTTTAACCCCCAGTATACACTGTTCCCTCAATCATTTTACAGAAGAGCAGGGACAGAGTGGTTTTTACAATACAGGAGAGTTGGGGACCTTCCACATTAAGAGAACCTCAAATGTCCATGCACAAATCATACCTGGAGAAGTTGTAAGCAGGTATGAAGCACCTGAGAGAGCAAAAGTCATCTTCCATGGCAAACAACCTGGTCAGGATGAAGGGATGTGTCTGAATCGGCCTCTCTCTTCTTATTGTAGAGAACATGGACCAAACCAGGCCTGGGTGGAGAGCTGTTCCAGGGTGCCAATGGTTGATATACATTCTACCTTATGAAAGTGTCAGAGGAAGTAGGGGCAAACTCCATCTTATGTTACCCTTGGAAGCAACTGTTAGGACAAAGTGGTTGCCAAGGCAGTGACCTCATTCAGTTCCAAAGAATGTGACATGCCTCAGTTCCTTGGTGATGGAACTCTCTTAACTTGGTATCCAAGAAGCCAGGCAGCCAGAGGCAGTCCCAGTCCCAGTCCCAGTGGGCTCACTTGTTTGGATTTACCAAGGACAGAGTCAGTTTTCTTGGTACCTAATGATGTGAGGAAGGCCAAATGCCAGGAGAGCTCTGAAGATGGACCTTTCCTGAGAAAACAGGTAGTGGCTAACCACTTTTTCCTGACTTCTTCACAGAGTTGTTCAAGGAAACAAGATCGGAGAGAAGACAGGACATTTCGGGAAAACATAGTATGGCCCACCAGTCAGAGGACACCCCAGATAGTCACAGACCTACTTGGGGGAAGGAGGTGCCTTTGTGGGAGTGCGTGTGGGTTTGTTGTTTTGTCTCATGTTCTGAGAATAGATAGGAAAGTAGGTTTGTTTGGTTTGGAGTGGACAGTTTCAAGTAAGTCATTTGACACGGCGAGTGTTTCTGTTTCTGTGTATTCCACTGTGTCCATTGTTGTAGACATTAGAAAAGAGAATGCATTAATGGATGTGTCCTGTCTAGTATAAATCTTCCCATAATTCATCCTGCCAATATATAAATGGACTGCAGCTTGTCTTATCGATGTGCAACATCTGCTATCTTTCTAAGTTGTTGTTTTCTTCCCGAATTCTGGCCACTCTCCAGAATAGGCTCATGGATTTGTGTCCAAAATGGTACCACCTCCAAGCTCTGTGACATGGCCACGTACTGGATAGCTGAAGAGAATGGCGAGCATCTCAGAAAACTCAGATATCAGTGTGACCAGGAAAGTCTCAGTGCAGAAACCCTGCTTTGGGCCTTTTGCTGACTTATTGTTGTGTTGCACTGAATGTCAGGAAGGTCTTTGCCTCAGGCCACCCCTTTGTGAAGCCTGAAGAAAACAGTTTTCAAATGGAAATGAATGGGCCTCCCCTGTGGCTCTTTGCTTAATTGCTTTGGAAAGGGATGTGTCTTTATCAGACTCTTGGACCTGTGTGTGGCTGTGACTTAGATTCTCAGCACCTGATGGATCTTAAGAATGATCCCATGTGAGCTTCCAAACCCAAAATGGCAAAAAATATCATTCATTGTGAATGAAGTCTTTGCTTTCCTCTGTTAGGTTCCTGCACTCCATCAAATGAGAATAGGGATTCTTTGGGTCAAATGAGTTCTTCAAAGCCCTGAAGAGGTGCTTGTGTTTTCGCATGACTCGAAATCACCTAAAGAATCGATACCTAAATTCAGTTGGCCTCAAATTGGAGAAACACAGAAGTATTAACGGCAGGCTTATTTGTTCACTCCTCATTCACAGAAACGGTTTCCAGCCTACCCTGACTTTAGGCAAATGAGGGGCAATCGAGCTGATTTTGGACACTGTCTTGGGCTGCGCCCCTCATGGAAACCTCCAGCCAGAGGTTAAGATGATTGACTATATGGAATAAGATGAGGGCCATGTGGGAGTGTTTTGGTTTTTGTTTTGGTTTTAATTTTGTTCATTTGTGTGGCATTGGAAAAAATGACTGGGTGTACGTGGGCTTGAAATCTGGTGTCATTCCCCTTAGAGACTGGGTTTTGGAACTGAACTCAGAGAAGCATTGCCATGAATTTTGTTGGGATTTTAAGAGGCCACGCATGAAAGTCACTCTTGGAAACTGAGACCTAGGCGCCGGGTGGATTTCCACAGAGGCCTGGGAATTTCAGCAAGGATATCACATGATTTTATTCTTAAAGAAATGGCAGCCATAGTTGAGAGTCAAAACACACATGGACCTCACATTGTAGACCTCAATGGGCCTGGCCTAATGTGACCTTTTTCCACTCTTTGGGAAGCCTTGCCTGTGAGAGTTCTCCAGAGAATTCATTGAAATGAGCTTCCTCAACATTTAATGTTTTCTGAATGAATGGAAACCCCCATTGCCTCGAACTTCATGCTTGAAAAATGGCTAGATAAATACCATGAAATTTTTGAAATTCCTATGACCAGGTGGCACTGGAGAAACATTGGATGTCCTGTTGCTGATTATGAGTATACCAGACAGTGCCTTGACTTACTGAGTTTCATGAAAATGGTGTAGAACAGAGATGCCAGTAAGTTGGAGCCTGCTGAGTAGTGGGTCTAGAGCAGTGGTGGGGAGGTGTTTGATAAAACATCCGTGGTAGGGCCATGTGGATCTACCATTGGATTCCAAAGGGCTTGTAACTGACATGGTGCAGCCAGCAGACCCTTATATGTAAAGGCATCTTGTTATATGGAGAGTTTTCAGAGGAAAATGAAGAATCAGGTTGATATGGACATGGGGGCAATGGGGCAAGCAGTGAGAGATAGAAGCCTAGTTGGTGCATTCTCTTGTAGACCCTGACCCACCACACGTGACAGAACTCCCTCCAGCACTGTGTCCCAGTTTAGCTCCTAGTATTTCGGGAAACAAATACCAAACTCACAGTGCAGCAGAAAAATAACCACAAAATGTGGAGGAGGACCAAATGGCTTCGGTGTCCACACGGGGACACAATTTGTCTTCAGTGGCCTCAGTTTACCTACAAAGAGAGGATTCAGCACTGCTTCATCTTGTTCATTGGAAAATAAGAAACCATGTCCTCCAGGTCACATAGATGTAGACCCAGCTTTGATGGTCTCACTACATAGGAAGCCAAATCTCTTGAAAACAATATATAATTCAAGTGCGGAAGCTCAGAGGCAGTTTATCAAATGTTTTTAGGCCAGCAGAGCTCCATGTTTGTGGAGTGTTTACCCTGTCCCTTAGTTTTGGAAACTCCTCTACCACCTCCAAGGTTGTGAGCTCCTGAGCATTTTACATTCCAGATATGTATTCACTGATTTTGTAACTCCTCTCCTCTAATTGTGTCTTACTTGGGGTGAAGGTAATGTCAAGGCATTCTTCTGGATGAGAGCGGGAGGATATTTGTGCAGCATATATTTACATACACATTGGATTCATTTTCCAATTTTCCATTCGAAGTACTGAATCCCTGACACTAACCCATACCAAGTAGACTCAGACTATTCATCCTAATATAATGGGGGAAATTAACCCAACACAATAGAAATACAAGCACTTCAGAGGAGACATGTTGTATAGTTGGACGTGACATTTGCATTATATTAGTTAGGAGATATAAATCTAGTCAAATTTTAATGGAAATATTCTCCATGTGTTTTTAAACTTAACAAATATGTGAATGCTTGTTTCCCTTTTCTGTAGCCTATTCACACAAGTATATTTATATGTATATATAGAATCCTACCAGGTATCACACGTACATTTTTGTGAGGTGGCTGTCTTGGCAGATACAAATTGTGAGAAGAGTTCACTCCTCCTAAATGCTGTTGGAAATGAAAATTCAACCTATAGGAGAGCGTCCGAGTAGAACAACATTATACATAAACTCATGTTCAGTAAAATAAATATGTTTGCATCTGTGGATGATATATATTTACTGATGAATTTCGATTCGCATGTATATTGGCACTTTTTAATGTCTGTGAGTATTGTGTGTGTTTGTGTTTGTGTGTGTGTGTGTGTGTGTGTGTGTGTGTGTGTAGATATAGATATAGATATACTCTCCAAATTTTTCAAAATATGAAATATATATGTCTAATATACACTCTCTAAATTCATTCATGTTCATGTATGTGGATTTATAATCCACTTTTCACAAGATTATAAACAGAAATATTCATCCACCTGAAATACATATTTGTTTCCTAGTACTGAAAACTAACTTCAGTGAATGGTGCATACAAATCCTAATTATTCTACAGTAACTGACCCAGTCTAACATCAATGCAAGTAGACTCCTATGGGACATGATATGTAATTTGTCATTCATTTGTATTTGACACTGGTACATTATTGTTTCTTCAGTTTTTGCACATCATAGGATATACATTTCATCCACAAGTTCACAAATTAATAGGCATTTGTTTTAACTTTAATCACTTCTTGCTTCTGAACACATGTATTCTCAGGGTTTCTTGACTGGTCTTTTCATGAGACTTCTTTCCATACACATTATTTTGAATTTCCATAATCATTTTTAAGCAAACCTCACACACTCTTCATGATAAACCAAAACACTAATATTTCCATTAGATATATCACTGGTTGGAATGAATGATTGTATATCAATATACGATTTCCTTTAATTTTTCAGATATCAGTTCAATTCATTATTTCAAGTTCAAAAAAGTTATATTATTTATTCACAGTATGGTCTATTCATGCTTTTTCTCTATGTTCATAGAAACAGGGTACACCTCTTTGTACCCCGATTCTTATTTTACATCTTCAATATATTGCTCCCAGAAATGGTTAAAGAAATACTCATGTCACCTCATTATCACAGTAATATTCTGGACAAAAATGGAAAGGTCACACTTATGATTGTACCAAATCCTAAATGGAAGGTGAACATGGATTTCTAAAAACATCCGTGTCAAGGTTGCCTAATGCTGTCAATTGTCAATCCTATTGGTGACTACATTTTTGTTTTTTCCTAATTTGTATATTCAAACCCAACCCTGTTGAAAATGTCCAATTCTATCACTCACTTTATACTTTGCCTCATTTCGTAATGTTTCTATTGATATCTGCTTTTCTACATATTTTCCCCAGTTCAACATAGTGACTGACTCTTCATATGAGCTGACATTTACATTCACTCTATAACCAAAAGTGTATTGCTAAAGAACTTTTGGTCCAAATCCTATACTCACTCTTCTTCCTAAACCTACCGACTATCTTCCTAATCGTACTGATTATCCCTTTTTGACTGGATGTTCTCTTCTAAATTAAATCATCCAATGTACAAAGTCCTATGCCATTGTATATCGAATTATCTGAGACATCTTTGGAGAACATAATTCAAAGCTAAGTATCCCAATCAAGGGCAAAACCCTTCTGGGCTTCAAATCATACCTAGATTTCTCTTTTCATACTTATATATCACCTCTATATTCTTGTAAATATTGCAGGTTACCAATACCATTATTCATCGCACAGAATCGTTCGTAACCCAAATCAAACCTGTTTTTAACCCCAAGTATACACTGTTCCCTCAATCATTTTACAGAAGAGCAGGGACAGAGTGGTTCTTACAATACAGGAAAGTTGGGGACCTTCCACCTAATGAGAACCTCAAATGTCCATGCAAAAATGATACCTGGAGAAGTTGTACACAGGTATGAAGCAACTGAGAGAGCAAAAGTCATCTTCCATGGCAAACAACCTGGTCAGAATGAAGGGATGTTTCTGAATCTGCATCTCTCTTCTTATTGTAGAGAAGAGGGACCAAACCAGGCCTTAGTGGAGAGATGTTCCCGAGTGCCAATGGTTGATATACATTCTACCTTATGAAAGTGTCACAGGAAGTAGGGGCAACCTCCATCTTATGTTACCCTTGGAAGCAACTGTTAGGACAAAGTGGTTGCCAAGGCAGTGACCTCATTCAGTTCCAAAGAATGTGACATACCTCATTTCCTAGGTGATGGAACTCTCTGAACTTGGTATCCAAGAAGCCAGGCACCCAGATGCAGTCCCAGTCCCAGTCCCAGTGGGCTCACTTGTTTGGATTTCCCAAGGACAGAGTCAATTTTCTTGGTACCTAATGATGTGAGAATGGCCAAATGTCAGGAGAGCTCTGAAGGTGGACCATTTCTGAGAAAACAGGTAGTGGCTAACCACTTTTTCCTGACATCTTCACAGAGTTGGTCAAGGAAACACAATCTGAGAGAAGACAGGCCATTTCGGGGGAACATTGTATGGCCCACTGGTCAGAGGACACTCCGGATAGTCACAGACCTACTTGGGGGAAGGAGGTGCCTTTGTGGGAGTGGGTGTGGGTTTGTTGTTTTGTCTCATGTTCTGAGAATAGATAGGAAAGGCGGTTTGTTTGGATTGGACTGGACAGTTTCTAGTAAGTCATTTGACACGGCGAGTGTTTCTGTTTCTGTGTATCCCACTGTGTCCGTTGTTGTACACATTAGAAAAGAGAATGCATTAATGGATGTGTCCTGTCTAGTATAAATCTTCCCATAATTCATCCTGCCCAATATATGAATGGACTGCAGCTTGTCTTATCAATGTGCAACACCTGCTATCTTTCTAAGTTGTTGTTTTCTTCCTGAATTCTGGCCACTCTCCAGAATAGGCTCATGGATTTGTGTCCTAAATATGTACCACCTCCAAGCTCTGTGACATGACCATGTACTGGATAGCTGAAGAGAATGGCGAGCATCTCAGAAAACTCAGATATCAGTGTGACCAGGATAGCCTCAGTGCAGAAACCCTGCTTTGGGCCTTTTGCTTACTTATTGTTGTGTTGCACTGAATGTCAGGAAGGTCTTTGCTCAGGCCACCCCTTTGTGAAGCCTGAAGAAAACAGTTTTCAAATGGAAATGAATGGGCCTAACCTGTGACTCTTGCTTAATTGCTTTGGAAAGGGATGTGTCTTTATCAGCCTCTTGGACCTGTGTGTGGCTGTGACTTAGATTCTCAGCACCTGATGGATCTTAAGAATGATCCCATGTGAGCTTCCAAATCCAAAATGGCAAAAAATTTCATTCATTGTGGATGAAGTCTCTTGCCTTCCTCTGTTAGGTTCCTGCACTCCATCAAAGGAGAATAGGGATTCTTTGGGTCAAATGAGTTTTTCAAAGCCCTGCAGAGGTGCTTGTGTTTTTGCATGACTCTAAATCACCTAAAGAATCAATATCTAAAATCAGTAGGCGTCAAATTGAAGGAACACAGAAGTATTAACGGCAGGCTTATTTGTTCACTCCTGGTTCACAGAGACTGTGTCCAGGCTACCCTGACGTTAGGCAAATGAGGGGCAAACGAGCTGATTTTGGACACTGTCTTGGGCTGCGCCCCTCATGGAAACCTCCAGCCAGAGGTTAAGATGATTCCCTATATGGAATAAGATGAGGGCCATGTGGGAGTGTTTTGGTTTTAATTTTGGTCATTTGTGTGGCATTGGAAAAAATGACTGGGTACACGTAGGCTTGAACTCTGGTGTGATACCCCTTAGAGACTGGGTTTTGGAACTGAACTCAGAGAACATTGTCATGAATTTTGTTGGGATTTTAATAGGCCAAGCATGAAAGTCGCTCTTGGAAACTGAGACCTAGGCCCCAGGTGGATTTCCACAGAGGCCTGGGAATCTCAGCAAGGATATCACATGATTTTATTGTTAAAGAAATGGCAGCCATAGTTGAGAGTCAAAATACACATGGACCTCACATTGTAGACCTCAATGGGCCTGGCCTAATGTGACCTTTTGTCCACTCTTTGGGAAGCCTTGCCTGTGAGAGTTCTCCAGAGAATTCATTGAAATGAGCTTCCTCACCATTTAATGTTTGCTGCATGAATTGAAATCCACAGTGCCTCCAACTTCATGCTCGAGAAATGGATAGATAAATACCATGAAATTTTTAAAATTCCTATGACCAGGTGGCACTGGAGAAATATTGGATGTCCTGTTACTGTTCATGAGTATACCAGACTGTGCCTTGATTTACTGAGTTTCATGAAAATGATGTAGAACAGAGATGCCAGTAAGTTGGAGCCTGTTGAGTAGTGGGTCTAGAGCAGTGGTGGGGAGGTGTTTGATACAACATCCGTGGTAGGGCCATGTGGATCTACCATTGGATTCCAAATGGCTTGTAACTGACATGGTGCAGCCAGCAGACCCTTATATGTAAAGGCATCTTGTTATATGGAGAGTTTTCAGAGGAAAATGAAGAATCAGGTTGATATGGACAAGGGGGCAATGGGGCAAGCTGTGAGAGATAGAAGCCTAGTTTGTGAATTCTCTTGCAGACCCTGACCCACCACTCGTGACACAACTCCCTCCAGCACTGTGTCTCAGTTTAGCTCCTAGTATTTCGTGAAACAAATACCAAACTCACAATGCAGCAGGAAAAACACCACAAAAAGTGGTGGAGGACCTAATGGCTTCACAGTCTACACGGGGAGACACTTAGTCCCCAGTGGCCTCAGATTACCTACAAAGAGAGGATTCAGCACTGCTTCATCTTGTTCATTGGAAAATAAGAAACCATGTCCTCCAGGTCACATAGATGCAGACCCAGCTTTGATGGTCTCACTACAAAGGAAGCCAAATCATCTGAAAACAACATATATTTCAATTGCGGAAGCTCAGACGCAGTTTCTCAAAAAGTTTTTAGGCCAGCAGAGCTCCATGTTTGTGGAGTGTTTACCCTGTCCCTTAATTTTGGAAACTCCTCTACCACCTCAAAGGTTGTGAACTCCTGAGCATTTTCCATTCCAGATATGTATTCACTGATTTTGTAACTCTTCTCCTCTAATTGCGTCTTACTTGGGGTGAAGGTAATATCAAGGCATTGTTCTGGATGAGAGCGGGAGGATATTTGTGCAGCATATATTTACATACACATTGGATTCATTTTCCAATTTTCCATTCAAATACTGAATCCCTGAAACTAACCCATACCTAGTAGACTCAGACTATTCATCCTATTATAATGGGAAAAATTAACCCAACACAATAGAAATACAAGCACTTCAGAGGAGACATGTTGTATAGTTGGACTTGACATTTGCATTATATAAGGTAGGTGTTATAAATCTAGTCAAATTTTAATGGAAATATTCTCCATGTGTTTTTAAATTTAACAAATATGTGAATTCTTGTTTCCCTTTTCTGTAGCCTATTCACATATGTATATTTATATGCACATATAGAATCCTACCAGGTATCACACGTACATTTTTGTGAGGTGGCTCTCTTGGCAGATACAAATTGTGAGAAGAGTTCACTCCTCCTAAAACTGTTTTAAATGAAAATTCAACCTATAGGAGAGCGTCCTAGTAGAACAACATTATACATAAACTCATGTTAAGTAAAATAAATATTTTTGCATCTGTGGATGATATATATTTACTGATGAATTTCTATTGGCATTTATATTGGTACTTTTTAATGTCTGTGAGTGTTGTGTGTGTGTGTGTGTGTGTATAGATACAGATATAGATATAGATAGATATAGATATACTCTCCAAATTTTTGAAAATATGGAATATTTTTGTCTTATTTTGCACTTCCTAAATTTTTCATATTCATGAATGTGTATTTATAATCATCTTTTCTCAAGATTATTCTCAGAAACATTCATATACCCTACTAGACTCTGACTACTAATACTAATATAATGGAGAAAAATATCCCAAACAGAATAGAAATACAAGCATTTCAGAAGGGACATGGTTTATAGTTGGACTTGCCTTTTGCATGATATAAGGTAGGAGTTATAAATCTATTCAATTTGCTGAAATACTTTTCCATATGTTATTTTTTTTTGACACAAAACAAAATTTAATCTTCGAAAACTAAATAAAATTGACACATCCTTAACCAAGCTAATGAAGAAAAAAACCCTCAAATTACTAAAATTAAGGATCGTAAAAGAACTTTTACAGAGTACACAACTAAAATACAGAGAATAATTAAAAACTAATTTGAAAATTTATACTCTAATAAATTAAAATACCATGATGACATCAATAAAATTTTAGAGATATACCCAAACTGAATTAGTAGGACATGAACAATTTAAACAAATCAATTTCAAGCAATGAAATAGAAGTTGCTGTCAACAGCCTACCAATCAAGCAACGCCCAGGAACAGACAGATTCTCAGTCAAGTTCTACAAGACCTTCAAAGAAGCATTCATCACAATACTCCTCAAATTATTCCATAAAATAGAAAAGCATGGAACTCCCCCAAACTCATTTCATGAGGATAGTATCACTCACATACCAAAATCAGACAAAGACACATCAAGGAAAGAAAACTTCAGAGCAATATTCCTGACAAACATATATACAAAAATTCTCAATAAAATTCTTTTTTTTAAGCCAAAGTTAATCAAAAGGGATAAAGAGGGACACTACACACTATTCCATGTGTTTTTAAAGTTAAGAAATATATGAATTCCTGTCTCCCTTTCTCTGTAGCCTATTAAGCACATGTATTTTTATATGCACAAATAGAATCCTACCTGGTTTCACACGTACATTCTTGTGAGGTGGCTGACTTGGCAGATACTATTTGTGAGAAGAGATCACTCCTCCTAAATGCTGTTGGTACAGAAAATTCAACCCATGGGTGAGCTTCCTAGATGAACAACATTCTACATACATCCATGTTCAGTAAAATGAATATTTTGGGATATGCAGATGAGTTATTTTTCATGATGAATTTCGATTGACATATATATTGTGACATTATAATGTGTGTGTGTTTGTGTGTCTATATATATATATATATATATATATATATATATATATATATATATAGTCTCCAGATTTTCCAAAATATGAAATATATGTCTTGTTATACACCGCCTGAATTCATTCATATTCATATATGTGGATTTATAATTAACTTTTAACAAGTTTATTCTCAGAAATATACATCCACTGACATACATATTTGTTTCCTAGTACTGAAAACTAACTTCAGGGAAGGGTTCTTACAAATCCTAATATTTCTAGAATAACTGACCAAGTTTAACATCAATGCAAATACATTCCTATTTGATATGATGTGTTTGTTAAAGTTCATTTTTATTCAAACTTGGTACGTTATTATTTATTCAGTTTATGGACATCATAAAATATATCCTTTCATTCACAAGTTCACAAATTTATAAATATTTGGTTCACTTTCAATCACTTCCTCCTTCGGAACACATATATTCCTTCATGTTTCTTGACGGGTCTTTTCACTGGACTTCTTTCTAAACACGTTATTTTCGATTGAATAATCATTTTTGAAGCAAAACTCACACACTATTCATGATAAACGGTAACCCTAATAATACCATTAGATATATAACTGGTTGGAATTAATGTACGTATATCAATATATGATTTCCTCTATATTTTCAGATATTAAAACAATCCATTATTTAAATTTGGAACCAGTCATATAATTTTTTCACAGTATGGTCTATTAATGCATCATCTCTATATTCATCAACACAGGGTAAACCTATTAGTATCCCCAGTACTAATTCATATGTTTTCAAAATATTGCTCCCAGAAAAGGTGGAAGAAATACTCATGTCACCTGATCTACATATACATATTATCACAGTAATATTCTGGACACAAAATGCAAAGGTCACCGTTATGATTGCAATAAAGCCTCAATGGAATGTGAACATGGATTACTAAAAACATCCATGCCCAGTTTGCCTAATGCTCTCAAATGTCAATCCAATTGGTGACTACATTTTTGTTTCTTTTTAAGATTATGTATTCAACCTCAACCCTGTTGAAAATGTCTAATCCTATCACTCACGTTATACTTTGCCTGATTTCCTAATGTCTCTATTGATGTCTGCTTTCCTACATATTTTTTCCCAGTTCATCATTGTGCCCGACTTTTCACATATGGTGCCATTAATATTCACTCTCTAACCGAAACCTATTGCTAAAGAACTTTTGGTCCAAATCCTAGACTCACTCTTCCTTCTAAACCTACGGACTATCTTTCTAATCCTACACACTATCCCTTTTTCACTGGATGTTCTCTTCTACATTCAATCATCTGAGGTACAGGGTCTTATGCCATTGTATATCGATTTAACTGAGACCTCGGTGCAAAACATTACTCAAGCTAAGGATCCCAATCAAGGGCCCAAATCCTTCTGGGCTTAAAATATTACCTAGATTTCTGTTTTCATACTTATATTTTACCTCTATATTCTTTTAAATATCGCTGGTTCCCAATACCATTATTCATCCAGCAGAATGATTCCTAAGCCAAATGGAACATGCTATTGACCCTAACCATACAATGTTCCCTCAATCTCACTTTACAGAAGAGGAGGGATAAAGTTGATATTACAATACAGGAAGTTAGGAGATCTTCCACCTGCTG
This sequence comes from Callospermophilus lateralis, assembly GCF_048772815.1. Classification (NCBI taxonomy): domain Eukaryota; kingdom Metazoa; phylum Chordata; class Mammalia; order Rodentia; family Sciuridae; genus Callospermophilus; species Callospermophilus lateralis. The sequence goes on from NW_027517884.1 coordinate 4,398,971, forward strand.
AGTACCTCAAAATCCATGCAGAAATAATCCCTGGAGAAGATGTTGGCAGCTATGAAAGACCTGAGAGAACAAAAGTCATATTCCATGGCAAACAACATGGTCAGGATGAAAGGATGTGTCTGAGTCATCCTCTCTATTTTTAATGCAGGGAAGATGGACCAAAGCAGGCCTGTGTGGAGAGCTGTTCCCAGGTGACTATGGTTTCTATACCATTCTAACATGTGAATGTATCACAGGAAGTAGGGCAGCCTCCATGTCAGGAGACACTAGGACGCAACTGTTAGGACAAAGTGGTGGCCAAGACAGGGACCTCATTTATTTCCTGAAGGTAGTGACCTCACCTCATTTCCTTGGTGATGGAACTCTCTGAATTTTGTGATCCAGGAAGCCAGGCACCCAGAGCCAGTCCCAGTCCCAGTTGCAGTGGGCTCACTTGTTTGGATTCACTAAGGACAGAGTCAGTCTTTCTTTGTACCTACTGATGTAAGGGTTGCCAAATACCAAGAAAGCTCTGAAGAGGGGTCTTTCCTGAGAGGACAGGAATTGGCTCACCACTGCCTCCTGACAACTTCACAGAGTTGACCAAGGAGACCAGATGTGAGACAGAAAGGCCATTTCTGGGGAACATCATATGGCCTACCAGTCAGAGGACACTCCAGATAGTGACAGACCTACTTGTGGGAAAAAGTTGCATTTGTGGGTGTTGGTTTGTGTTTGTGGTTTTTTTCTCATGTTCTGAGAATAGGTAAAAAAGGAGGTTTGTTTGGTTTGGAGTGGACTGTTTCCAGTAAGTCATTTGACAAGGAGACTGTTTCTATGTCTGTGTATCCCACTGTATTTTTTTTTGTAGATATTAGAAAAAAAATAGCTCATTGGTTGTGTCCTGTCTAGTAGAAAGCTTCCCAGCATGCATCCTTTCCAAATAATGAATGGACTGAGGCTTGCCTTATCCATGGGCAACACCGGCTATCTACCTAATTTTCCATTTTTTCATGAATTCTGGCCACTCTCAAGATTAGTATCATGTATTTTTGTACAAGATATGTACCACCTCCAAGCTCTGTGACATGGCCATGTACTGGATAGCTGAAGGGAATGGCGAGCATCTCAGAAAACTCATATATCAGAGTAACCAGGAAAGTCTCCGTGGAGAAACCCTGCTTGGGGCCTTTTGATTACCTATTGTTCTGTTGCTCTGAATGTCAGAAAGGTCTTTGCCTCAGGCCACCCCTTTGTGAAGCCTGAAGAAAACAGTTTTAAAATGGAAATGAATGGGCATCACCTGTGGCTCTTTGCTTCATAGCTTTTGAAATGGATGTGTCTGAATCAGCCTCTTGGCCCTGTGTGAGCCTGTGGTTTAGATTTTCAGCACCTGATGAATCTAAAGAAAGATCCCATGTGGGCATCCAAAACCTAAATGGAAAAAAGATCAGTGATTGTGGATGATGCCTCTCGCCTTCCTCTGTAAGATTCCTGACCTCCATCAAGTGAGAATAGGGATCATTTGTGTCAAATAAGTTCTTCAAAGGGCTGCAGAGGGGAGACAATAGGTGCTTGGGTTTTCTTATAACTCCAATTCACACTAAAAATCTATACCCCACAGTCAGTATGCCTCAAATTTGAGAAGTGGAGTAGTATTAACGGCAGGCCTATTTGATCACTTCTGTTTCACACTAACGTTGTCCAGGCCACCCTGACTTTAGGCAAATGAGGGGCAAGGGAGTTTATTTTTGACACTGTCTTGGGCTGTGCCCCTCATGGAAACCTCCAGCTAGAGGTTATGATTAGTGTCTATATAAAAGATGAAGAGGGCCGTGTGAGAGTGTTTTGGTTTTAATTGTCATCATTTGTGTAGCAATTGGAAGAGATGCCTGGGTCCACCTGGGCTTGAACTCTGTTGTGATTCCCCTTAGAGACTGAGTTGTGTAACTGACCTCAGAGAAGTATTGCCATGAATTGTGTTGGGATTTCAGGAGGCCACACATGAGATTCACCATTGGAATCTGAGATCTTGGCCCAGGGTGACTTTACACAGAGCACTGGGAATCTAAGCCAGGATATCACAAGATTTTATTCTGAAAGATTCCAGCCATAGTTGAGAGTCAAAACACACATGCAACTCACATTGTAGACCTCAATGGGCCTGGCTTCATGAGACCTTTTGCCCACTCTTTGGGAAGCCTTGCCTGTGAGAGTTCACCAGAGCTTTCATTGAAATGAGATTCCTAACCATTTATTGGTTCCTGTATAAATTGAATCCCACAGTGCCTCCAACTTCATTATTGAAAAATATCTAGATATATACCATGAATTTTTTGAAATTACCATGACCAGGTGGCACTGGAGAACATTTGGATGTCCTGTTGCTAATCATGATTGTACCAGACAGTGCCTTAATTGACTGTGTTTCATAAAAATGCTGTAGAACATAGATGCCAGTAAGTTGGAGCCTGCAGACTAGTGGGCATAAAGCAGTGGAGTGTAGGTGTGTGAAAAAACATCAGTTGTGGGTCCACGTGGATCTGGCATTGGCTTAGAAATGACTTGTCACTGACATGGTACATCCAGCAGACCCTTCTATGTATAGGCATCTTGTTATATGGAGAGGATTCCTGCCAATGATCAGAATAAGGGGGCTATTGTCGAGTTGAAAAGCTATGTGGGATTTAAGCCTCATTGGTGCATTTTACTGCAGACCCTCACCCACCACATATGAGAGTACATCCTCCAGCACTGTGTCCCAGTGGAGCTCCTTGTATTTCGTGAAGCCAATACAAAACTCACAGTGCAGCAGTAAGAAACACCACGAAAGTGGAGCATGAACAAATGGCTTTACAGACAACACGGTTAGATACTTAGACCCCAGTGGCCAAAGTTTCCCTACAAATAGAGAATTCAGCACTGCTGCCTCATGTCCACTAGAAAATAAGGAACCATGTCATCCAGGTCACATAGATGGAGACCCAGCATTGATGGTCTCACTACAAAGGAAGCAAAAGCTCCTGACAAAAACATATTTCAACTGCCCAACCTCAGAGGCAGTTTCTCAAAAAGTCATTAGGCCAGCAGAGCTCCATGTTTGTGAAGTGTTTACCCTCTCCCTTTTTGTAAACTGTTCTACCTCCTACAAGTTTGTGAAGTTCTGAGCATTTTCCTTTCCACATATGTATTCACAGATTTTCTAACTCTTCTCCACTAATTGTGTCTTATTTGGGGCGAAGGTAATGTCAAAGCATTGTTCTGGCTGAGAGTGGGAAGATTTTTGTGTAGCACATATTTGCATACATATTAGATTCATTTTCCTATTTTCCATTTGAAATTCTGAATCCCTGACACTAACCCATACCCTACTAGACTCTGACTACTAAACCTAATATGATGGAGAAAAAGAAACCTAACAGAATAGAAATACAGGCCTTTCATAGGAGTCATGGTGTATACTTGGACTTGCCTTCTGCTTTATCAATGGTATGTGTTATAAATCTAGTCAACTTTTCATTGTAATACTTCTCCATGAGTTTTTAAAGTTAACACATATGTAAATTTCTGTCTCCCTTTCTCTGTAGCCTATTCATCAAATGTATTTTTTTATGCATTTTTAGAATTCTACCTGGTATCACATGTACATTCTTGTGAGATCGCTTATTTTGGAAGATACAAATTGTGAGAAGAGATCGCTCCCTCTAAATACAGATGGAACTGGAATTTCCACCTATGGGTGAATTTCCTAGATGAACAATATTATGTATAAATAAATGTTCAGTAAAATGAATATTTTTGGATACGTGGATGATATATATTTTATGATGAATTTCGAATGGCATATATATTGCTACATTTTAATGTCTGTGTATGTGTGTATCTATCTATTTATCTATCTATCTATATAGATATAGATATCTACTCTTAAGATTTTCAAAATATGAAATATATGTGTCTTATTATACACTCCCTAAGTAAACTCATGTGTGTGTATGTAGATTTATAATCAACTTTTCACAAAATTATTCTTAGAAATATTCATCCACCTTAAATACATATTTTTTCCTAGTACTGAAAAGTAAATTAAGTGAATGGTGTATACAATTCGTAATATTTCTACAGTGACTGAACCAGTTTCACATCAATGTAAGTAGACACCTATGGGACCATGATGTGTATTTTGAAGTTCATTTTTATTCAGACACTGGTACATTACTATTTCTGCAGTTTATGGACATTATAGGATATATCCTTTCATCCACAATTTCACAAATTTATAGGCATTTGGTTCACTTTCAATCACTTCCTACTTCAGAACACATGTATTCCTCCATGTTTCTTGACTGTTCTTTTCATGAGATTCTTTCCAAACACAGTATTATTGATTTCCATAATCACTTTTGAAGCCAAACTCACACACTCTTCATGATAAACCATAACGCTAATATTACCATTAGATGTATAACTGGTTGGAATGAATGTATGTATATCAATATAAGATTTCCTATATATTTTCAGATATCAATTCAATCCATTATTTAACGTTTGAACCAGTTATATTATTTATTCACAGTATGGTCTATTAAGGCATCATCTCTATATTCGTAGACCGATGGTATACCTGTTTGTATCCCCAATACTAATTTTTAAGTCTTTAAAATAATGCTTTCAGAAATGGTGGAAGAAATACTGTAGTCACCTGATATACATATACATTTCATCACGGTAATATTCCTGAAACAAAATGCAAGGGTCACACTTATGATTGTATCAAAGCCTATATTGAAAGTGAGCATGTACTACTAACAACATCCATGCCCTGATTAACTAATGATCTCAAATATCATTCCTATTGGTGACTACATATTTGTTTCTTCCTAAGATTATATATTGAAACTGAACCCTGTTAAAAATGTCTTATCCTATCACCCACTTTGTACTTTGCCTTATTTCCTAATGTCTCTATTGATATCTGCTTTCCTACACATTTTCCCCAGTTTATCACTGTGACTGACTGTTCACATATGCTGACATTTACACTCACTCTCTAATCAAAACTCTATATCTAAAGAACATTTGGTCCAACTCCTCGACTCACTCAAATGGATTCTTCAAAGCCCTGCAGAGGGTAGCCCATAGTTGCTTGAGTTTTCTCATGACCCCAATTCACATAAAGAATCTATACCCCACAGAGAATAGGCCTCAAATTGGAGAAGTAGAGCAGTATTATTGGCAGGCCTATTTGATCACTCCTGCTTCACAGGAAGAGTTTCCATGCCACCCTGACTTTAGGCAAATGAGAGGCATGTGAGCTTATATTGGACACTGTCTTAAGCTGCGCCCTTCATGGAAACCTCCAGCCAGAGGTTATGATGAGTCTCTAAATTGAAGAAGATGAGGGCCATGTGGGAGTGTTTTGGTTTAATTGTGGTCATTTGTGTGGTGGTTGGAAGAGATGACTGGGTCCACCTGTGCTTGAACTCTGGAGTGATTCCCCTTAGAGACTGAGTTCTGGAACAGATCTCAGAGAAGTATTGGCATGAATTGTGTTGGGATTTTAGGAGGCCACGCATGAGAGTTGCCCTTGGAGACTGAGATCTAGGCCCAGGATAGCTTTCAAAGAGCACTGGGAATCTCAGCCAGGATATCACATGACTTTATTCAGAAAGACTTGGAAGCCATAGTTGAGAGTCAAAAAAAACATGGCCCTCAATTGTAGACCTCAATGGGCCTGGCTTAATGTGACCTTTTGGCCACTCTTTGGGAAGCCTTGCCTCTGAGAGTTCTCCCGAGCTTTAATTGAAATGAGCTTCCTCACCATTTCATGGTTCCTGAATGAATTGAATGCCACAGTGCCTCCAAATTTATCTTTGAAAATTGGCTAGATAAATACCATGAAATTTTTTAAATTCTTATGAACAGGTGGCACTGGAGAACCTTTGGATGTCTATTGCTGATCACGAGTGTACCAGACATTGCATTGATTGACTGGGTTTCATGAAAACGGTGAGAACAGAGATGCCAGAATGTTGAGGCCTGCTGACTAGTTGGCCTAGAGCAGTGGTGGGCAGGTGTATGATAAAACATCTGTCGTGGGGCCATGTGGATCTGCCATTGGCTTCCAAATGCCTTGTGACTGACATGGTGCAGCCAGCAGAACCATACAAGTTAACGGACCTTATTATATGGAGAGGTTTCAGGGCAATATTCAGAATCAGGTTGATATGGACATGGGTGCAAGATTTTGGGGATAGAAGCCTGGTTGGTGCATTCTCCTGCAGACCCTCACCCACTACACGTGAGAGTACTCTCTATAGCACTGTGTCCCAGTTTTACTTTTTGTATTTTGTGAAGCCAATACCAAAATCCCAGTGCAGCAGTAAGAAACACCACGAAAAGTGAAGTATGACCAAATGGCTTCACAGACCACATGGTTAGACACTTAGACCCCAGTGGCCTCAGTTTACCTACAAAGAGAGAATTCAGAACTGCTGCCTCATGTTCTATTGCAAATAAGGAACCATGTCATCCAGGTCACATAGATGCTGACACAGCTTTGATGGTCTCACTACAAAGGAAGCGAAAGCTCCTGACAACAACAAACATTTCAAGGGCCCAAACTCAGAGGCAGTTTCTCAGAAATTAATTAGGCCACCAGAGCTCCATGTTTGTGAAGTGTTTACCCTTTACCTTACTTTTGGAAATTCCTCTACCACCTCCAAGGTTGTGAACTCCTGAGCATTTTCTTTTCCAGATATATATTCACAGATTTTCAAACTCTTCTCCACTAATTGTGTATTACTTGTGGTGAAGGAACTATCAAGGCATTTTTTTGGATGACAGTAGGAAGATTTTTGTCTAACAAATATTCGCATACACATTAGATTCATTTCCCTATTTTCCATTTGAAATACTGAATCCCTGACACTAACCCATACCCTACTAGACTCTGACTACTAATCCTAATATGATGGAGAAAAAGAAACCTAACAGAATAGAAATACAGGCCATTCATAGGTGGCATGGTGTATACTAGGACTTGCCTTCTGCTTTATCAAGTGTATGTGTTATAAATCTAGTCAACTTTTCATTGTAGTACTTCTCCATGAGTTTTTAAAGTTAACACATATGTAAATTTCTGTCTCCTTTTCTCTGTAGCCTATTCATCTCATGTATTTTATTATGCATATTTAGAATCCTACCTGGTATCACACATACATTCTTGTGAGCTCACTGTTTTTGGATGATACAAATTGTGAAAAGAGATCACTCCCCCTAAATACTGATGAAACTGAAAATTCAACAAATTGGTGAATTTCCTAGATGAACAACATTATACATAAATCCATGCTCAGTAAAAAGAATATTTTTGGATATGAGGATGATATATATTTCATGATGAATTTTGATTGGCATATATATTGCTACATTTTAATGTCTGTGTTTTTATCTTTATAAATAAATAAATAAATATATATATATATATATATATATATATATATATATACTCTCCAGATTTTTCACAATATTAAATATATGTGTCTTATTATTCACTCCCTAAATACATTCATATTCATGTATGTGGATTTGTAATCAAATTTGCACAAGATTATTCTCAGAAAAATTCATCCACATAAAATACATATTTATTTTCCAGTACTGAAAACAAACTTCGGTGAATTGTGCTTACAAATCCTAATATTTGCATGGTAACTGACCCAGTTTAACATTAATGCAAGTATAATCCTATGGGACATGATGTGTATTTTGAAGTTCATTTTTATTCAACAGTGGTACATTACTATTTCTTCAGTTGATGGATATCATAGGATATAACTTTTCATCCACAAGTTCACAAATCTGCAGGCATTTTGTTCACTTTCAATTACTTCTTGCTTCAGAACATATGTATTCCTCCATGTTTCTTGACTGTCCTTTTCATGAGATTCTTTCCAAACACATTATTTTCGATTTCCATAATCATTTTTGAAGGAAAGAGGCGCCTTACTTACCCCCAGAAAGGTTCGTTGAGGTCTCCTTGTCCTGCGCTGCGTGATTCCCGGCCAATGCACCAAATGTAAGGTTCCGGCGAATGTTGGAGGAAGAGACCATCAAGAAACTGCGGCTCATGCAACAGTAAAAGCCGTTTATTGAGGATCCAATCCAGCATGCTGGGGCTACGTGCTCACTCAAGATGGGAGAGCATCCCAGAGCCCCGAGCAGGGGTTGAGCAGTGCTTAAGTACACTTTTTGGGCAGGGCGGGACTTTACATATATTACAGTCTCCTTTAAGAAATCATCATACACCACGGGAAAATCAAACAACAATTCCTAAACATGATTAGTTCATTTATTGGTGGGAACATGTAAGGCGGCTGTGATAGGTCAGTTCTAAAGCGGGGTACACATTCAAAATGATTGGTTTAGGCCCTGCAATGCCTATGTGCCAGGCCTCACAGGGTCCTAGGTTATTAAAAAACCAGGCGGTCAGGGGGAATATTTACTGGGTAGTCCGGGAATTGTCCTACAAGCTACAGGAATTTCAGGTTTTGCGTGTAGCATAGGAACTTAACAATACCTGGTCCTTTACATTTTAACTCAAGCATTGCTGCTTAAAAACTTTACAACACCCGGTCTTTTACACTTTAACTTTTACACTTTAATTTCAATTTCTTTTACCCTTACAGATCACTCCTGGTGCACAAGAAGGGTGTCCCAGCCACCCTGACTTTAGGCAAATGAGGGCCAAGGGAGCTTATTTTGGACACTGTCTTGGGCTGTGCCCCTCATGGAAACCTCCAGCCAGATGTTATGATGAGTGCCTTTATGGAAGAAGAGGAGGGCAATGTGGGATTGTTTTGGTATTAATTGTGGTCATTTGTGTGACGGTTTGAAGAGATGACAGGGTCCACCTGGGCTTGAAGTCTGGTGTGAATCCCCTTAGAGACTGAGTTCTGGAACTGACCTCAGAGAAGTATTGCATGAATTGTGTTGAAATTTTAGGAGGCCACGCATGAGAGTCGCTCTTATAAACTGAGATCAAGGCCCAGGGTGGCTTTCCACAGAGCACTGGGAATATCAGCCAAGATATCCCATGATTTTATTTTTAAAGACTTGGTAGCCATAGTTGAGAGTCAAAAACACATGGAACTCACAACGTATACCTCAATGGGCCTGGCTATATTTGACCTTTTGGCCACTCTTTGGGAAGCCTTGCCTATGAGAGTTCTCCAGAGTTTCATTGAAATGAGCTTCCTCAACATTTAGTGGTTCTTGAAACCCACAGTGCCTCCAACTTCATCCTTGAAAAATGGCTAGATAAATACCATGAAATTTTTGAAAATCCCATGACCAGGTGGAACTGGAGAATCTTTGGGTGTCCTGTTGCTGATCATGAGTATACTAGAGGGTGCCTTGATTGACTGGGTTTCATAAAAATAATGTAGAAAAAAGATGCCAGTAAGTTGGAGCCTACTGAGTAGTGGGCCTAGAGCAGCGGTGGGCAGGTGTGCAGGTGTGTGATAAAACATCTGTGGTAGGTCCATGTGGTTTGGCCATTGGCTACCAAATGCCTTGTGAAGGACATGGTGCAGCCAGCAGACCCTTATTTGTAAAGGCATTTTGATATATGGAGAGGTTTCAGGGCAATTTTCAGAATCAGGTTGACATGGTCAATGGTGCAAGCTATGTGGGAAAGAAGCCTGGTTGGTGCATTCTCCTGCAGACCGTGACCCACCACAGTGACAGAACTCTCTCCAGCACTGTGTCCCAGTTGAAATTGTTGTATTTCGTGAAGCAAATACCAAAGTCCCAGTGTAGCAGCAAGAACCACAACAGAAAGTGGAAGAGGACCAAATGGCTTCACAGTCCACACGGGGTGACACTTAGCCCCCAGTGGCCACAGTTTACCTACAAAGAGAGAATTCAGCACTGCTGCCTCAGGTTCATTGGATAATAAGAAACCATGTCCTCCAGGTCACATAGATGCAGACCCAGCTTTGATGGGCTCACTATAAAGGAAGCTAAAGCTCCTGACAACAACATATATTTCAAGTGCCCAACCTCAGAGGCAGTTTCTCAAGAAGTATTTAGGCCAGCAGAGCTCCATGTTTGTGGAGTGTTTACCATGTCCCTTACTTATGGAAACTGCTCTATCACCTCCAAGGTTGGGAAATCCTGAGCGTATTCCATTCCAGATATGTATTCACGTATTTTCTAACTCTTCTCCTCTAATTGTGTCTTACTTGTGGCAAAGGTAATGTCAAGGCATTGTTGTGGATGAAAGTGGGAAGATTTTTGTGTAGCACATATTTGCATACACATTGGATTCATTTTCCAATTTTCCATTCAAAATACTGAATCCCTGACACGAAACTATACCCTACTAGACTCTGACTACTATTCCTAATATGATGGAGAAAAATAACTCAAACAGAATAGAAATACAAGCAGTTCAGAAGAGGCATGGTGTATAGTTGGACTTGCCGTTTGCATTATGTAGGTTAGGTGTTATAAATCTAGTTAATTTTTAATTGAAATAGTTCTCCATGTGTTTTTAAAGTTAATGAATATGTGAATTCCTGTATCCCTTTCTCTGTAGCCTATTCAGCACATGTATTTTTATATGCACATATAGAATCCTACCTGGTATCACATATACATTCTTGTGAGGTGGCTGACTTGGCAGATACAAATTATGAGAAGAGATCACTCCTGCTAAATGCTGTTGGATCTTAAAATTCAACCTATGGGTGACCTTCCTAGTTGAACAACATTATTCATAAATCCATGTTCATTAAAATTAATATTTCGGGATCTATGAATGATATATATTTCACCATGAATTTCGATTGGCATATATATTGCCACTTTATAATGTCTGTGTGTGTTTTGTATATATATACTCTCCAGATTTTTCACAATATGAAATATGTGTCTTATTATTCACTCCCTAAATACATTCATATTCATGTATGTGGATTTGTAAACAACTTTGCACAAGATTATTCTCAGAAATATTCATCCACCTGAAATACTTATTTGTTTCCTAGTACTGAAAACAAACTTCAGTGAAAGGTGCATACAAATCCTAATATTTCTACCGTAACTTACCAAGTTTAACATCAATGCAAGTAGATTCCTATGGGACATGATGTGTATTTTGACGTTCATTTTTATTTAAAACTGGTACAGTACTATTTCTTCAGTTTATGCACATCCATGGATAAATTTTTCACCCAAAATTTCAAAATTAAAGACATTTGTTTCACTTTCAATCACTTCCTGCTTCCGAACACATGTAGTCCTCCAGGTTTTTCGACTGGTCGTTTCATGAGACTTCTTAACAAACACATTATTTTCGATTTCCATAATCACTTTTGAAGGAAAACTCACACACCCTCTTCATGATAAACCGTAACCCTAATATTACCATTAGACTTATAATTGGTTGTAATGAATGTATGTATACCAATATCAATATAAGATTTCCTGTATATTTTCAGATATCAATTTATTCTAACTCCAATTTCTAAAGTTGGATCCAGTTATATTATTTATTCACAGTACGATCTATTCATGCATCATCTCTATATTCATTGACACAGGGTACACCTATTTGTATACCCAATACTAATTTATGGGTTTTAAAAATATTGCTTCCCATAATGGTGGAAGAAATACTCATGTCACCTGATCTACATATACATTTTATCACAGTAATATTCTGGACAAAAATGCAAAGGTCACACTTATGATTGTACCAAACCCTAAATTGAAAGTGAGTATATATTACTAAAAACATCCTTGTCCAGGATGCCTAATTCTCCCAAGTGTCAATATTGTTGGGGACTATATATTTGTTTCTTCCTATGATTATATATTCAACCTCAACCCTGTTGAAAATGTCTAATCCTATCACGCATTTTATAATTTGTCTGATTTCCTAATGTCTCTATTGAGACCTGCTTTCCTACATATTTTCCCCAGTTCATCATTGTGACTGACTCTTCACATGTGCTGACATTTACATTCACTCTCTAAACGAAACCCTATTGCTAAAAAACTATTGGTCCTACTCGAAGACTCACTCTTCTTCCTAAACCTACTATCTTCCAAATCCTACCGACTATCCATTTTTGACTGGATGTTCTCTTCGACATTCAGGCATCTGAGGTGCAAGGTTTTATTCCATTGTGTATAGATTTATCTGAGACTAAAATGCAGAATGTAATTCAAAGCTAAATATCCCAAAGAAGGGCCCAATGCCCTTTCTGGCTTCAAATCATAACTAGATTTATGTTTTCATACTTATATTTCAAATATATATTCTTATAAATTTTGCAGGTTCCCAATACCATTATTCATCCAGCAGAATGATTCCTAACACAAGTCAAATATGTTATTGACCCTAACCATACACTGTTCCCTCATTCTAAATTTACAGAGAGGAGGGACAGAGTTGGTCTTACAATACAGGAAAGTAGGGGATCTTCCACCTGCTGAGAACCTCAAAGTTCCATGCAGAAATGTTGACTGAAGAAGATGTAGGCAGCTATGAAGAACCTGAGAGAACAAAAGTCATGTTCAATGGCAAACAACCTGTTCAGGATGAAGGGTTCTGTCTGAATCAGCCTCTCACATCTTAATTTAGAGAAGATGGACCAAACCAGGCCTGTGTGGGTAGCTGTTTCTGGGTGCCTATGGTTGTATACCATTCTAAATTGTGAAAGTGTCACAGGAAGTAGGGGCAGCCTCCTTCTCATGTGACACTTGGAAGCCACTGGTAGGATAAAGTGGTTGCCAAGGCAGTGACCTCATTCAGTTCCTAAAGGAAGTGACCTCACCTCACTTCCTTGGTGATGGAAATCTCTGAACTTGGGATTCATGAAGCCAGGCACCCAGAGCCAGTCCCAGTCCCAGTCCCAGTGGTCTCACTTGTTTGGATTTACCAAGGACAGTGTCAGTCTTTCTTGGTACCTACTAATGTGAGGATGGCCAAATGCCAGGAAAGCTCTAAAGAGGGGTCATTCCTGAGAAAGCAGGTAGTTTCTCACCTCTGGGTCCTGACACCTGCACAGAGTTGGCCAAGGAGACCAGATCTGAGACAGATCAGGCCATTCCGTGGGAATATAGTATGGCTCACCAGTCAGAGGACAGTCCGGATAGTCACAGAACTTCTTGGGGGAAGGAGGTGCCTTTGTGGGTGTGGGGGTGGGTTTCTGGTTTTGTCTCATGTTCAGAGAATAGGTAGGCAAGGCGCTTTTTTTGGTGTGGAATGAACTGTTTCTAGTAAGTCATTTGACAAGGCGAGTGTTTCTATGTCTGTCTATCACACTGTGTCCGTGGTTGCAGATATTAGAAAAGAAAATACATCAATGGATGTGTCCTGTCTAGTAGAATGCTTCCCAGCATTCATCCTGTCTAATTTATGAATGAATTTCAGATTGCCTTTTCGATGGGTAACACCTGCAATCTTCCTATGTTTCAGTTTTCTTCTGGACTTCTGCCCCTCTCCAGAATAGGCTCATGGTTTTATGTCTAAGGTATGTACCACTTCCAAGCTGTGTGCCATGACCATGTACTGGATAGCTCAAAGGAATGGCGAGCATCTCTGAAAAATCAGATATTAGTGTGACCATTAAATCCCAGTGGAGAAACCCTGCTTTGGGCCTTTTGCTTACCTATTGTTCTGTTGCCCTGAATGTCAGGAAGTTCTTTGCCTCAGGCCACCCCTTTGTGAAGCCTGAAGAAAACAGTTTTCAAATGGAAATGAATGGGCAACACCTGTGGCTCTTTGCTTAATTGCTTTGGAAAGGGATGTGTCTGAATCAGCCTCTTGGCCCTGTGTTAGGCTGTAGCTTAGATTCTCAGCACCTGATGGATCTAAAGAAAGATCCCATGGGTGCATTAAAAACCAAAATGGCCAAAAGAGCAGTCATTGTTTATGAAGACTCTCGCCTTCCTCTCTAAGGTTCCTGACATCCATCAAGTGAGAATAGGGATCCTTTGTTTCAAAAGAGTTCTTCAAAGCCCTGCAGAGGCTATCCCATAGGTGCTTGGGTTTTCTCATGACCCCAATTTACATGAAGAATCTAAACCCTACAGTCAGTAGGCCTCAAATTGGAGAAGCCAAGCTGTATTAACGGCAGGCCGATTTGATCACTCCTGTTTCACAGTCAGGATTTCCAGGCCACACTGACTTTAGGCAAATGAGGGGTAAGGGAGGTTATTTTGGACACTGTCCTGTCCTGCGCCCCTCATGGAAACCTCCATCCAGAGGTTATGATGAGTGTCTATATGGAAGAAGAAAAGGGTTATGTGGGAGCATTTTGTTTGGAATTGTGGTAATTTGTGTGGCACTTAGAAGAAAAGACTGGGTCCACCTGGGCTTGAACTCTGTTGTGATTCCTCTTAGAGAATGAATTCTGGAACTGACCTCAGAGAAGTATTTTCATGAATTGTGTTTGGTTTTTACTAGGCCATGCATGAGAGTAGCCCTTGGAACCTGAGATCTAGGTGCAGGGTGGCTTTCCCCAGAGCACTGGGAATCTCAGCCAGGATATCACATGATTTTATTCTGAAAGACGTTGCAGCCACAGTTGAGAGTCAAAACACACATGGACCTCACATTGTAGACCTCAATGGGCCTGGCTTCATGTGACCTTTTTAGCCACACTTTGGGAAGTCTTGCCTGTGAGTGTTCTCTAGAGCTTTCATTGAAATGAGCTTCCTCAACATTTAATGGTTCCTGAATAAATTGAAACCCAAAGAGCCTCCAACTTCATCCTCGACAAATGGCTTGATAAATACCATAAAATTTTTGAAATTCCCATGACCAGGTGGCACTGGAGAACTTTTGGATATCCTGTTGCTGACCATCAGTGTACCAGACAGTGCCTTGACTGACTTTGTTTCATGAAAATTGTGTAGAACAGTGATGCCAGTAAGTTGGAGCCTGCTCATTAGTGGGCCTAGAGCAGTGGTGTGAAGGTGTGTGATAAAACATGTGTGGTGGGGCCATGTTTATCTGCCATTGGCTTCCAAATGCCTTGTGACTGACAGGGTACAGCAAGCAGACCCTTATATGTAAAGGCATCTTGTTATATGGATAGGTTTATGGGCAATGTTCAGAATCAGGTTGGCTACCTGGTACCACACGTACATTCTTGTGAGGTGGCTGACTTGGCAGATACAAATTGAGAGAAAAGATCACTCCTACTAAACCCCATTGAAACTGAATATTCAACATATGGGTGAGCTTTCTAGTTGAACAACATTATACATAAATCCATGTTCAGTAAAATGAATATTTTTAGATCTGTGGATAATATATATTATATGATGAATTTTGATTGACATATATATTGCTACTTTTTTGTCTGTGTGTGTTTTGTGTTTGTGTGTGTGTGTATATATATATATATATATATATATATATATATATATATATATACACACTCTCCAGATATTTCAAAAAATGAAATATATGTGTCTCATATACACTCCCTAAATTCATTCATGTTCATGTATCTGGATTTATAATCAACTATTCACAAGATTATTCTCAGAAATATTCATGCACCTGAAATTTGCCTAATGCTCTCAAATATCAATCCTATTGGTGTCTACATATTTGTTTTTTCCTAAGATTATATATCCAAACTCAATCCTTTTCAAAATATCTAGTCCTGTCACTCACTTTGTAATTTCCCTGATTTCATAATGTCTCTATTGATATCTGCTTTCCTACATATTTTCCCCAGTTCATCATTGTGACTGACTCTTCAACTGTGCTCACATTTACATTCACTCTCTAACTGAAACCGTATTGCTAAAGAACTTTTGTTCTAAATTCTATACTCACTCTTCTTCCTAAACCTACTGACTATCTTCCTAATCCTACCAACTATACCTTTTTCACTGGATGTTCTCTTCTACATTCAATCATCCAAGTAACTGTCGGGGAAGCTTCGGAGAAGGAGACGACCAACAGAATACTCATGATACAGCAAAAGGTTTATTGGGTTTCCAGCATGCTGGGGCTCAGAGCTCACTTTAATAGAGCAGATAGCCCTGAGAATAGCTTAAGTAGAGTTTGTTTACTTTCCCTGGAGAAGGCAGGGAGGGAAGTTTATTGATGGGTCACGACGAGTGGGCAGTTTGCATGCAACTGGGTGAGGGAGTACATTCTGTAGTTTGGCAGTTGGGGACAGCACATTTTGGGAACAAGTTTTGCAAGCATTTCTCAAGATTTCAACAGTTTTTTGTTAAGCATAGGGAAATACAGGAAGTGACAAATACTTATTTTATTAACCTTTCATTCCTCACTTCTTTTTCTGGCTACTTTTAATCATAAAAATTATCATTGGGGGGTTTCACATTCTATGTCTCCTAGTGGGGTATTACCATAAGTTTAACTCGTCCAATTTGAGCCTGGAGAAAAGAAATTACACGGTTGAGAAAACAGGGTTTTATAGTTAGCAATAATATGAGGATTATTATTGGACCGGCCAGGGTTGATAAAAACGTAGTTAACCAGGGGCACTGTGTGAACCAAGACTCAAACAACCCTTTTTTGGGTCTCTCTCTCTCTTGTTGATGCTCTTTAATGTGTCTTTTTAATTTACTCATAGATTTTATTACAACTCCAGTATGTTCGGCATAAAAACAGCATTCTTCCCTCAATGCAGCACAAAGGCCCCCTTCTTTAATGAAGAGGAGGTCCAAACCTCAACTGTTCTGTAAAACAACTTCAGAGAGAGAGGTTAAAGTTTCATGCAAAGCTCTGATGGTGGTTTCTAATATCTTAGTTTTGGTCTATTGCTGCTTCTAATTGGGTAATTTATTGTGTCACATGGACAAGGGCAGTGGTTCCTGGGCCCACCCGTGCAGCAAATCCTATTCCTAATATGATGGCTAAAGTGAGGGATATATGCTCCCAGTGGAACCTGGTTGTATGTCCCCCTATTTGATCTTCAAATGAACCTGCTTCATAATAGAGCACTCTGGGAAACATCTGCACCATTACACGATTAATCACATCTGTTGACCATTTCATGAAAACATAAACAAGGTTTAAGTATATAGAATTATTCTGTTGTAAGGAGGACAAGGCAAGGCACCTAAGATAGCACTAAAGACAGGGAAACAGTCCTATTTGGTTGCAACCGGATTCAGAGGGCATTGCTTCTGTTGTAATCAATTAATCCCCTGAAACTCAAGTTTAGGTAGTTTCAGAATTTTGTACCCAACATGTAAGGGAAGGTGCTCAGAAGCTCACAGTCTGCAGAAGTTCAAAAACGCAGTATTTGTTCCTGTTTTTCCCCTGTTCTGGGCAAGTTAACTTTTAAAGGACACCTGGGAGGGGGAGAGCTTTTTCTTCCCTTTCTTATTTTACCCCTGCCAGCTGTTACCATGGAGACCAGTTGGTAACTTCTTTATCTTAGAAATGTAGCCATCTCTGTGAATCCCCAGCTCAAGGACAGAGGCCTTGTTCACATATTTTGTGAAAAACTAGAAAAAGGGTGTCTACCTGAGAAGTGCTGATTTTTTTAGCCACTGGCCAAGTAGAACAGGGCAACACGAAAAGAGGAAGTTTATCTACATTGAACTCTTTTATAGGGACTCTTTTGCTGAAAGTCCTAAAGTCAGCCATGGTGAAGACTTCTGGAGAAGGTCAGTTAAGACTTTTCTGTGGGCCTAGTGCAGAGGGGGAAGACGGGGAAGGTGGGCTGTGATCAGCTCCGTGGATCTGAGAATGAGGAAGGAGAGATGTAAAAGAATAATGGGAAACGGGTTTGAGATTTTCCTAGCAACAAAAACTTGAGCAGTAGAACAGGTAGAGCAGAGAGGATGATGGGAGTGAGTATCTCAAAACGCATATGAGGGACGTTTAATTATTAGTAAACTGTTTTCAGTGATGACAAACCAACTTTAAAGGCCATTTTTATTACATCTTAGATAGGGGACTGAGGGCTCTCCTCAGCTGGTTTGAGCTTTGGTTTAGCTGGTAAGAAGACCTGGCGGGACCCGGTGCGGGCACTGACAGGACAAGAGAGGAGTGAGTGGGTGGAGGGGTACTTCAGTAACTGCTGCCTCAGCAAGGAGGCAATGGTCTGAGAACCGGCAGAGGTTTGGGTTTTTGATCTAGTAATTGGAGGGGAGAAATCAGGTTGCTGAGGTGGGAGTGACAGCAGAATGTCTGGAGCAGAAGGCTGAGGGTGAGGATCTATTGGAGAAGCATAGTTCAGGATGTGAGTGAAGGAGGGAAAAGGTCACGCAGAATTTGAGGATCTAGAGACCCCTCTGGGGGCCATCGGTTCTTCTTATCTAATTGGTAATATGGCCAATGATGTGTACTGAATTTGATGAGGAGTTTGGGTTCCATCAGGCAGCCCCTGTTTGCTCAAATCCCCATGACTTACAGAAGAAGTCGGCTTTCCCCCCACACAGCCGTGACTGTGGCTTTGAGAGTCTGCCCGGCAAACATAGTAATCTAGGCTAGCCAACCTGCATCTGGCTTGCATGTCCCTTCATCCATAATGTTTGTTTCCATTATCTATGCTACAGAAGTAATTTAATGGAATTTTAGTGGTATCCTCTTCATCAGGGATATCCCAATAGGTAAGACCTATAGCCAGCTGACAAATGTCTGGGAGGAATGATGGCCACCAGGTCCCTCAGGGGGCTGTATGCGAGATAGATTATACTTCTTTTCCAGTAGGAATTGTGATCAGCCATCACTGCTGAATGGGCTGATGTGGCTTAGGACTACTTGTGGCCAAGGAGAGAGTCCACAGACTTATCCACATGGCGAATACGCAATTTGAAGGTTTTACCAGTCTTTTCCAGTTTCCAGCCAGAGTCTGGACAGGGCGCAGGCTTGAGATGAGAGGCATGGATCCAGAAATTGATTCCATCTACCTTTACCACTGGAGGTGTTATAAGTAGCACCGGCTATGGTCCTTTCCAGCGGGGTTTCAAGCATGATACCTGATGTCGTCTTACGTAGATGAAGTCTCTTACTTGATATCGATGTGGAGTCCCTTTGTCCCCAGTTTGGTAGGCAGTGGCCAGCTGTTTACACAGGTATCACTGAGTTCTTTTCAGAGCTTTAAGTCTGTCAAGCAAGGGGGTGTGGATGGAATGGTTAGGTCTTTGAGTCGGGCTTAGGTCCCTTACTGCAGGAGGGCAACAATAGAGAATTTCACAGGGGCTAAGGTTACTCAAAGAAACAGAGGGAGTATTTCCTGCATGAAACATTGCATAAGGCAGGAGCATAGTCCAATCTTTTATGCTGTTCTCTAAGTTTAATTTTCTTAAGGTCTCTTTAATGGTTCAATTTATTCTATCTGCCTGTCCTGAACTCGGGTATCTATAAGCACAATATAACTTCCAATTAATTCCCTGGTTCCTGGCTAACCCCTGACTTACCTGGGCCATGAACACCGGTCCATTATCAGACCCTATTACCGGCTTAGCTTCCTCCAATGGTAAAGAGGCTGAGTCAGCAGCAGGGAAATCCATTTGAGGGTGTTGTGGGTTAGGGGACAAGGGCAGGGGATTAGTAAGGGAAGAAGAGTCCAGTAGAGTCAAATCTGTGACTCGGGGAGAACAGGGGGTGGAGGAGGAGGAGGTTGAGAGGGTTTGAGAGATCATGGGGGAAGGAGTAGGAGCAGAGGCAGGGGCAAGGAAAGGCTTCACCCATGGAGGAGGAGATTTGCAGATGTTCTGCCAAGTTAAGATATATGGCTGTTGATCCAGATGGCTATGTGTCCCCGGCTGAGATAATATCTCTGAATTTTTAAATTAGTGCGAAGTAGAAAGATCCTTCTAGGGGCCATCCGAATTCAAAGGTGGGCCATTCTGAGGCACAGAGATTCTGCCAGGTCCAGCATTTTACTAAAACAAGAAAGATTCTGAGCTCTTAAGCGGACTTTGTTCCAGTGATCAAGGGTCAGGGACAGAGGCATTGAACTGCTCTGTCCCATAATGAAAGGTACACAAACAGCAAAAGCAAGGACACATGACACAGATAAGACAAGACCATAAACACAGGCAATGGACGTCAAACACTGAAACCAGGAATGAGTAGCCGGCAAAACCCGATGGGATGACAATACCGAATCTGAAACAAAATATCACTGAGTTGAGGAGACTATTGTTCCTTAATTTCCCGAGTTTTCTGCGGCGTCCCCCAGGGAGGTGCCCTGTGTCTCCGTGACACGTCTCTCAGCCACCTTTGGAGGGAGCTCAGGCTCTTCATCGCCAGAGATTTTGCCAAGCCCTAACATGAAACCTGAAACCAGAAAGAGGTGCCTTACTTGCTCCGAGAGGAGCCCATTGGGGTCTCTCGTCTGCCACTGCCAGAACTCTGTGGAACCTCAATATGTAAAGGTCGGGCGAGTGTCGAAGGAAGAGACCACCAAGAGTCTGTCTCATGCAACAGCAATGGGTTTATTTGGGGTTCAGCATGCTGTGGCTCAGAACTCACTTAAATAGAGCAGAGAGCCCTGAGAACACCTTAAGCACAGCTTATATACTTTCCTTGGAGAGGGAAGAGAGGGAAGTTTACTAATGGGTGAGGGCATGTGGGCGGTTTGCATGACACTGAGTGAGGGAGTACATTCTGCAGTTTGGCAGTTGGGAACAGAACATTCTGGAAACAAGATTAGCAAACATTTCTCAAGATTTCAACAGTGTTTTGTTAAGCATACAGAAAAACAGGAAGTGACAAGTACCTATTTTATTAACCTTTCACTACGGACTATCCCTTTTCGACTAGATGTTCCTTCTACATTAATTCATCCAAGGTACAAGGTCCTATGGCATTGTATATCGATTTAATTGAGACACCTCTGCAGAACGTAATTCAAAGCTGCATATCCCAATCAAGAGCCCAATGCCCTTCTGGACTTCAAATCATACTTAGATTTCTGTTTTCATACATATATTTCACCTATATATTCTTATACACATAGCAAGTTCCCAATACCATTATTCATCCAGCAGAATGATTTCTAACCCAAACCGAACATGTTATTAACCATAACCATACACTGTTCCCTCAATCTAACTTTACAGAAGAGCAGGGAAAGAGTTGATCTTACAATACTGAAATGTAGGGAATCTTCCACCTCCTGAGAACCTCAAAGGTACATGCAGAAATGATCCCTGGAGAAGAGGTAGGCAGCTATGAAGGACCTGAGAGACCAAAAGTCATCTTCCATGGCAAACAACCTGGTCAGGATAAAAGGTTGTGTATGAATCAGCTTCTCTTCTTAACGTAGAGAAGTTGGACCAAACTAGGCCTGTGTGGAGATCTATTCCTGGGTGCCTATTGTTGATATACCATTCTAACTTGTGAAAGTGTCACAGAAAGTAGGGGCAGCCTCCGTATCATGGGACCCTTGAAAGCAACAGTTAGGACAAAGTGGTTGCCAAGACAGTGACCTCATTCAATTTCTGAAGGAAGGGACCTCACTTAACTTCCTTGGTGATGGAACTCTCTGAATTTGGGATCCAGGAAGCCAGGCACCCAGAGCCAGTCCCTGTTCCAGTCCCAGTGGTCTCACTTGTTTGGATTCAGCAAGGACAGAGTCAGTCTTTGTTGGTACCTACAGATGTGAGGAAGGCCAAATGAGAGGAAATCTCTGAAGCGGGGCTTTTCCTGAGAAAGCAGGTAGTGGCTCACCGCTGGCTACTGAGAACTTCACAGAGTTGGCCAAGGAGACCAGATCTGAGACAGGACAGGCCAATTTGGGGGAACATATTTTGGCCCACAAGTCAGAGGACACTCTGGATAGTCACAGACCTACTTGGGGGAAGGAGGTGCCTTTGTGGGTGTTGTTGTGGGTTTGTGGTTTTGTCTCATTTTCCTAGAATAGGTATTAAAGTCGGTTTGTTTGGATTGAAGTTTAGTGTTTCTAGTAAGTCTTTTGACATGGCGAGTGTTTCTATGTCTCAGTATTTCACTGTGTCCGTGGTTGTATGCATTAGAAAAGAGAATGCATCAATGGATGTGTCCTGTCTAGTAGAAAGCTTCTCAGCATTCAAATTGCCCCATTTATGAATGGACTGAAGCTTGCCCTATTGATGCGCAATACCTGCTATATTCCTAAGTTCCTGTTTTCTTTCTGAATTCTGGCCACTCTACAGAATAGGACCATGGTTTTTTGTTCACGATATGTACCACCTTCAAGCTCTGTGACTGGCCATGTACTGGATAGCTGAAAGAAATGGCAAGCATCTCAGAAAACTCAAGTATCAGTGTGACCAGGAAATTCTCAGTGGAGCAACCCTGCTTTGGACCATTTGCTTACCTATTGTTCTGTTTTCCTGAATTTCAGGAAGGTCTTTGACTCAGGCCACCCTTTTGTGAAGCCTGAAGAAAACAGTTTTCAAATGGAAATTATTGGGCATACATGTGGCTCTTTCCTTAACTGC
The DNA here is from genome assembly GCF_048772815.1 of Callospermophilus lateralis. NCBI lineage: Eukaryota > Metazoa > Chordata > Mammalia > Rodentia > Sciuridae > Callospermophilus > Callospermophilus lateralis. The sequence continues at coordinate 4,421,399 of NW_027517884.1, forward strand.
TTTGAAAAGGGATGTGTCTGAATCAGCCCCTTGGCTCTGTATGAGGCAGTGGCTTAGATTCTCAGCACCTGAGGGATCTAAAGAAATTTCCCATGCGTGCATTCAAAACCAAAATGGCCAAAAGAGCAGTCATTGGCATGAAGTCTCTAGCCTTCCTCTGTAAGGTTCCTGACCTCCATCAAGTGAGAATAGGAATCCTTTGGGTCAAACGAGTTCTTCAAAACCTGCAGAGGCTAGCCCATAGGTGCTTGGGTTTTCTCATGACTCCAATTCACATAAAGAATCAATATCTGACAGTCAGTAGGCCTCAAATTGGACAAGCAGAACAGTATTAACACAAGGCCTATTTGATCACTCCTGGTTAACAGGAAGCGTGTCCAGGCCACCCTGACTTTAGGCAAATGAGGGGCAAGGTAGATTATTGTGGATACTGTCTTGGTCTGCGCCCCTCATGGAAACCTCCAGCCAGAGGTTATGATGAGTGTCTATATGGAAGGAGATGAGGTCCATATGGGAGTGTTTTGGTTTTAATTGTGGTCAATTGTGTGGTAGTTGGAAGAGATGACTGTGTCCACCGGAGCTTGAACTCTGGTGTGATTACCCTTAGAGACTGAGTTCTGGAACTGACCTCAGAGAAGTATTGCAAAAAATAGTGTTGGGATTTTAGGAGGTCACGCATGAGAATCACCCTTGTAATCTGAGATCTAGGCCCAGGATGGCTTTCCACAGTGCTCGGGGATTCTGAGCCAGGATATCACATGATTTAATTCTTAAAGACTTGGGACCCTTAGTTGAGAATACAAACACACATGGATCTCACTTTGTATACATCAATGGGCCTGGATTCATGTGACCTTTTGGCCACTCTTTGGGAAGCCTTCCCCGTGAGTGATCTCCAGAGCTTTCATTGAAATGAGCTTCCTCACCATTTAATGGTTCCTGAATTAATTGAAACCCACAGTGCCTCCAACTTCATCCTTGAAAAATGGCTAGATAAATACCATGAAATTTTTGAAATTTCCATGACCAGGTGGCACTGGATAAACTTTGAATGTCCTGTTGCTGATCATGATGGTTCCAAACTGTGCCTTGATTGACTGGGTTTCGTGAAAATGTTGTAGAACAGAGATGCCAGTAAGTTGGAGCCTGCTGAGTAGTGGGCATAGAGCAGTGGACTGTAGGTGTGTAAATAAATATTTTTGGTAGGATCACCTGGATCTTCCATTGGCTTCCAAAAGACTTGCGACTGACATGGTGCAGGCAGCCGACCCTTATATGTAAAGGCATCTTTTTATATGGAGAGGTTTCAGGGCAATGTTCAGAATCAGGTTGCTATAGTCAAGTGGGAAAGCTATGTGGGATTAAAGCCTGGTTCGTACATTCTCTTGTCGACCATGACAAACCACACGTGACAGAACTCCCTCTATCATTGTGTCACAGTTGAACTCCTTGTATTTCATGAATCTAATATGAAACTCCCAGTTCAGGAGTAAGAAACACCCTGAAAATTGGAGCATGACCAAATGGCTTCACAGACCACACGGGAAGACACTTAGATCCCAGTGGCCACAGTTTACCTACAAAGAGAGAATTCAGAACTGCTGCCTCATTTTCATTAGAAAATAAGGAACCATGTCCTCCAGGTCACATAGATGCAGACCCAGATTTCATGGTGTCACTACAAACGAAACTAAATTTCCTGACAATTACAAATATTTCATGTGCCCAAGCACAGAGGAAGTTTCTCAAGAAGTCTTTAGGCCAGCAGAGCTCCATGTTTGTGAAGTGTTTACCCTCTCCCTTACTTTTGGAAACTGTTCTTCTACTTCCAGTGTTGTGAACTTCTGAGCATTTTACATTTCTCATATGTATTCACAGATTTTCTAACTCCTCTCCTCTAATTGTGTCTTACTTGGAGTGATGGTTATGTCAAGCCATTGTTCTGGAAGAGAGTGGGAAATTGTTCCTGTAGTACATGTTTGCATACACATTAGATTAATTTTTCTATTTTCCATTTGAAATACTGAATCCCTGACACCAACCCATACCCTACTAGAATCTGACTACTAATCCTAATATGATAGAGAAAAAGAAACCTAACTGAATAGAAATACAGTCCTTTCATAGGAAGCATGGTGTATACTTGTATTTGCCTTCTGCTTTATCAAGAGTATGTGTTTTAAATCTAGTCAACTTTTTATTATAATATTTCTTCATGAGTTTTTAAAGTTATCACATATGTAAATTCCTGTCTCCCTTTCTCTGTATCCTATTCAGCACATGTATTTTTTATGCACATATACTATCCTACCTGGTATCCCACGTACATTCTTGTGAGCTCACTGACATTGGAATATAAAAATTGTGAAAAGAGATGACTCCCCCTAAATACTGATTGAACTGAAAATTCAACCTATGGGTGAGCTTCCTAGTAAAAAACATTATACATAAATCCATGTTAAGTAAAATGAATATTTTTGGATATGTGGATGAATTATATTTTATGATGAATTTCAATTGGCATATATATTTCTACATATTAATTTGTGTGTGTGTGTTTGTGTGTGTATTTGTGTGTGTGTATATATATATATATATATATATATATATATATATATATATATATATTCTCCAGAATTTCCAAAATATGAAATATATGTATCTTATTATACACTCCCTAAATTCATTCGTATTCATGTATTTGGGTGTATAATCAACTTTACACAAGATTATTCTAAGAAATACTCAACCACCTGAAATACATATTGGTTTCCTACTACTGAAAACTAAGTTCAGTGAATGGTGCTTACAAATCCTAATATTTCTACTGTAACTGACCCAGTTTAACATCAATGGAAATAGATTTCTATGGGACATGATGTGTATTTTGAAGTTCATTTTTATTAAACACTGGTACATTAAAATTTCTTCAGTTTATGTACAACATAGGATATATTTTTTTCATTCACAACTTCACAAATTTATAGGCATTTGGTTCACTTTCAATTACTTACTATTTCAGAACACATGTATTCCTCCATATTTCTCTACTGTTCTTTTCACTTGACTTCATTCTAAACACATTATTTTCGATTCCATTATCATTGTTCAAGCAAAACTCACTCTTCATGATAAACTGTAACCCTAATATTACCATTAGATATATAACAGGTTGGAATGAATTTATGTATATCAATATAAGATTTCATATATTTTTTTCTGATGCAAATTCAATCCATTATTTAAAGTTGGAACCAGTTATATACTTTATTCACAATATGGTCTATTCATGCATCATCTGAATAATCATCAACACAGGGTACACCTTTTCGTATCCCCAGTACTAATTTATAAGTTTTCAGGATATTGCTCCCCATAATGGTGGAAGAAAGACTCATGTCACCTGATCTACATATACATTTATCACAGTAGTATTCTGGACACAAAATGCAAAGGTCACACTTATGATTGTACCAAAGCCTAAATGGAAAGTGAGCATGGATTATTAAAAACATCTGTCCAGGTTGAGTAATGCTCTCAAATGTCAATCCTCTTTGTTACTACATATTTGTTTTTTTCCTAAGATTATATATTCAACCTCAAGCCTTTTGAAAATATCTAATCCTATCACTCACTTTATACTATGCCTGATTTCTTAATGTCCCTATTGATATCTGCTTTTCTACATATTGTCCCCAGTTCATCATTGTGACTGTAACTTCAAATGTGCTGACATTTACATTCACTCTCTATCTGAAACCCTATTGCTAAAGAACTTTTGGTCCAACTCCTATACTCACTATTCTTCCTAAACCTACTGACTATCTTCCTAATCCTACAGACTATCCCTTTTTGACTGCATGTTCTCTTCTACATTCAAACATCCGAGGTACACGGTCCTATGCCATTGTATATCAATTTATCTGAGACCTCGGTGCAGAACATAATTCAAGCTAAGTATACCAATCGTGGTTTCAATTCCTATCTGGGCTTCAAATCTTTCCTAGATCTCTGTTCTCATACATATATTTCACGTCTATATTCTTATAAATATCACAGGTTCCCAATACCATTATTCATCCAGCATAATTATTCCTAACCCAAATCGAACATGCTATTAACCCTAACCATACACTGTTCCCTCAATCTCATTTACAGAAGAGCAGGAACAGAGTTGGTCTTACAATACAGGAAGGTAGGGGATCTTCCACCAGCTGACAACATCAAAAGTCCATGCAGAAATAATCCCTGGAGAAGATGTAGGCAGCTATGAGGGACCTGAGAGAGCAAAAGTCATCTTACATGGAAAACATCCTGGTCATGATGAAAGGATGTGTCTGAATCAGCCTCTCTTTTCTTAATGTAGTGAAGATGGACCAAACCAGGCCTGTGTGGAGAGTTGATCCCGGGTGCCTACGGTTGATATACCATTCTAACTTGTGAAAATGTCAGAGCAAGTAGGTGCAGCCTCCATCTGATGGGACCCTCGGAAGGAACTGTTAGGAAAATGTGGTTGCCAGGGTAGTGACCTCATTCAGTTCCTGAAGGAAATGAACTCAACTTACTTCCTTGGTGATGAAACTCTCTGAACATGGGATCCAGGAAGCCAGGCACCCAAAGCCAGTCCCAGTGCAAGTCCCAGTGGTCAAACTTGTTTGGATTTACAAAGGACAGAGTCAGTCTTTCTTGGTACATACTGATGTGAGGTTGGCCAAATGCCAGGAAGATCTGAAGAGGGGCCTTTCCTGAGAAAGCAGGTAGTGGCTCATCGCTGGCTTCTGACAGCATCACAGAGTTGGCCACGGAGACCATATCAGAGACAGGACACCCCAATATGGGGGAATATATCATGGCCCACCAGTCAGAGGACACTCTGGATAGTCAGAGACCTACTGGGGGAAGGAGGTGTCTTTGTGGGTGTGGTTGTGGGTTTGTTGTTTTGTCTCCTGTTCTCAGAATAGGTAGGAAAGGTGGTTTGTTAGTTCTGGAGTGGACTGTTTCTAGTAAGTCACTTGACAAGGCGAGTGTTTCTGTGTCTATATATCCCATTGTGTCCGTGGTTGTAGACATTAGAAAAGAAAATGCATCAAGGGATTTGTCCAGTCTACTAGAAAGCTTCCCAGCATTCATCCTGTGCAATTTATGAATGAACTGCAGCTTGCCTTATAAATGGGCAACACTCGCCATCTTCCTAAGTTCCTGTTTTCTTCCTGAATTCTGGCCACTCTCTAGAATACGCTCATGGTTTTGTGTCCAAGATATGTACCACCCCAAGCACTGTGATATGGCAATGTACTGGATAGCTGAAGGGAATGGCGAGTATCTCAGAAAACTCAGATATCAGTGTGACCAAGAAAGTCTCAGTGGAGAAACCCTGCTTTGGGCCTTTTGCTTCCCTGTCTGTTGCCCTGAATGTCAGGAAGGTCTTTGCCTCCGGCAACCCCTTTGTGAAGACTGAAGAAAACAGTTTTCAAATGAAAATAAATGTGCATCACCTGTGGCTCTTTGCTTAATTGCTTTGGAAAGGGATGTTTCTAAATCTGCATCTTGGCCCTGTGTGAGCCTGTGGCTTAGATTCTCAGCACCTGATGGATCTAAAGAAAGATCCCATGTGTGCATCCAAAACTAAAATGGCAAAAAGGGCAGTCATAGTGGATGAAGTCTCTTGCCTTCCTCCAGACAAAAGCTGAATAAAGATACTATAGAACTCAATAGCACAATCAATAACCTAGACGTAACCAACATATATAAAATATATCAACCATCATCAAGTGGATACACGTTCTTCTCAGCAGCACATTGATCCTACTCCAATATAGACCATATATTATGCAATAGGGAAACTCTTAGTAAATATAAAGGTATGGAGATAATACCATGCACCATATCTGATCATAATGGATTGAAACTTTAAATCAATGAAAAAAAAAAGGAAGGAAAAATTCTACATCACATGGAAAATGCACAATATGTTACTGAATGATCAGTGGGTTACAGAAGACATAAAGGAGGAGATAAAAAAATTCTTAGAGACAAATGACAATAGAGACACAACATACCGGTTTGTATGGGACACAATGAAAGCCGTTTTAAGAGGGAAATTCATTTCTTGTAATTCTTTCCTCAAAAAAAGAAAAAAACAACAACAAATAAATGAACTCACACTACACCTCAAAAACCTAGAAAAGGAAGAGCAAAAGAACATCAAATGTAGTAGAAGACAAGAAATAATTGAAATTAGAGGAGAAATCAATGAAATTGAAACAAAAAATCTACATTGTAAAAATTGAAATAAATAAGAGTTGGTTCTTTGAAAAAATAAATATGTTCGACAGGCCCTTAGCCATGCTAACGAAGAGAAGAAGAGAGAGAACTCAAATTACTAACATATGGAATAAAGATGGAAATATCACAACACACACTACAGAAACACAGAAGATAATTAGAAAGTATTTTGAAACCCTATATTCCAATAAAATAGAAGATAAAGAAGATATCGATAAATTTCTTAAGTCATATGATCTGCCCAGATTGAGTCAGGAAGACACCCACAATTTAAATAGACCAATAACAAAGGAAGAAAAATAAGAAACCATCAAAAGACAACCAACCAAAAAGAGCCCTGGACCGGATAGGTATACAGTGGAGTTCTACAAAACCCTCAAAGAAGAATTAATACCAATACTTTTCAAGCAATTTCAAAAAATAGAAAAAGAAGGAGTTCCTCCAAATTCATTCTATGAGGCCAACATCACCCTGATTCCAAAACCAGACAAAGACACTTCAAAGAAAGAAAACTACAGACCAATACCTCTAATAAACTTGGATGCAAAAATTCTCAATAAAATCATGGTGAATTGAATACAAAAGCATATCAAAATAATTGTGCTTCATGATCAAGTAGGATTCATCCCTGGGATGCAAGCCTGGATCAATTTATGGAAATCAATAAATGTAATCCACCACATCAATAGACTTAAAGACAAAAACCATATGATCATCTCGATAGATGTAGATAAAGCGTTTGACAAAGTACAGCATTCCTTTATGTTCAAAACACTATAAAAATTAGGGATAACAAGAACTTACCTCAACATGGTAAAAGCTATATATGCTAAACCTCAGGCTAGCATCATCCTAAATGGAGAAAAACTGAAGGCATTCCCTCTAAAATCTGGAACAAGACAGAGATGCCCTCTATCACCACTTCTATTCAGTTTAGTTCTTGAAATACTAGCCAGAGCAATTAGACAGACAAAAGAAATTAAAGGCATAAAAATAGAAAAAGAAGAACTTAAATATTCGCTATTTGAGGATGACATGATAACATATTTAACAAACCCTAAAGGGTATGCAAAGAAACTGCTAGAGTTAATAAATGAATTCAGCAAAGTGCCAGTATATAAAATCAACAAGAAAAAATCAAAGGCATTCCTGTATATCAGCAACAAAACTTCTGAAATTGAAATGAGGAAAACCACTCCATTCACAATATCCTCATAGAAAATAAGATACTTGGGAATCAACCTAAAAAAAGAGGTGAAAGATTTATACAATGAAAGTTACATAACTCTAAAGAAAGAGATAGAAGAAGATGTTAGAAGATGGAAAAATGTACCCTGTTCATGTATAGGCAGAACTAACATCATCAAAACTGCGATATTACCCAAAGTTCTCTACAGGTTTAATGCAATGCCAATCAAAATCCCAATGGCATTTCTTGTAGAAATATATAAAGCAATCATGAATTTCATATGGAAAAACAATAGACACAGAATAGCAATAGCAATTCTAAGCAGGAAGTGTGAATCAGGATGTATAGCGATAACAGAGTTCAAACTGTACTACAAAGCAATAGTAACAAAAACAGTGTGGTACTGGTATCACAAAAGTCAGCTGGACCAATGGTACAGAATAGAGGACACAGAAACCAATCCACAAAAGTACAACTTTCTTATATTTGAAAAAGGGCCTAAAAGCATGCAATGGAGGAAGGATAGCATCTTCAACAAGTGGTCCAGGGAAAATTGGAAATCCATATGCAACAAAATGAAAATGAATCCCTTTCTCTCGCCATGCACAAAAGTTAACTCTAAATGGATCAAGGAGCAAGATATAAAATCAGAGACAATGCATCTAATAGAAGAAAAATTTGGCTACGATGTACATACTGTGGGGTTGGGCTCCAAATTCCTTAATAGGACAGCCATAGCACAAGAGTTAATAACAAGAATCAACAAATGGGACTTATTTAAACTAAAAAGTTTTTTTCGAAACAAGAGAAACAATAAGAGAGGTAAATAGAGAGCCTACATCTTGGGAACAAATTTTTACCCCTCACACTTCAGATAGAGCCCTAATATCTAGAATATACAAAGAACTCAAAAATTAAACAATAAGATAACAAATAAACCAATCCACAAATGGGCCAAGGACCTGAACAGAAACTTCACAGAGGAGGACATACAATCCATCAACAAGAACATGAAAAAATGCCCACCATCTCTAGCAGTTAGGGAAATTCAAGTCAAAACCACCCTAAGATACCATCTCACTCCAGTAAGATTGGCAGCCATTATGAAATCAAACAACAATAAGTGTTGGCGAGGATGTGGGGAAAAGGGTACACTTGTACACTGCTGGTGGGACTGGAAAATGTTGAGGCCAATTTGGAAAGCAGTATGGAGATACCTGGGAAAGCAGGGAAAGGATCCACCATTTGACCCAGCTATCTCACTTCTCGGACTATTCCCTGAGGATCTTAAAAGAGCGCACTATAGGGATACTGCCATATCACTGATCATAGCGGCACAATTCATAATAGCTAAACTGTGGAACCAAACTAGATGACCTTCCATAGGCGAATGGATAAAAAAGGGGCATCTATACACAATGGAGTATTATGCAGCATTAAAAAATGACAAAAATCATTGAATTTGAAGGGAAATGGATGGCATTAGAACATATAATGCTAAGCAAAGCTAGCCAATCCTTAAAAAACAAATGCCAAATGTTTTCTTTGATATAAAGAGAGCAAATAAGAACAGAACAGGGAAGAAGAGCATGAGGAAAATATTAACACTAAATGGAGATGAGTGGGGGGAGAGAAAGGGAGAGAGAATGGAAAGCATATGGAAATGGTAGGAGACACTTAATGTTACACAAAATTCCATATAAGAGGTTGTGAGGGGAAAGGGGGGGAAACAAGGGAGAGAATTGAACAATAGCAGATGAGGTATAGAGGGTAGATGGTTGGGGAGGGGAGGGGGATAGTAGGGGATAGGAAAGGTAGAAGAATACAACAATCACTAATATGCCATTATGTAAAAACGTGAGTGTGTAACTGATGTGATTCTACGATTTGTATTGGGGTAAAAATGGGAGTTCATAACCCAAATGAGTCAAATGTATGAAAGATGATATAGCATGAGCTTTTGAACAACCAAAAAAAAGAAAAAAAAAGGAATTTAATATCCAATATTTGAGACATTTTACAACTTTATTTTTTAATAAAATTGGCTTTTATTTGTTATCTTACTTGCTGTTATCTGCCTTTCAGTTTGAAAAAACGATGTGCTGTAGCCATTCATCCATGTAGTATGTAACAGAAAATTTTCAGTGTCTCCATATAACCAGATTGGCAAGGCATCAAGGTTTCCCTCACAAACAAGATAAAGGCTTTTGCATAAGAAATTTAATATTCTGCAATACAATTTTTTAACTTTCCAATTAAATTTCAATTTTTTTTTAAAAAAAGAAGAAACTAAACCCCACAGTAAGAAGGCCTCAAAGTGGAGAAGTGGAGCAGTATTAATGGCAGGCCTATTTAATCACTCCTGGTTCACAGGAAGGGTGTCCAGGCCACCCTGACTTTAGGCAAATGAGGGGCAAGAAAGCTTATTTGGGCCACTGTCTTGGGCTGTGCCCCTCATGAAAAACTCCAGCCAGAGGTTATGAGGAGTGTCTATGTGGAAGAAGATGAGGACAATGTGGGAGTGTTTTGGTTTTAATTGTGGTCATTTGTGTGGCAGATGGAAGAGATGACTGGGTCCAACTGGGCTTGAACACTGGTGTGATTCCCCTTAGAGAATGAGTTCTGGAACTGACCTCAGATAAGTATTGCCATGAATTGTGTTGCGATTTCAGGAGGCCACACATGAGAGTCGCCCTTTGAAACTGAGATCTAGGCCCAGGGTGGCTTTCCCAAGAGTACTGAGAATCTCAGCTAGGATATCACATGATTTTATTCTGAAAGACTTGGCACCCATAGTTGAGAGTCAAAACACACATGGACCTCACATTGTAGACCTCAATGGGCCTGGCTTCATGTGACCTTTTGGCCACTCTTTGGGAAGCCTTGCCTGTGAGTGTTCTCCAGATCTTTCATTGAAATGAGCTTCCTCAACATTTAATGGTCCCTGAATGAATTGAAACCCACAGTGCCTCCACCTTCATCCTTGAAATTTGTCTAGATCAATACCATGAATGTTTAGAAATTTTCATGACCAGATGGCACTGGAGAACCTTTTGATGTACTTTTGCTGATCATGAGTATACCAGACAGTGCCTTGATTGACTGGGCTTCATGAAAATGTTTAGAACAGAGATGCCAGAAAGTTGGAGACTGCAGAGTAGTGGGCCTAGAGCAGTGGTGGGAAGGTGTGTGATAAAACATCTGTGGTGGGGCCATGTGGATCTGCCATTGACTTTCAATTGTCTTGAGACAGACATGGTGCAGCCATCAGACCATTGTATATAAAGGCATCTTGTTATATGGAGAAGTTTCAGAGTAATGTTTAGAATCAGGTTGCTATGATCAAGGGGGCAAGCTATGTGGGATAGAAGCCTGGTTGGTGCATTCTACTGTAGACCAGGGTACACGTACCACACGTGACAGAACTCCCTCCAGCACTGTGTCCCAGTTGAACTCCTTGTATTTCGTGATGCCAATACCAAATTACCAGTGCAGCAGCAAGAAACACCACGAAAAGTGGAAGATGACCAAATGGTTTCACAGTCCACACGGGGAGACACTTAGCCCCCAGTGGCAATAGTTTACCTACAACGAGAGAATTCAGCATTGCTGCCTCATGTTCATTGGAAAATAAGATGCCATGTCCTCCAGGTCACATAGATGCAGACCCAGCTTAGATGGTCTCACTATAAAGGAAGCGAAAGCTCCTGAAAACAACATATATTTCAAGTGCCCAACCTCAAAGGCAGTTTCTCAAGAAGTGTTTAGGCCAGCAGATCTTCATGTCTGTGGAGTATTTCCCATGTCACTTACTTTTGGAAACTCCTCTACCACCTCCAAGGTTGTGCACTCCTGAGCATTTTCGTTGCAGATATATATTTACAGATTTTCTAACTCTTCTCCTCTAATTGTGACTTACTTGGGGCAATGGTAATGTCAAGTCATTCTTCTATATGAGAGAAGGAAGATTTTTTTGTAGCACATATTTGCATACACATTGGATTCATTTTTCAATTTTTCATTCGAAATACTGAATCCTTGACACTAGCCCATACCCTTATAGACTCTGACTACTAATATTAATATGATGAGAAAAATAACCAAAACAGAATAGAAATACAAGCAGTTCAGAAGAGGCATGGTGTGTAGTTGTACTTGCCTTTTGCATGATATAAGGTAGGAGTTATAAATCTAGTCAATTATTTGTTGAAATAATTCTCCATGTGTTTTTAAAGTTAAGAAATATGTGATTTCTGTCTCTCTTTCTCTTTAGCCTATTAAGCACATGTATTTTTATATGCAAAAATAGAATCCTACCTGGTTTCACACGTACATTCTTGTGAGGTGGCTGACTTGGCAGATACAAATTGTGAGAAGAGATCACTTCTCCTAAAGGCTGTTGGAACTAAAATTCAACCCATGGGTGACCTTCCTAGATGAACAACATTATACATAATCCATGTTCAGTATAATGAATATTTTTTGATATGCAGATGAGTTATTTTTCATGATGAATTTCAATTGGCATATATATTGCTACATTATAATGTGTGTGTGTTTGTGTCTATATATATATATAGTCTCCAGATTTTCAAAATATGAAATATAAGTGTCTTACTATACACTGCCTAAATTCATTCATGTTCCTGTATGGGGATATATAATCAATTTTTCACAAGATTATTCTTAGAAATATACATCCACTGAAATACATATTTGTTTCCTAGTACTGAAAACTAACTTCAGGGAATGGTGCTAAGAAATCCTAATATTTCTACAGTGACTCACCCAGTTTAACATCAATGCAAATAGACACCTATGGGACATGATGTGTATTTTGAAGTTCATTTTTATTCAACACTGGTACATTACTATTTCTGCAGTTTATGGGCAATATAGGATATATCATTTCATCCACAATTTTACAAATTTATAGGCATTTGGTTCAATTTCAATCACTTCCTACTTGAGAAGACATGTATTCCTCCATGTTTCTTGACTGTTCTTTTCATGAGATTCTTTCCAAACACATTATTGTCGATTTCCATAATCACTTTTGAAACAAAACTCACACACTCTTCATAATAAACCGTAACACTAATATTATCATTAGATGTATAACTGTTCGGAATGAATGTATGTATATCAATGTAAGATTTCTTGTATATTTTCAGATATCAATTCAATCCATTATTTAAATTTTGAACCAGTTATATTATTTATTCACAGTATGGTCTATTAAAGAATCATCTCTATATTCATATACCCAGGGTATACCTATTTGTATCCCCAATACTAATTTATAAGCCTTTAAAATATTGCTTTCAAAAATGGTGGAAGAAATATTCTAGTCACCTGATATACATATGCATTTCATCACAGTAATATTCCTGACAAAAAATGCAAGTGTCACACTTATGATTGTACCAAAGCCTATATTGAAAGTGAGCATGTATTACTAACAACATCCATGTCCTGATTCACTAATGATCTCGAATATCATTCCTATTGGTGACCACATATTTGTTTCTTCCTAAGATTGTATATTCAAACTCAACCCTGTTAAAAATGTCTTATCCTATCACTCTCTTTGTACTTTGCCTGATTTCCTAATATCTCTATTGATATCTGCTTTCCTACACATTTTCCCCAGTTCATCACTGTGGCTGACTCTTCACATATGCTGAAATTTACATTCACTCTCTAACCAAAACCCTATATCTAATTTCTTTTGATCCAACTCCTTGGTTCACTCAAATGGGTTCTTCAAATCCCTTCAGAGGGTAGCCCATAGGTGCTTGGGTTTTCTCATGACCCCAATTCTCATAAAGAATCTATACCCCACAGAGAGTAGGCCTCAAATTGGAGAAGTAGAGCACTATTAATGGCAGGCCTATTTGATCACCCCTCGTTCACAGGAAGGGTTTCCATGTCACCCTGACTTTAGGCAAATGAGTGGCAAGTGAGCTTATTTTGAACACTGTCTTGGGCTGCGCCCCTCATGGAAACCTCCAACCAGAGTTTATTATGACTGTCTATATGGAAGAAGATGAGGGCCATGTTGGAGTGTTTTGGTTTAATTGTGGTCATTTGTGTTACGGTTGGAAAAGATTCCAGGGTCAACCTGGGCTTTAACTCTTGTGTGATTCCCTTTAGAGACTGAGTTCTGGAACAGATCTCAGCGATGTATTGGCATGAATTGTGTTTGGAATTTAGGAGGCCACACATGAGAGTTGCCCTTGGAGACTGAGATCTAGGCCCAGGTTGGCTTTCCAAAGAGCACTGGGATTCTCAGCCAGGATATCACATGACTTTATTCAGAAAGACTTAGCAGTCATAGTTGAGAGTCAAAACACACATGGACCTCAATTGTAAACCTCAATGGGCCTGGCTTCATGTGACCTTTTGGCCACTCCTTGGGAAGCCTTGCCTGTGAGAGTTGTCCCGAGGTTTCATTGAAATGAGCTTCCTCACTATTTCATGGTTCCTGAATGAATTGAAACCCACAGTGCCTCCAACTTCATCCTTGAAAATTGGCTAGATAAACACCATAAAATTTTTGATATTCCTATGAACAGGTGGCACTAGAAAATCTTTGGATGTCTGTTGCTGATCACGAGTATACCAGACAGTGCCCTGATTGACTGGGTTTCATGAAAATGTTGTAGAACAGAGATGCCAGAAAGTTGGAACCTGCTGAGTAGTGGGCCTAGAGCAGTGGTTGGCAGGTGTATGATAAAACATCTGTCGTGGGGCCACATGGATCTTCCCTTGGCTTCCAAATGGATTGTGACTGACATGGTGCAGCCAGCAGACCCTTACAAATAAAGGGATCTTGTTATATGGAGAGGTTTCATGGCAATGTTCAGAATCAGGTTGCTATGGACATGGGTGCAAGCTTTTTGGGATAGAAGCCTGGTTGGTGCATTCTCCTGCAGACCCTCACTCACCACACATGAGAGTACTCCCTCTAGGACTGTGTCCCAGTTTATCTCCTTGTACTTCATGAAGCCAATACCAAACTCAGAGTACTGCAGTAAATAACACCACAAAAATTCGAGTATGACCAAATGGCTTCACAGACCACACGGTTAGACACTTAGACCCCAGTGGCCTCAGTTTACCTACAAAGAGAGAATTCAGAACTGCTGCCTCATGTTCAATAGAAAATAAGGAACCATGTCATCCAGGTCACATAGATGCTGACCCAGATTTGATGGTCTCACTACAAAGGAAGCTAAAGCTCCTGACAACAACAAATATTTCAAGGGCCCAAACTCAGAGGCAGTTTCTCAAAAATTTATTAGGCCACCAGAGCTCCATGTTTGTGGAGTGTTTACCCTTTCTTTTACATTTGGAAATTCCTCTACCACCTCCAAGGTTGTGAACTCCATTCATTTTTTTTCCAGATATATATTCACAGATTTTCAAACTCTTCTCCACTAATTGTGTCTTACTTGTGGTGAAGGAAATATCAAGGCATTGTTGTGGAGGACAGTGGGAAGATTTTTGTCTAGCATATATTTGTATACACATTAGATTCATTTTCCTATTTTCTATTTGAAATACTGAATTCCTGACAGTAAGCCATACCCTAGTAGACTCTGACTGTTCCCGGGTGCCTATGGTTGGTATACCATTCTAACTTGTGAATGTGACACAGGAAGTAGGGGCAGCCTCCATGTCATGGAGCCATTGGAAGCAAATGTTAGAACAAAGTGGTTGCCAAGGCAGTGACCTCATTCAGTTCCTGAAGGAAGTGACCTACCTCACTTCCTTGGTGATGGAACCCTCTGAACTTGGGATCCAGGAAGCCAGGCACCAAGAGCCAGTCCCAGTCCCTTTCCCAGTGGGTTCACTTGTTTGGATTTACCAAGGACAGAGTCAGTCTTTCTTGTGGATCACTAAATGCCAGGAAAGCTCTGAAGAGGGGCCTTTCCTGAGAAAGCAGGTAGTGACTCACCGATGGCTCCTGAAAACTTTAGAGAGTTGGTAAAGGAGACCAGATCTGAGACAGGACAGGCCATTTCGGGGGAACATAGTATGGCCTATCAGTCTGAGGACACTCTGGTTACTCACAGACCTATGTGGGTAAACGATATGCCTTTGAGGGTGTAGATGTGAGTTTATGGTTTTGTCTCATGTTCTGAGAATAGGTAGGAAAGGCAGTTTGTTTGGTTTGGAGTGGACTGTTTTTAATAAGTCATTTGACATGGTGAGTGATTCTATGTCTGTGTATCCCACTTTGTCGGTGGTTGAAGATATGAGAAAAGTGAATGCATCAATGCATGTGTCCTGACAAGTAGAAAGCATTCCAGGACACATCCTGCCCAATTTATGAATGGACTGTTGCTTGCCTTATCGATGGGCAACACCTACTATTTTCCTTAGTTCCTGTTTTCTTCCTGAATTCTGGCCATTCTCCAGAATAGGCTCATTTTTTTTTGTCCAAGATATGTACCACCTCCGAGCTCTGTGACATGGCCATTTACTGGATACCTGAAATGAATGGGGAGGATCTCAGAAAACTCAGATATCAGTGTGACCAGTAAAGTCTCAGTAGAGAAACCCTGCTTTGTGCCTTTTGCTTACCTACTGTTCTGTTGACCTGAATGTCAGGTAGGTCTTTGCCTCAGACCACCAGTTTGTGAAGCCTGAAGAAACTGCTTTCAAATGGAAATGAATGAGCATCACCCGTGGCTCTTAGATTAATTGCTTTAGAAAAGGATGTGTCTAAATCATCCTCTTGGCTCTGTGTGAGGCTGTGGCTTACAATCTCAGCACCTGATGGATCTAAAGAAAGATCCCATGTGTGCATCCAAAACCAAAATGGCAAAAAGATCAGACATTGTGGATGAAGTCTCTTGCTTCCTCTGTTAGGCTCCTCACCTCCATCAAGTACGAATAGGGATCCTTTGGGTCTAATGAGTTCTTCAAAGACGAGAAAAGGTGCTTGGGTTTCACATGACTCCAAATCACATAAAGAATCTATACCTCACGTTCAGTAGGCCTCAAAAAGGAGAAAAAGAGCATTATTAATGGCAGGCCTATTTGATCAATCCTGGTTCACAGGAAGGGTGTCCAGGAAACCCAGACTTTAGGCAAATGAGGGGCAAGGGAACTTATTTTGGACACTGTCTTGGGCTTCGCCCCTTGTGGAAACCTCCAGCCAGACGTAATGATGAGTGTCTATATGGAAGAATATAAGGGCCATGTGGTAGTGTTTTGGTTTTAATTGAACATGTTAATAACACTAACCATACATTGTTCCATCAATTTAAGTATACAGAAGAGCAGGGACAGATTTGTTCTTACAATACAGGAATGTAGGGGATCTTCAACCTGCTGAAAACCTCAAAGGTCAATGCAGAAATTATCCCTGGAGAAGATGTAGGCAGCTATGAAGGACCGGAGAGAGCAAAAGTAATCTTCCATGGAAAACAACCTGGTCAGGATGAAGGGTTGAGTCTGAATCAACTCTCTATCCTTAACGTAGAGGAGATGGAGCAAACCGGGCCTGTGTGGAGAGCTGTTCCTGGGTACCTATGGTTGGTATACCATTCTAACTTTTGAAAGTGTCTCAGGAATTAGGGGCAGCCTCCATCTCATGGGACCCTTGGAAGCAAGTGTTAGGACAAAGTGGTTGCCACGGCAGTGACCTCATTCAGTTCCCGAAGAAATGACCTTCCTAACTTCCTTGGTGATGGAACTCTCTGAACTTGTGACCCAAGTAGCCAGGCACCCAGAGCCAGTCCCAGTCACAGTTCCAGTGGGCTCACTTGTTGGATTTACCAAGGACAGCGTCAGTCATTCTTGGTACCTACTGATGTGAGGATGGCCAAATGCCAGGAGTGCTCTGAAGAGGGGCCTTTCCTGAGAAAGCAGGTAGTGGCTCAACACTGGCTCCTGACAACTTCACAGAGTTGGCCAAGGTGACCAGATCTGAGGCAGGACAGGCCATTTCGGGAGAACACAGTATGACCCACAAGTCAGAGGACATTCCGGATAGTCACAGACCTACTTGGGGGAAGAAGTTGAATTTGTGAGTTCGGGTGGGGTTTGTGGTTTTGTCTCATGTTCTCAGAATAGGTAGGAAAGGAGGTTTGTTTGGTTTGGAATTATCTGATTCTTCTAAGTCCTTTGACAATGCGAGTTTTTCTATGTCTGTGTATCCCACTGTGTTAGTGGTTGTAGACATTAGAAAAGAGAATGCATCAATGGATGTGTCCTGTCTAGTAGAAAGCTTCCCAGCATTCATCCTGCCCAATTTATGAATGGACTGCGGCTTGCCTTATGGATGGGCAACACCTGCAATCTTCCTAAGTTCCTGATTTCTTACTCAATTCTGGTCACTCTCAAGAATAGACTCATGGTTGTGTGTCCAAGATATGTACCACCTCCAAGGTCTGTGAAATGGCCATGTACTGGATAGCTGAATGGAATGGCCGAGCATCTCAGAAAACTCAGATAGCAGTGTGACCAGGAATATCTCAGTGGAGAAACCCTGCTTTGGGCCTTATGCATACATATTTTTCTGTTGCCCTGAATGTCAGGAAGGTGTTTTCCTCAGGCCAAAACTTTTGGAAGCCTTAACAAAAGACTTTTCAATTGGAAATAAATGTGCATCTCCTGTGGCTCTTTGCTTAATTGCTTTGGAAAGGGATGTGTCTGAATCAGCCTCTTTGCCCTGTGTGAGGCTGTGGCTTAGATTCTATGCACCTTATGGATCTAAAGAAAGATTCCATATGTGCATCCAAAACCAAAATGTCTAAAAGTAGAGTCATTGTGGATGAAGTCTCTTGCCTTCCTCTGGTAGGGCACTTACTTCCATCAAGGAAGAATAGGGATCCTTTGTGTCAAATGGGTTCTTCAAAGCTCTGCAGTGGCTTGCCCATAGTTCTTGTGGTTTCTCATGCGTCCAATTCCCCAAAAGAATTTAAACCCCTCAGTCAGTAGGCCTCAAATTGGAGAAGTGGAGCAGTATAAATGTCAGGCCTATTTGATCACTCCTGGTTCATAGGAAGGGTGTCCAGGCAAACGTGACTTTAGGCAAATGAGGGACAAGGAAGCTTATTTTGGACACTGTCTTGGGCTGTGCCCTCATGGAAACCTCCAGCCAGAGGTTATGATGAGTGTCTATATGGAAGAAGATGAGGGTCATGTGGGAGTGTTTAGGTTTTAATTGTGAGAGATTACTGGTTCAACCTGGGTTGAATTCTGGTGTGATTCCCCTTAGAGACTCAGTTCTTGAACTGACCTCAGAGAAGAATTGCCATGAATTGTGTTAAGATTTTCGGAGGCAACGCATGAGAGTCGCCATTGGAAGCTGTGATCTAGTCCCAGGGGGACTTTCCACAGTTCACTGGGACTCTCAGCCAGAGAATCACATAATTTTATTCTGAAAGACATGGCAGCCACAATTGAGAGTCAAAACACACATGGACCTCACATTTTAGACCTCAATGGGCCTGGCTTCAAGTGACGTTTTGGCCACTATTTGGGAAGCCTTGCCTGTGAGAGTTCTCCAGAGCTTTCATTAAAATGAGATTCCTCACCATTTAATGGTTTCTGAATAATTGAAACCCACAATGCCTCCAACTTCATCCTTGAAAATGGTTACATAAATATCATGAAATTTTTAAAATTACCATGACCAGGTGGCACTGGAGAACCTTTGGATGTCCTGTTGCTGATCATGAGTATACCAGAGAGTGCCTAGATTGACTGGGTTTCTTTAACATGGTGTAGAACACAGATGCCAGTAAGTTGGAGTCTGCTGAGAAGTGGACCTAGAGCAGTGGTGGGCAGGTGTGTGATAAAACATCAGTGGTACGGCCATGAGGATCTAGCATTGGATTCCAAATGCCTTGTGACTGACATGGTGCAGGCAGCAGACCCTTCTATGTAAAGGCATCTTGTTATATGCAGAGGTTTCAGGGCAATGTTCAGAATCAGGTTGCTATGGTCAAGGGGGAAAGCTATCTGGATAGAAGCCTGGTTGGTGCATTCTCCTGCAGACACTGACCCACCACACGTGACAGAACTCCCTCCAGCACTGTGTCCCAGATAAACTCGTTGTATTTCATGAAGCAAACACCAAACTCCCAGTGCAGCAGCAAGAAACACAACGAAAAGTGGATCATGACCAAATTGCTTCACAGTCCAAACGGGGAGACACTTAGCCCCCAGTGGCCACAGTTTACCTGCAAAGAGAGAAACCAGCACTGCTGCCTCATGTTCATTGAAAAATAAGATGCCATGTCCTCCAGGTCACATAGATGCAGACCCAGCTTTGATGGTCTCACTAGAAAGAAGCTAAAGCTCCTGAAAACAACATATATTTCAAGTGCCCAAACTCAGAGGCATTTCTCAAGAAGTCTTTAGGCCAGCAGAGCTCCATGTTTGTGGAGTGTTTATCCTGTCCCTTACTTTTGGAAACTCCTCTACCACCTCCAAGGTTGTGAATTTCTGAGGATTTTTCATTGAATATATGTATTCACACATTTTCTAATTCTTCTCCTCTAATTGTGTCTTTCTTGGTGCGAAGGTAATGTCAAGGCATTTTTCTGGATGAGAGTGGGAAGATTTTTGTGTAGCATATATTTACATACACATTGGATTCATTTTCCAAATTTCCATTAGAAATACTGAATCCATGACACTAACCACTACATTACTAGACTCTGACTACTAATCCTAATATGATGGAGAATAAAAACCCAAACAGAATAGAAATATAAGCAGTTCAGAGGATGCATGTTGTATAGTGGGACTTGCCTTTTGCATTATATAGGGTAGGAGTTATAAATCTAGTCAATTTTCTGTTGAAATATTTCTCCATGTATTTCTAAAGTTAACAAATATGTGAATACCTGACTCCCTTTCTCTGCAGCCTATTCAGCACATGTAATTTTATATGCACATATAGAATCCTACCTGGAATCACACGTACATTCTTGTGAGATGGCTCACTTGGCAGATACAAATTGTTAGAATAGTTCACTCTTCCTAAATGATGCTGGAACTGAAAATTCAACCAATGGGTGAGCTTCCTGGTTGAACAACTTTACACAAAAACCCATGTTCAGTAAAATAAATATTTCTGATCTGTGGATGATATATATTTCATGGTGAATTTCAATTGGCATATATATTCCTACTTTTTAAAGTCTGTTTGTGTGTGTGTGTGTATACATACTCTCCAGATTTTTCAAAATATGAAATATGTGTCTTATTATACACTCCCTAAAATAATTCATATTCATGTATGTGGATTTTTAATCAACTTTTCACTAGATTATTCCCAGGAATATTCACACACCTGAAAAACATATTTGTTTCCTCGTACTGAGAACTATCTTCAGTGAATGGTGCATACAAATCCTTGTATTTCTGCAGTAACTTACCCAGTTTAACATCAATGCAAATAGATTTCTATGGGACATGATGTGTATTTTGAAATTCATTTTTATTCAACACTGGTACATTGCAATTTCTTCCGTTTATGCACATCATAAAATATATATTTCATCTAGAAATTCGAAAATTAATAGGCATTTGTTTCATTTTCAATCACTTCCTGCTTCAGAACACATGTATAACTCCATATTTCTTGACTGATCTTTTCATGAGGTTTCTTTTTCGATTTCCTTAATCATTTTTGAAGCAAAACTCACACACTCTTCATGATGAACCATAACCCTAATATTACCATTAGATGTATATTTGGTTTTAATGAATGTATATATATCAATATAAGATTTCCTCTATGTTTTCATTTATCAATTCAATCCATTATTCAAAGTTGGAACCAGTAATACTATTTATTCACAGTATGGTCTATTCATGCATTATCTCTATATTCATAGACACAGGGTACACCTATTTGTACCCCCAGTACTAACTTATACGTCTTCACAATATTGCTCCCAGAAATGGTGGAAGAAATACTCATGTCACCTGATCTACATGTACATGTTATCACAGTAATATTCTGGAAACAAAATGCAAAGGTCACAGTTATGATTGTACCAAAACCTAAATGAAAAGTGAGCATGGATTACTAAAAATATTCCTGTCCAGGTTGCTACCGCTCTCAAATGTCAATCCTATTGGTGACTATATATTTGTTTCCTCCTAAGATTATATATTCAACCTCAAGCCTGTTGAAAATGTGTAATCCTATCACTCACTTTATACTTTGCCTGATATCCTAATGTCTCTATTGATTTCTGCTTTCCTAAATATTTTCCCAGTTTATCATTTTGACTGACTCTTCACATGTGCTGACATTTAAATTCACTTTCTAACCGAAACCCAATTGCTAAAAACATTTCCTCCAAAACCTATAATCACTATTCTTTCTAAACCTACCGACACTTTTCCTAATCCTACCGACTATAGCTTTTTGACTGGATATTCTCGTGACATTCAATCATCCAAGGTACAAGGTCCTATGACATTGTATATGGATTTATTTAAGACATCTGTGCAGAACGTAAGTCAAAGCTAAGTATCCCAATTAAAGGCCCAATGCCCTTCTGGGCTTCAAATTTTACCTAGATTTCTGTTTTCATACTTATATTTCACCTAAATATTCTTGTAAATATCGCACATTCCCAATACCATTATTCATCGCTCAGAATGATTCTTAATCCAAATCGAACCTGTTATTAAGCCTAACCAAACACTGTTCCCTCAATCTAACTTTACAGAAGAGCAGCGACAGAGTTGGTCTTACAATACAGGAATGTAGGGGATCTTCCAGATGCTGAGATCCTCAAAGTTTTAAGCAGAAACGATCCCTGGAGAAGACATAGGCAGCTATGAAGGACCTGAGAGAGCAAAAGTCATCTTCCTTGGCAAACAACGTACTCAGGATGAAGCATTGTGTCTGAATCAGCCTCTCTTTTCTTAATGTAGAGAAGAGGGACCAAACCAGGCCTGTGTGGAGAGCTGTTCCCGGATTCCTATGGTTGATATACCATTCTAACTGTTGAAACTGTCTCGGGAAGTAGGGGCAGCCTCCACCTCATGGGAACCTTGCAATCACCTGTTAGGACAAAGTGGTTGCAAAGGCAGTAAAGTCACTCAGTTCCTGAATGAAGCGACCTACCTCACTTCCTTGGTGAAGAAACTCCCTGACCTTGGGCTCCAGGAAGACAGAGAATACCAAGACCTTGTCACAGTTCCAGTGCCAGTGGGCTCCATTGTTTGGAAAAACCAAGGATAGACTAAGTATTCCTTGGTACCTACTGATATGAGGATTTCAAATGCCAGGAGAGCTCTGAAGAGGGGCCTTTCCTGAGAAAGCAGGTAGTGGTTCACCGCGACCAGATCTGAGACAGGACAGGCCTTTTGGGGGAACATAGTATGGCCCACCAGTCAGAGGACACTCCAGATAGTCACAGACCTACTTGAATGAAGGAGGTGCGTTTGCGCGTGTGTGTGTGATTTTGTGGTTTAGTCTCTTCTTATGAGAATAGGTAGCAAAGGCGGTTTGTTTGGTTTGGAGTAGACTGCTTCTAGTAAGTCGTTTGACAAGGCGATTTTTTGCATGTCTTTGTAACCCACTGTGTTCGTGGTTGTAGACCTTAGAAAAAAGAATGCATCAATGTGTCCTGTCTAGTAGAAATCTTCCCAGCATTCATCCTGCCCAATTTAGGAGTGGACTGCCCCTTGCCTTATGGATGGGCAACACCTGCAATCTTCCTAAGTTCCTGATTTCTTCCTCAATTCTGGTCACTCTCAAGAATAGGCTCATTGTTTTGTGTCCAAGATATGTACCACCTCCAATCTGAGTGACATGGCCATGTACAAGATAGATGAAGGGAATGGCGAGCATCTCAGAAAACTCTAATATCAGTGTGTCCAGGAAAGTCTCAGTGGATAAACCCTGCTTTGGGCCTTTTGCTATTGTTCTGTTGCCCTGAATGTCAGGAAAGTCTTTGCCTCAGGCCATCCCTTTGTGAATCCTGAAGAAAACAGCTTTCAAATGGAAATAAATGGACATCAACTGTGGCTCTGTGCTTAATTGCTTTGGAAAGGGATGCGTCTGAATCAGCCTCTTGGTCCTATGTGAGGCTATAGCTTAGATTCTCAGCACCTGATGGATCTAAAGAAAGATCCCATGTGTGCATTCAAAACCAAAATGGCAAAAAGATCAGTAATTGTGGATGAAGTCTCTTGCCTTCCTATGTAAGGTTCCTGACCTCCATCAAGTGAGATTAGGCATTCTTTGGGTCAAATGAGTTCTTCAAAGCCCTGTGGAGGCCATTAACAGGTGGCACTGGAGAACTCTTAAATGGTCTGTTGCTGATCATGAGTATACTAGCCAGGGCCTTTATTGACTGAGTTTCATAAAAATTATCTAGAACAGCAATGCCAATAAGTTGGAGCCTGCTGAGTAGTGGACCTAGAGCAGTAGTGTGTGATAAAATATCTGTGGTGGGACCATGTGGATCTGCTATTGACTTCCAAATGGCTTGTGACTGACATGGTGCAGCCAGCAGACCCTTCTATGTAAAGGCATCTTGTATATGGAGAGGTTTCAGGGTAATGTTAAGAATCAGGTTGCTGAGGTTAAGGGGACAAGCTATCTGGTATTGAAGCCTGGTTGGTACATTCTCCTGCAGAACGTGACCCACAACACGTGACAGAACTTCCTCCAGCACTGTGTTCCAGTTGAACTCATTGTATTTCGTGAAGCAAATACCAATGTCCCAGTTCAGCAGCAAGAAACACCACAAAAGTTGGAGGATGAACAAATGGCTTCAGAGTCCACATGGGGTGACACTTAGCCCCCAGTGGCCACAGTTTACATACAAAGAGAGAAATCAGCACTGCTGCCTCAGGATCATTGGAAAATAAGAAACCAAGATCTTCATGTCACATAGATACAGACCCAGCTTTGATGGTCTCACTAGAAAGGAAGCTAAAGCTTCTGACAAACACATATATTTCAAGTGCCCACCCTCAGAGGCAGTTTCTCAAGAAATCTTTTGGCCAACAGAGCTCCATGTTTGTGGAGTGTTTACCCTGTCCCTTACTTTTGGAAACTGCTCTACAACCTCCAAAATTGTGAACTTTTGAGCATATTCCACTACAGATATATATTCACAGATTTTCTACCTCTTCTCTTCTAATTGTGTCTTATTTGGGGTGAAGGTAATTTCAAGGCATTGTTGTGGATGAGAGTTGGAAGATTTTTTTGTAGCACATATTTGCATACACATTGGATTCATTTTCCAATTTTCCATTCGAAATACTGAATTCCTGACACTAACCCATAACCTACTAGAATCTGACTACTAATCCTAATATGATGGAGAACAATAACCCAAACAGAATAGAAATCCAAGAAGTTCAGAGGAGGCATGGTGTATAGTTGAACTTGCCTTTTGCATTATATAGTGTAGGAGTTATAAATCTAATCAATATTTTGTTGACATAGTTGTCCATGTGTTTTTAAATTTAACAAGTATTTGAATTCCTGTCTCCGTTTGTCTGTAGCCTATTCAGCACATGCATTTTTATATGCACATATAGAATCCTACCTGGTATCAAATGTACATTCTTGTGAGGTGGCTGACTTGGCAGATACAAATTATGAGAAGAGATCACTCCTCCTAAACGCTGTTGGAACTGAAAATTTAACCTAAGGGGGAGCTTCCTAGTTGAACAACATTATACACAAATCCATGTTCAGTAAATTAAATATTTTTGGATCTTTGGACGATATGTATTTCTACATCAATTTCAATTGGCATATATATTGCTACATTTCAATGTCTCTGTGTGTATATGTGTTTGTTTGTGTGTGTGTGTATATATATATATATATATATATATATATATATATATATATATATACTCTCCAAATTTTTAAAAATATGAAATACTTCTGTCTTCTTTTACACACCCTAAATTCATTCATATTCATGTATGTGGATTTATAATAAACTTTTCACAAGATTATTCTCAGAATTATTCATCCACCTGAAATACATATTTGTTTTCTAGTACTGACAAGTAACATCAGTGAATGGTGCATACAAATCCTAATATTTCTACAGTAACTGACCCAGTTTAACATCAATCCAAGTAGATTACTATGGGACATGATGTACATTTTGACGTTCATTTTTATTCAACACTGGTACTTTACTATTTCTTCAGTTTATTCACATCATAGGATATGTATTTCATCCACAAGTTAGCAAAATTATTTGCATTTGTGTCACTTTCAATCACTTTCTACTTCAGAACACATGCATTCCTCTATGTTTCTTGACTGGTCTTTTCATGAGACTTCTTTCCAAACACATTATTTTCCTTTTCCATTCTCACTTTTGAAGCAGATCTCACACACCTTTCATGATAGAATATAACCCTAATATTACCATTAGATGTATAACTCATTGGAATGAATGATTCTATATCAATATAAGATTTCTTATATATTTTCAGATATCAATTCTAGCAATCCATTATTTGAAGTGGAATCAGTTATATTATTTATTCACAGTATTGTCAATTCATGAATTACTTCTATATTCATAGACACAGGGTACACCTCTTTGTACCCCCAATACTAATTTATTTTTTTTTATTTTGCATTCTTTCTTAAAGTATTCTTATATTATTTTCAACAACATTTGAAACAACAGGATTTTCTAAATAGACTTGTCTTTAGCATACCCAGATGAAAAAATATAATTCTATTTCATATCCCTTTGTGGGATAATGTGGGTTTTTTGTACTGAAAAAATGCTAGGAATATTAGAATATATGATCCGTTAGCCAACTTTGTTTGTTTGTTTGTTTGCTTTTGCAAAGCTAGGAATTTAACCCTAGTAGTAACTAGTAATTCTACTCATTCAGAAAAGTTAGTGTGTCATTTTATTGAAATAACCATACTGGATATAAAATAGATACACATGTGATACAATAGATTGCATGGTATATAAATTTGTATCTCAGTAAAGCTGTAATTAAAATAAAATTTAAAGTATTGAAATTCAGGCAAAGGATAGGAAAGATATTTGTGTCTGTTTTTCAGAAGTTTATTGTCATCCATTTAAAAAATCTTTTAAAATAGATTGCATTTGAACAAAAGGTATTGTTTAGTGTGCTTTCTCTGTATTCTTAGTGGTTCTTCACTATTACTATTTTATTCACACCCTCTTAATTTCTTATTGTTGAGCCAATTCTGCATCTAAATGTAGTGGCAAGATATATTCAGGAGTCTGGTGCAATAGTGCATGCCTGAAATCCCAGCTACTAAGACCCTTTCTCAAAACAACAAAAAAGTAGTGGGGGTGGGGAGCATGGATGTAGTTTAGCAGTCAAGTGCTTTCCGAAGCATGTGGAGGCCCTGGGTTCTATCTGCAGCACCGCAAAAGCAAAACAAACAAAAGACGTATTCCAGAGATTTTGATTATTTCTGCAGGAGACATGCAGTCAAGACTAAGTAATTTGAAACAGGAGTGGCACAAGAAGTGGAAGATAAAGTATCAATTTTTTTTCTTTTTTTTTTTTGGTTAGAATTAGTTCACTTTGCATTCCTTGCGTATGCGCCTCTACCTTTGGAACCACATTGGTAAAAGTTTATGTAAGAATTGTTTGTTGGCATATCCTAGAGTGCTCAATTTGTACGTCTTCAAAATATTGCTCCCAGAAATTGTGGAAGAAATACTCATGTCACCTGATCTACATATACATTTTATCACAGTAATATTTGGAACACAAAATGCAAAAGTCACACTTATGATTGTACCAAAGGCTAAATAGAAAGTGAACCTGTATTATTAAAAACATTCATGTCCAGGTTGCCTAATACTCTCAAATGTCAATCCTATTGGTGACTACATATTTGTTTCTTCCTAAGATTATATATTGAAACGCAACCCTGTTGATAATGTCTAATCCTATCACTCACTTTATACTTTGCCTGATTTCCTAATGTCTCTATTGATATCTGCTTTCCTACATATTTTCCCCAGTTCATCATTGTGACTCATTCTTCACATGTGCTGACATTTACATTCATTCTCTAACCGAAACCCTATTACTAAAGAACTTTTGGTCCAAATCCTATACTCACTCTTCTTCCTAAACCTACGGACTATATTCCTAATCCTACTGACTATCCCTTTTTGACTGGATGTTCTCTTCTACATTCAATCATCCAAGTAAAGGTCGGTCGAGTGTCAGAAGAGGAGACCACCAAGAATCTATCTCATGTAACAGCAAAGGGTTTATTGGGGGTCCAGCATGCTGGGGCTCAGAGTTCACTTGAAAAGAGTAGAGAGCCCTGAGAACAGCTTAAGCAGAGGTTAAATACTTTCCCTTGCGAGTGCAGGGAGGGAAGTTTATTGATGTGTCAGGGCGAGTGGTCAATTTGCATGCAACCTGGTGAAGGAGTACATTCTGCAGTTTGACAGTTGGGGACAGCACATTCTGGGAACAAGATTGGCAAACATTTCTCAAGATTTCAACAGTGTTTTGTTAAGCGTACAGAAAAACAGGAAGTGACAACTACATATTTTATTAACCTTTCATTCGACACTTCTTTTTCTGGCTACTTTTAATCATAAAAATGATCATTGGGGGGTGTCACATTCTATGTCTGCTAGTGGGGTATTACCATTAGTTTAACTTGTCCAATTTGAGCTTGGAGAAAATAAATTACATGGTTGAGCAAGCAGGGTTTAATAGTTAGCAATAATATGAGGATTATTATTGGACCGGCCAGCCGAAAAGACAAGACAAGACAATAAAGACAAGACAAGACAATAAAGACAGGATATGGAAGTCCAACACTGAGACCAGGACTTAGTTGTTGGCAGAACCCGATCGGTTGGCAATAACGAATCTGAAACAAAATATCACTGAGTCATGGAGACTATTGTTCCTCAATTTTCTGAGTCCTCTATGACGTCACCCAGGGACTTGGCCTGTGGCTCTGTGACATGACTGTCAGCCATCGTTGGAGAGAGCTCACGCTCTTCATTGACATCCATTTTGCCAAGCCCTGACCTGAAACCTGACCAGAAAGAGGCACCTTACTTACCCTGAGAGGAGTTTGTTGGGGTCTCTTGTCCACCGCTGCCGGATCTCAGTGGAACCTCCATATGTAAAGGTCCGGTGACAATCGGGGGAAGAGACTGTCTCATGCAAAACAAAGGGTTTATTGGGGGTCCAGCATGCTGGGGCTCAGAGCTCACTTGAATAGAGCAGAGAGCCCAGAGAACAGCTTAAGCAGAGCTTATATATTTCCCTTGGACAGGGCAGGGGGGTAAGTTTATTGATGGGTCCGGGCGAGTGAGCGGTTTGCGTGCAACCGGTTGAGGGAGTACATTCTGCAGTTTGGCAATTGGGGACAGCACATTCTGGGAATAAGATTAGCAAACAGTTCTCAATATTTCAAAAGTGTTTTGTTAAGCATACAGAAAAACAGGAAGTGACAAGTACTTATTTTATTAACCTTTCACTGCGAACTATACTTTGCCAGAATTCCTAATGTCTCTATTGTGTTTGTTAAAGTTCATTTTTATTCAAACCTGGTACGTTATTATTTCTTCAGTTCATGGACATCATAAGATATTTCCTTTCATTCACAAGTTCACAAATTTATAAACATTTGGTTCACTTTCAATCACTTCCTCCTTCGGAAGACATATGTTCCTCCATGTTTCTTGACTGGTCTTTTTACTAGACTTCTTTCTAAACATATTATTTTCGATTCCATAATCTTTTTTGAGGCAAAACTCACACACTATTCATGATAAATGATAACCCTAACATTACAATTAGATATATAACTGGTTGGAATGAATGTATGTATATCAATATAAGATTTTCTATATATTTTCAGATATCAATACAATCCATTATTTAAATATGGAACCAGTTATATAATTTATTCACAGTATGGTCTATTAATGCATCATCTCTATATTCATCAAAACAGGGTAAACCTAATAGTATCCCCAGTACTAATTTATAAGTTTTCAAAATATTGCTCACAGAAATGGTGAAAGAAATACTCATGTCACCTTAGCTACATATACATATTATCACACTAATATTCTGGACACAAAATGCAAAGGTCACACAGAACATAATTTAAGCTAAGTATCCCAATCAAGGGCCCAAAGTCCTTCTGGGCTTCAAATATTACCTAGATTTCTGTTTTCATACTTATATTTCACCTCCATGTTCTTGTAAATATCACAGGTTCCCAATATCATTATTCATCCAGCAAAATGATTCATAACCCAAATCGAACATGCTATTAACCCTAACCATTCTGTAAACTGAGATTGTTCACTCAATCTCACTTTACAGAAGAGCAGGGACAAAGTTAGTATTACAATACAGGAAGTTAGGAGATCTTCCACCTGCTGAGTACCTCAAAATCCATGCAGAAATGATCCCTGGAGAAGACGTAGGCAGCTATGAAGGACCTGAGACAGCAAAAGTCATCTTCCTTTGCAAACAACCCGATCAGGATGAAAGGATGTGTCTGAATCATCCTATCTCTTCTTAATGTAGGGAAGATGTATGAAACCAGGCATGTGTGGAGAGCTGTTCCCAGGTGCCTATGTTTCTATACCATTCTAACTTGTGAAAGTGTCACAGGAAATAGAGGCAGCCTCCTTTTCCTGAGACACTAGGAAGCAACTGTTAGGACAAAGTGGTGGCCAAGACAGTGGCCTCATTCATTTTCTGAAGAAAGTGACCTCACCTCACTTTTTTCATGATGGAACTCTCTGAATTTTGTGATCCAGGAAGCCAGGCACCAAGAGCCAGTACCAGTCCCAGTCCAAGTGGGCTCACTTGTTTGGATTTACCAAGTAAAGAGTCAGTCTTTCTTGGTACCTACTGATGTGAGGGTGGCCAAATGCCAAGAAAGCTTTGAAGAGGGTCCTTTCCTGAGAGGGCAGGAAATGGCTCACCACTGCCTCCTGAAAACTTCACAGAATTGGCCAAGGAGACCAGATCTGAGACAGGACCGGCCATTTCTGGGGAACATTCTATGGCCTACTCGTCAGAGGACACTCCGGATAGTCACAGACATACTTGGGGAAGGAGGTGACTTTGTGTGTGTGGATGTCAGTTTGTGGATTTGTCTCATATTCTGAGAATAGGTAAAAAAGGAGGTTTGTTTGGTTTGGAGTGGACTGTTTCTAGTAAGTCATCTGACAAGGAGACTGTTTCTATGTCTGTGTATCCCACTGTGTCCTTAGTTGTAGATATTAGAAAAGAAAATGGCTCACTGGGTGTGTCCTGTCTAGTAGAAAGCTTCACAGCATTCATCCTGCCCAATTAATGAATGGACTGAGGCTTGACTTATCCATGGGCAACACCTAGTATCATCCTAAGTTCTTGAATTCTTCCTGAATTCTGGCAACTCTCCAGAAAGGCTCATGGTTTTTTGTCCAAGATATGTACCACCTCCAAGCTCTGTGACATGGCCATGTACTAGTTAGCTGAAAGGAATGGCGAGCACACCAGAAAACTCAGATATTGGTGTGACCAGGAAAGTCTCTATGGTGAAACCTGGCTTAGGGCCTTTTGCTTAACTATTGTTCTGTTGCCCTGAATGTCAGGAACCTCTTTGCCTCAGGCCACCCCTTTATAAAGCCAGAAGAAAACAATTTTCAAATGGAAATGAATGGGCATCACCTGTGCCTCTTTGATGAATTGTTTTGGAAATGGTTATGTCTGAATCAGACTCTGGGCCCTGTGTGAGGCTGTGGCTTAAATTGTCAGCACCTCTTGCTGATCATGAGTGTACCAGACAGTGCCTTGATTGACTGGGATTTATGAAAATGGTGTAGAACAGAGATGCCATTAAGTTGGACCCTCCTGAGTAGTGAGCCCTGAGCTGTGGTGTGCAGGTGTGTGATAAATCTTCTGTGGTTGCGCCATGTGGTTTTGCCATTGAATTCCAAATGGTTTGTCACTGACACGGTGCAGTGACCAGACACTTATATGTAAAGGTGTCTTGTTAAATGGATAGTTTTCAGGGCAATGTGCAGAATCAGGTTGCTATGGAGAAGGGGGCAAGTTATGTGGGAATGAAGCCTGGTTGGTGCATTCTCTTGTAGACCCTGAAAAACCACAAATGACAGAACTCCCTCCAGGACTGTGTTCCCGTTGAACTCCTTGTATTTTGTGAGGCAAATACCAAACTCTCAGTGCTGCAGCAGAAAACTCTACGAAAATGGAGGATGAACAAAAGGCTTCACAGTCCACACAGGGAGACACTTAGACCCCAGTGGCCACAGTTTGCATACGAAGAGAGAATTCAGCACTGCTGCCTCATGTGTATTGGAAAGCAAGAAAGAATGTCCTCCAGGTCACATAGATGCAGACCCAGCTTTGATGATCTCACTACAAAGGAAGCTAAAGCTACTGACAACATATATTTCAAGTGCCCATCCTCAGAGGCAGTTTCTCTAGAAGTCTTTAGGCCAGCAGACCTCCATGTTTGTGGAGTGTTTACCCTGTCCCTTACTTTGGGATACTCCTCTACCACCTCCAAGTTTGTGAACTCCTGAATATTTTCCATTCCAGATATGTATTTACAGATTTTCTAACTCTTCTCCTCTAAGTGTTTCTTATTTGGCGTGAAGGTAACGTCAAGGCATTGTTCTGGATGAGAGTGGGAAGATTTTTGTGTAGCACATATTTGCATACACATTGGATTCATTTTCCAATTTTCCATTCCAAAGACTGAATCCCTGACACTAACGCATACCCTACCAAACTCTCACTACTAATCCTAATATGATGAAGAAAAATAACCCAAACAGAATAGAAATACAAGCACTTCTGAAGAGGCATGGTGTATAGTTGGACTTGCCTTTTGCATGATAAAGTGTAGGTGTTATAAACCTAGTCAATTTTTCATTGAAATAGTTCTCCATGTGTTTTTTTTCCTTTAATATTTATTGTTGGTTCTACAAAACATTACATAGTTCTTGACATGTCATATTTCACACTTTGATTCAAGTAGGTTATGAACTTCCATTTTTCTTCGTATACAGATTGCAGTATCTCATCAGTTACACATCCACTATTTTACATTTTGCTATACTAGTGTCTGTTGTATTCTGCTGCCTTTCCTGTCCTCTACTATCTCCCATCCCCTCCCCTCCAATCCTCTCTCTCTACCCCATCTATTGTAATTCATTTCTTCCACTTGTTTTTGTCCCCTTTCACCTCACTTCATCTTGTATTTAATTTTGTATAACCATGAGGGTTTCCTTCCATTTCTATGTAATTTTCCTTCTCTTTCCTTTTCCCTCCCACCTCTCACCCCTGTTTAATATTAATCATCTTCTCATGCTCTTCCTCCCAACTCTGTTCTTAGTTACTCTCTTTATATCAAAGAAAACATTTGGCATTTGTTTTTTAGTGATTGGCTATCTTCACGTAGCATAATACGTTCTAATGCCATCGATTTCTCTGCAAATTGTATGATTTTGTCATTTTTTAATGCAGAGTAATACTCCATTGTGTACAAATGCCACATTTTTTTTAATCCATTCATCTATTGAAGGGCATCTAGGTTGGTTCCACAGTCTTCCTATTGTGAATTGTGCTGCTATGAACATAGATTTATCAATGTCCCTGTAGCATGCACTTTTTGGGTCTATAGGGATTAGACCGAGAAGGGGAATTGCTGGGTCAAATGGCGGTTCCATTCCCAAGTTTCCAAGAAATCTCCATACTGCTTTCCAAATTTGCTGCACCAATTTGCAGTCCCACCAGCAATGTACAGGTGTACCCTTTTTCCCACATTCTCGCCAGCACTTGTTGTCGTTTGACTTCATAATGGCTGCCAAGCGTACTGCAGTGAGATGGTATCTTAGGGTGGGTTAGTTTAACATTTCTCTGAATGCTCGAGATGGTGAGAATTTTTTGATGTACTTATTGATTGATTGTATGTCCTCCTCTGAGAAGTGTCTGTTCAGGTCCTTGGCCCATTTGTTGATTGGGTAATTCATTTGCTTATTGTTTAATTTTTTGAGTTCTTTGTATAACTCTGGATATTAGGGCTCTATCTGAAGTGTGAGGAGTAAAGATTTGTTCCCAGGATGTAGGCTCCTTTTTTACCTCTCTTATTGTTTCTTTTTCTGAGAAAAATCTATTTAGTTTGAGTAAGTCCTGTTTGTAGATTCTAATTATTAACTCTTATGCTATGGGTGTCCTATTGAGGAATTTGGAGCCCGACCCCACAGTATGTAGATCATAGCCAAAGTTTTCTTCTATCAGATGCCGTGTCGCTGATTTGATATCAAGCTCCTTGATCCATTTTGAGTTAACTTTTGTGCATGGCGAGAGAAAGGGATTCAGTTTCATTTTCTTACATATTTAATTCCAGTTTTTCCAGCACCATTTGTTGAAGATGCTATCCTTCCTTCAGTTTATGCTTTTAGCTCCTTTATCAAATATAAGATTGCTGTAATTTTGTGGATTGATTTCTGTGTCCTCTATTCTGTACCATTGGTCCACCCGCCAGTTTTGGTACCAGTACCATGCTCTTTTTGTTACTATTGCTCCGTAGTATAGTTTGAGGACATGTATCGCTATACCGCCTGATTCACACTTCCTGCTTAGAGTTGTCTTTGCTATACTGGGTCTTGTATTATTCCATATGAATTTCATAATTGTTTTATCTATTTCTACAGGAAATGCCGTTGGGATTTTGATTGGCATTGCATTAAACCTATAGAGAACTTTTGGTAATATCGCCATTTTGATGATGTTAATTCTGCCTATCCATGAACGGGGTATATTTTTCCATCTTGTAAGATCTTCTTCTATTTCTCTCTTTAGGG
The DNA here is from genome assembly GCF_048772815.1 of Callospermophilus lateralis. Lineage (NCBI taxonomy): Eukaryota > Metazoa > Chordata > Mammalia > Rodentia > Sciuridae > Callospermophilus > Callospermophilus lateralis. The sequence goes on from NW_027517884.1 coordinate 4,455,728, forward strand.
TTCTGTAGTTTTCATTGTGTAAGTCTTTCACATCTTTTGTTACATTGATAACCAAATATTTTATTTTATTTTTTTTGAGGATACTCTCAATGGAGTGGTTGTCCTCATTTCCGTTTCAGAGGATTTGTTGCTGATATTCAGGAATGCTTTTGATTTATGATTGTTGATTTTATATCATGCCACTTTGGTGAATTCATTTATTATCTCTAATAGTTTCTTGTAGACCCTTTTGGGTCTACTAGGTATAGAATCATGTCATCTGCAAATAGTGATAATTTAAGTTCTTCTTTTCCTATTTTTATGCCTTTAATTTCTTTCATTTGTCTAATTGCTCTGGCCAGTGTTCGAGAACTATGTTGAACAGCAATCGTGAGAGAGGGCATCCCTGTCTTGTTCCAGATTTTAGAGGGAATGCCTTCAATTTTTTCTCAATTCAGAATGATACTAGCCTGAGGCTTAGCATAGATTGCTTTTACAATATTGAGGTATGTTCCTCTTATCCCAGTTTTTCTAGAGTTTTAAACATAAAGGGATGCTGTACTTTATTGAATGCTTTTTCTGCATCTATTGGGGTGATCATATGGTTCTTATTTTTAAGTCTATTGATGTGGTGAATAACATTTATTGATTTCCGTATATTGAACCAGACTTGTATCCCAGGAATGAATCCTACTTGATCATGTTGCACAATTTTTTAAATATGTTTTTGTATCTGATTCGCCAGAATTTTATTGAGGATTTTTGCATCTAGGTTCATTAGAGAGATTGGTCTGTATATTTGTTTCTTTGAAGGGTCTTTGTCTGGTTTAGGAATCAGGGTGATATTGGCCTCCTCTGCTGTATACCCATTCGGTCCTGGGCTTTTCTTAGTTGGTAGTCTTTGGATGGTTTCTTCTATTTTCTCAATTGATATTGGTCTGCTTAGGTTGTCTATATCCTCCTGACTCAATCTGGGCAGATCATATGACTTAAGAAATTTATTGATGCCTTCACTATCTTCTAATATAATTTCTGATTATCTTCTGTATTTCAGAAGTGTCTGTTGTGATATTGCCTTTTTCATCCCTTATGATAGTAATTTGAGTTCCCTCTCTTCTTCTCTTCATTAACATGGCTAAGAGTCTGTCGATTTTATTAATTTTTCAACTTTTAGTATTTTCAATTTTTTCAATTGTTTCTTTTGTTTCGATTTCATTAATTTCAGCTCTGATTTTAATTATTTCTTGCCTTCTACTTCTTTTTCTGTTGTTTTGCTCTTCTTTTTCTAGGATTTTGAAATGAACTATGAGATCATTTATTTGTTGTTGTTTTTTTTTTTTTCTTTTTTTAAGGAAAGAACTCCAAGCAATGAATTTTCCACTTAGAACTGCTTTCAATGTGTCCCATAGATTCTGATATGTTCTGTCTGTCTTTTTCATTTATGTCTAAGAATTTTTTTTATTTTTCTCCTTGATGTCTTCAATAACCCATTGATCATTCAGTACGTATTGTTCATTCTCCAAGTGATGCATGAATTTTCCTTCCTTCTTTTATTGTTGATTTTCAGTTTCATTCCATTATGATCAGATAAGATGCCTGGTATTATCTATACTCCTTTATATTGTCTAAGAGTTGTTCTGTGACATAATATATGATCTATTTTTGAGAGGTATCCATGTGCTGCTGAGAAAACAGTGTAACTGCTTGATGTTGGGTGGTATATTCTATATATGTTAATTAAGTCTAGGTTATTATTTGTGTTATTGAGTTCTATAGTTTCCTAATTCAACTTTTGTTTGGAATATCTGTCCAGTAGTGAGAGAGGTGTGTTGAAATCTCCCATGATTATTGTATGGTGGTCTACCAGACTCTTGAACTTGAGAAGAGTTTGTTTGATTAACATAGCTGAACCATTGTTTGGGGCACATATATTTATGATTGTTATGTCTTGTTGGTGTATGGTTCCCTTGAGCAATATGTAGTGTCCCTCTTTATCCCTTTTGATTAACTTTGTCTTGAAATCTATTTTATTTGATATGAGTATGGACACTTCTGCTTGTTTCCGAAGTCAATATGAGTGATATGATTTCTCCCAACCTTTCACCTTTAGTCTATATATGTCTTTTCCTATCAAATGTGTCTCCTGTAGGCAGAAAATTTTTGGGTCTTCTTTCGTGATCCATTCTACTAGCCTGTGTCTCTTAATTGGTGAGTTTAAGGCATTAACATTTAGTGTTATTTTTGAAATATGGGTTGTTCTTCCAGCCATATTTGTTTATTTATGCTACTAAACATGGTTTGTTTTTCTCTTTGATTATTTTTCGCCCCTTTACTGTACTACCTCCCACTGTTGGTTTTTATTGTTATTTTCCATTTCATCTTCCTATAATGTTTTGCCAAGGATCTTTTGAGGAGATGGTTTTCTAGCTGCAAATTCTTTTAACTTTTGTTTATCATGGAAGGTTTTAATTTCATCTTCCATCCTGAAGCTTAAAATCGCTGGATACACAATTCTTGGTTGGAACCCAATTTCTTTCAGTGATTGAAAAATGTTATTCCAGGATCTTCTAGCTTTCAGAGTCTGTGTTGAAAGATCAGCTGTTATCCTGATTGGTTTACCCCTAAATGTAATCTGCTTCCTTTCTCTTGTAGCTTTTAAAATTCTCTCTTTATTCTGTATGTTTGGCATCTTCATTATAATATGTCTCGGTGTTTATCTCTTATGATTTTGCACATTTGGCGTCCTGTAGGCTTCTAGGATTTGGGATTCTGTCTCATTCTTCATGTCTGGAAAGTTTTCTCATATTATTTCATTGAATAGATTGCTCAATCCTGTGGTTTGGACCTGTATACCTTCCTGTATCCCAATTACTCTTTAGTTTGGTCTCTTCATGTTATCCCATATTTCTTGGATGTTCTGCTCATGGTTTCTTAACAGTTTTGCTGAGCTTTCTATGTTCTTTTCAAGTTGAAATACTTTGTCTTCATTGTTCTAAGTGATCTATTCTGCTGGTAGTATTCTCAATTGAGTTTTTAAGTTGGTTTATTGCTTCCTGCATTTCTATGATTTCTGTTTGTGTGTTTTTTATAACCTCTATCTCCCTGTATAGTTGATCTTTTGCTTCTTGGATTTGTTTTTGTAATTCATTGTCAAAGTGATCTTTCATTGTCTGATTTTGCTGTCTAATGTCTCCCTGGAGACTTCAGATCATCTGAAGCAAGTATATCCTGATTCTTTATCTGACATTCCATATGCTGCAGATATTACCTCTTCTAATGTTGAGTTGACCTGCGTTGCTTGTGGTCCTTTCTTTCCTTGTCTTTCCCTACTGTTCACGTTTTTTTTGGCTTGGTGAAACTTTTGTGTTATTGAATTTTACCCCTAAATGTTTATATTGCTATTGTATTCTTGAAAAGTCTCCCTCACAGGCGTAAGCAGCGGCTCTGCCCCTCCTCCAATTGGGGCAATGTGCCTACCACACCAGCACGCCGCTGGGCCTGTTCTGCCTCTTGGTAGCTGGTCCGCCTACCTTGCAGGAGCGGGCAGTTGATCTACCCCTCTGCGGGTGCTGGTCCTGTTCAGCCAGTGGGTAACAGGTCCAGCTACCTTGCAGGCACAGGCGTCGGCTCTGCCCCTCCGCACTCCGCTGGGCCTCTTCTGTCTGTGGGTTGCAGGGCTGTCTACATTGCAGGCGTGAGTGGCATCTCTGCCCCCCCCCAAACCGGGGCGATGTGTCTACCACGCTGGTAGGTCGCTGGGTCTGTTCTGCCTCTGGGTGAGAGGTCTACCTGCTTTGCAGGCACGGGCAGCGGCTCGGCCCCTCCCCAAACCTGGTTATGTGTCTAGCACCCTGGCGGGGCCTAGCACCTGGTCTGTCTGTGTTCGCAGGTCCACCTACTTCGCAGGCGCGGGGGCCGGCTCTGCCCCTCTGAAGGCAGCTGGGCCGCTTCAGCTGGTGGGTCGCAGGTTCACCTATCTTGAAGTCACAAGGGGTGTCTCTGCCCCTCCGCGGGTGTCTGGGCCTGTTCTGCCTGTGGGTTGCATGTCCGCGTTCCTTGCACGCGTGCAGTGGCTCTGCCCAACCCCCAACCAGGGTGATGTGTCTTTCACGATGGCGGGCCGCTAGGCCTGTTCTACGGGTGGCTCGCAGGTCCGCCTACCTTACAGGCGCGGTTGGCGGCTCTGCCCCTCCCTTCTCCATGTGTTTCTAAAGTTAACAAATATGAGAATTCCTGTCTCCATTTCTCTGTACCCTATTCAGCACATGCATTTTTATATTCACATATAGAATCCTACCTGGTATCACATGTACATACTTGTGAGGTTGCTGACTTTGCAAATACAAATTGTGAGAAGGGATCACTCCTCCTAAATGCTGTTGGAACTTACAATTCAAACTATGGGTGAGCTCCCTAGTTGAACAACATTATACATAAATCGATGCTCAGAAAAATGAAGATTTTTGGATTTGTGGATGATATATAATTCATGATGTATTTCGATTGGCATATATATTGCTACTTTTTAATGTATACGTGTGTGTGTGTGTGTGTGTGTGTGTGTGTGCATATATATATGTATAAACTCTCCAGATTTTTCAAAATATGAAATGTATGTGTCTTATTATATACTCCCTAAATTCATTGATGTTCATGAATGTGGATTTATATTCAACTTTTCATAAGAATGTTCTCAGAAATATTAATCCACCTGAAATACATATTTGTTTCCTAATACTGAAAACTAACTTCAGTGAATGGTGCATACAAATTCTAATATTGCTATAGTAAATGACTCAGTTTAACGTCAATGCAAGTAGATTCCTATGGGACATGATATGTATTTTGACGTTCATTTTTATTCAAAACTGGTACATTAATATTTCTTCAGTTTTTGCACATAATAGAATACATATTTCATTCACAAATTCACAAATTTATAGGCATTTTTTTCACTTTCAATTACTTCCTGCTTCAGAACATATGTATTCCCCCAGGTTTCTTGACTGCTCTTTTAATGAGACTTCTTTCCAAGCACATTATTTTCAATTTCCATAATCATTTTAGAAGCAAAGCTCACACACACTTCATGATAAACCATAACAGTGATATTACCATTAGATGTATAACTGGTTGGAATGATTGTATGAATATCAATATATGATTTCCAATATATATTCAGATATCAATTCAATCCATTATTTAAATTTGGAACCAGTTATATTATTTATTCACAGTATGGTCTATTCATGCATTATCTTTATATTCATATAACACAGAGTATACCTATTTGTACCCACAATACTAAATTATATGTCTTCAAAATATTGCTCCCAGAAATGGTGGAAGAAATACTCATGTCACCTGATCTATATATACATTAATCACAGTAATATTGTGGAAACAAAAAGCAAGGTCACACTTATGATTGTACCAAATCCTAAATGGAAAGTGAGCATGGATTAAAAAAAAATCCATGTCCAGGTTGCCTAATGCTCTCAAAAGTGAATCCTATTGGTGACTACATATTTGTTTCTTCCTGAAATTACATATTCAACCTCAACCCTGTTGAAAATGTCTAATCCTATCACTCACTTTATACTTTGCCTGATTTCCTAATGTCTCTATTGAAATCTGATTTCCTGTATTTTTTTTTCCCATTTCATCATTATGACTGACTCTTCACATGTGCTGACATTTACTTTCACTCTCTACCCAAAACCCTATTGCTAAAGATCTTTTGGTCCAAATGCTATACACACTCTTCATTCTAAATCTACCGAATATCTTCCTAATCCACCAACTATCCCTTTTGGACTGGATTTTCTCTTCGACATTCAATCATCCAAAAGACAAGGTCCTATGCCATTGTATATCAATTAATCTGAGACACCTGTGCAGAACATAATTCAAAGCTAAGAATCCCAATAGTGGGGCCAATTCCCTTCTGTGCTTCAAAAATTACCTAGATTTCTTTTTTCATACTTATATTTCACCTATATATTCTTGAAAATATAGCAAAATTCCAATACCATTATTCATCCAAGAGAATGATTCCTAACCCAAATGGAAGCTGTTATTAACCTTAACCATACAATGTTTCCTCAATCTAACTTTACAGAAGAGGAGGGACAGAATTAGTCTTCCAATACAGGAGTGTAGGGGATCTTCCACCTGCTGAGAACCTCAAAGTTTCATGCAGAAATGATCCCTGGAGAAGATGTAGGCAGCTATGAAGGACCTGAGAGAGCAAAAGTCATCTTCCATGGCAAACAACCCAGTCAGGATGAAGGGATGTGTCAGAATAAGCCTCACTCTTCTTAATGTAGAGAAGATGGACCAAACCAGTCCAGTGTAGACAGCTGTTCCTGGCTGCCTATGGTTGATATACAATCCTCAGTTGTGAACGTATCACAGGAAATAGGGGCAGCCTCCATCTCATGGGAACCTTGGAAGCAAATTTTAGGACAAAGTGGTTTCCAAAGCAGTGACCTCATTCAGTTCACAAAGGAGGTGACCTTCCTCACTTCTTTGGTGATAGAACTCTCTGAACTTGGGATCCAGGAAGTCAGGCTACCAGAGGCAGTCCCAGTACCATTCCCAGTGGGCTCACTTATTTGGATTTACCAAGAACAGAGTCAGTCTTTCTTGGTACATACTGATGTGAGAATGGCCAAATTTCAGGAGAGCTCAGAAGAGGGGCCTTTCCTGAGAAAGCAGGAAGTTGCTCACAGCTGGCTCCTGACCACTTCACAGATTTGGCCAAAAAGACCAGATCTGAGACAGGACAGAACATTTCAGGGAACATAATAAGGCTCACAAGTCAGAGGACACTCCGGATAGTCACAGACCTCTTTGGGGGAAGGAGGTGCCTTTGTGGGTGTGGGTGTGAGTTTGTGGTTTTGTCTCATTTTCTGAGAATAGGTAAAAAAGGCGGTTTGTTTGGTTTGGAGTGGACTGTTCCTAGTAAGTCGTTTCACAAAGTGAGTGTTTCTATGTCTGTGTATCCCACTGTGTCTGTGGTTGTAGACATTTGAAAAGAGAATTCATCAATGGATGTGTCCTGTTTAGTAGAAACCTACCCAGCATTCATTCTGCCCAATTGATGAATGGACTGTGGCTTCCCTTATGGATGGGCAACACCTACTAATTTCCTAAGTTCCTGTTTTCTTCCTGATTCTGGCCACTCTCCAGAATAGGCTCATGGTTTTGTGTCCAAGATATGTACCACCTCCAAGCTCTGTGACAAGGCCATGTAATGGATAGCTAAAGGGAATGGCTAGCATCTCAAAAAACTCAGATATCAGTGTGACCAGGAAAGCCTCAGTGGAGAAACTCTGCTTTGGGTTTTTTGCTAACCAATTCTTCTCTTCCCCTGAATGTGAGGCAGGTCTTGGCCTCAAGACACCGCTTTGTGAAGCCTGAAGAAAGCAGTTTTAAAATGGAAATAAATGGGCATCACCTGTGGCTCTTTGTTAATTTCTTTGGAAATGGATGTGTCGGAATCAGTCTCTTGGCCCTGTGTGAGGCTGTGGCTTAGGTTCTCAGCACCTGATGCATCTAAAGAATGATCCCATGTGTGCATCCAAAACCAAAATGGGAAAGAGATCAGTAATTGTTGATGAAGTCTCTCGCCTTCCTCTCTTAGGTTCCTGACCACCATCAAGTGAGAATAGAGATCCTTTGAATCAAATGAGTTCTTCTAAGCCCTGCAAAGGCTATCCCATACATGCTTGTGTTTTCTCATGACTCCAAATCACATAAAGAATCTATACCTGACAGTCAGTAGGCCTCAAATTGGAGAAGCAGAGCAGTATTAAAGGAAGGCATTTTTGATCCCTTGTGGTTCACAGGAAGGGTGTACAGGCCACCCTGCCTTTAGGAAAATGACGGGCAAGCGAGGTTATTTGGACTCTGTGTTGGGCTGCGCCCCTCATGGAAACATCCAGCCAGAGGTTATGAGGAGTGTCTATATGGAAGAAGATGAGGGCCATGTGGGAGTGTTTTGGTTTTAATTGTGGTTATTTGTGTGGAAGTTGGAAGCGATGACTGGGTCCACCTGGGCTTGAACTCTGGTGTGATACCCTATAGAGACTGAGTCCTGGAACTGACCTCAGAGAAGTATTGCCATGAATTGTGTTGGGATATTAGGAGGCCACACATGAGAGTCACCATTGGAAACTGAGATCTATTCCCATTGTGGCTTTCCACAGAGCACTGGGAATCTCAGCCAAGGTATCACATAATTTTATTCTGAAACACTTGGCAGCAATAGTTGAGAGTCAAAACACAAATGCACTTCACATTGTAGACCTCAATGGGCCTGGCTTCATGTGGCCTTTTGGCCACTCTTTGGGAAATCTTGGCAGTGAGAGTTCTCCAGATCTTTCTTTGAAATGAGCTTCTTCACCATTTAATGGTTACCGAATTAAATGAAACACTCAGTGCCTCCAACTTCAACCTTGAAAGATGGGCTCGATAAATACCATGAAATTTTTGAAATTCCCATATCCAGGAGGCACTGGAGAACCATTGGATATCCTGTTGGTGATCATGAGTGTACCAGACAGTGCCTTGATTGGCTGGGTTTCACGAAAATGGTGTAGAACAGAGATTCCAGTAAGTTGGAGCCTGCTGAATAGTGGGCCTAGAGCAAAGGTGGGCATGTGTGAGATAAAACATCTGTGGTGCTTCCATGTGGATTTCCCAATGGCTTCCAAATGGCTTGTGACTGACATGGTGCAGCCAGCAGACCCTTATATGTAAATGATTCTTGTTATATGGGTACGTTTCAGGGCAATGTTCAGAATCAGGTTCCTATGGTCAAGGGGTCAAGCTATGTTGGACAGAAGCCTGGTTTGTGCATTCTCCTGCAGACCCTGTCCCACCACACGTGACAGAACTCCCTCCAGCACTGTGTCCCAGGTGAACTCCTTGTATTTCATGAAGGAAATACTGAACTCCCAGTGTAGCAGCAAAAAATATCACAAAAATTGGAGGATGATCAAATGGCTTCACAGTCCACATGAGGAGACACTTAGCCCCAAGTGGCCACAGTTGACCCCGAAAGAGAGAATTCAGCAATGCTGCCTCATGATCATTGGTAAATAAGAAAGCATCTCCTCCAGGTCACATAGATGCAGACCCAGCTTTTATGGTCTCACTACAAAAAAAGCTAAAGCTCCTGACAACAACATATATTTCAAGAGCCCAACATCAGAGCCAGTTTTTCAAGAAGCCTTTAGGCTAGCAGAGCTCCATGTTTTTGGAGTGTTCACATTGTCCCTTACTATTGGAATCTCGACTTCTACCTGCAAGTTTGTGAACTCCTGAGCATATTAAATTCCAGATATGTATTCACAGATTTTCTTACTCATCTCCTCTACATGTGTTACTTGGGACGAAGTTAAGGTCAAGGCATTGTTGTGGATGAGAGTCGGAAGATTTTTGTGTAGCACATATTTGCATACACATTGGATTCATTTTCCAATTTTCCTTTCGAAATACTGAATCCCTGAAACTAACCCATACCCTACAAGACTCTGACAACTAATCCTAACGTAATGGAGAAAAATAACCCAAATAGAACAGAAATACAAACATATCAGAGGAGGCATGGTTTACCATTGAATTAACTTTTCCATTATATAGGGAAGGAGTTTTAAATCTAGTCAATTTTTTGTTGAAAGAGTTGTCCATGTATTTTTAAACTTATCAAATATGTGAATTCCTGTCTCCCCCATTTCTTTGTATCCTATTCAGCACATGTATTTTTATATGCACATATAGAATTGTACCTTGTATCACACATATATTCTTGTGAGGTGGCTGACTTGGCAGATACAAATTGTGAGAAAAGTTCACTCCTCCTAAACGCTGTTGGAACTGAAAATTCAACCTATGGGTGAGCTTCCTAGTTGAACAACATTATACATAAATCCATGTTCAGTAAAATGAATATTTTTGGATACGTGGATGATATATATTTCATGATGAATTTCGATTGGCATATATATTGCTAGTTTTTAATGTCTGTGTGTGTTTGTATATATATATATACTGTCAAGATTTTTCAAAATATGAAATATATGTGTATTTTGGCCACTCTTTGGGAAGCCTTACCTGTGAGAGTTCTCGAGAGCTTTCATTGAAATGATTTTCCTCAACATTTAATGGTTCCTGAATGAATTGAAACCCACAGTGCCTCCAACTTCATCCTTGAAAAATGGCTCTATAAATACCATAAAATTCCCCTGACCAGGTGGCACTGGAGAACCTTTGGATGTCTTGTTGCTGATCATGAGTGTACCAGACAGTGCCTTGACTGACTCGATTTCATGAAAATTGTGCAGAACAGAGATGCCAGTAAGTTGGAGAGTGCTGAGAAGTGGGCCCAGGGCTGTGGTGTGCAGGTGTATGATAAAACATCTGTGGTGGGGCCATTTGGGTCTGCCATTGACTTCCAAATGGCTTGTGGCTTACATGGTACAGCTAGCCGACCCTTATCTGTAAAGGCATCTTGTTATATGTAAAGGTTTCAGGACAATGTTCAGAATCAGTTTGCTATGGATAATGTTTCAAGTTATGTGGGATAGAAGTCTGGTTGGTGAATTCTCCTGTAGACCCTGACCCTCCACACGTGACAGAACTCGCTCCAGCACTGTGTCCCAGTTGAACTCCTTGTATTTCATGAAGGAAAAACCAAAAGCCCAGTGCAGCAGCAAGAAACACCACAAAAATTGTAGGATGGCCAATTGGCTTCACAGTCAAGACGGGGAGACACTTACCCCTCCGTGGCCACAGTTTACCTTCAAAGGAAGAATTGAGCACTGCTGCCTCATGTTCTTTTGGAAAATAAGAAACCATGTCCTCCAGGTCAGATAAATGAAGACCCATCTTTGATGGTATCACTACAAAGGAAGCTAAAGCTCCTGACAACAACATATATTTCAAGTGCCCAACCTCAGAGGCAGTTTCTCAAGAAGTCTTTAGGCCAGCAGAGTTCCATGAATTTGGACTGTTTATCCTGTCCCTTAAGTTTGAAAACTCCTCTAAAATGCCCAAGCTTGTGAACTCCTGAGCATTTTCCGTTCCAGATATGTATTCACAGATTTTCTAACTCTTATCCTCTAATTGTGTCTTACTTGGGTGAAGGTAATGTCAAGGCATTGCTCTGAATGAGAGTGGAAAGTTTTTTTGTAGCGCATATTTGCATACACAATGGATTCATTTTCCTTTATTTCCATTTGAATTACTGAATCCATGACACTAACGCATACCCTACTAGACTCTGACTACTAATGCTAATATGATGGAGAAAAATAACCCAAACAGAATAGAAATACAAGCAGTTCAGAAGAGGCATGGTGTATAGTTGGACTTGCCTTTTGCATGATAAAGGGTAGTTGTTAAAAATCTGGTTAATTTTTAATTGATATAGTTCTCCATGTGTTTTGAAAGGTATCAAATATGTGAATTCCTGTCTCCCTTTCTCTGTTGCCTATTCAGCACATGTATTTTTATATGCACAAATAGAATCCTACCTGGTACCACACGTACATTATTGTGAGGTGGCCTACTTGGCAGATACAAATTGTGAGAAGAGATCACTCCTCCTAAACGCTGTAGGAACTGAAAATTCAACCTATGCGTGAGCTTCCTAGTTGAACAACATTACACATAAATCCATGTTAAGTAAAATAAATATTTTTGGATCTGTGTATGATATGTATTTCATGATGAATTTTGATTGGCATATATATTGCTACTTTTTAATATCTCTGTATGTGTTTTGTGAAAAATCTGCACTCTATAGATTATTCAAAATATGAAATATATGTGTCTTATTATACACTCCTTAAATTCATTCATGTTCATGTATGAGACCACGGCTCATGCAACAGCAAAAGACATTTATTGAGGATCCAATCCAGTATGCTAGGGCTCCGTGGTCACTCAAGAAGGGAGAGCAGCCCAGATCTCCAAGCTGAGGTTGAGCAGTGCTTAAGTACACTTTTTGGGGAGGGCGAGACTTTACATATATCACAGTATCTTTTAAAAAATCATCATACACTGCGGGAAAATCAAACAACAAATCCTAAACATGATTAGTTCATTCATTGGTGGGAACATGTCAGGCAGGAGGGATAGGTCAGTTCTACAGCGGGGTACAGATTCAAATTGATTAGATTAGGCCCTGCGATGCATATGTGCCAAGCCACACAGGGTCCTAGGTTATTAAACAACCAGGCGGTCAGGGGGAATATTTACTGGGCAGTCCAGAAATTGTCCTACAAGTAACAGGAATTTCAGATTTTTCATGTAGCATAGGAACTTAACAATACCTGGTCCTTTACATTTTAAATCAGGCCTTGAATCTTAGAAACTTTACAAACCCGGTCTTTTACACTTTAACTTTTACACTTTAATTTCAATTTCTTTTACCCTTAAAGATCACTCCTGGTTCACAAGATGGGTGTCCAAGCCACCCTGACTTTAGGCAAATGAGGGGCAAGGGAGCTTATTTTGGACACTGTCTTGGGCTGTGCCCCTCATGGAAACCTCCAGCCATATGTTATGATGAGTGTCTTTATGGAAGAATATGAGGGTCATGTAGGAGGGTTTTGGTTTTAATTGTGGTCATTTGTGTGGCGGTTGGAAGAGATGACTTGGTCCACCAGGGCTTGAACTCTGCTCTGATACTCCTTAGAGACTGAGTTCTGGAACTGACTTCAGAGAAGTATTGCCATGAATTGTTTTGGGATTATATTAGGCCACACATGAGATTAGCCCTTGGAAACTGAGATCTAGGCCCAGGGTGGCTTTCCACCGAGCACTGGGAATCTCAGCCAGGGTAACACATGATTTTTTTATTGAAAGACTTGGAAGTCATAGTTGAGACTCAAAACACACATGTACCTCATATTGTAGACCTCAATGAGCCTGGCTTCATGTGAACTTTTGGGCACTCATTGGGAAGCCTTGCCTGTGAGAGTTCTTCAGAGCTTTCATTGAAATGAGCTTACTCACCATTTAATGGTTCCTGAATGAATTGAAACCCACAGTGCCTCCAACATCATCCTTGAAAAATGGCTATACAAATACCATGAAATTTTTGAAATTTCCATGACCAGGTGGCACTGGAGAAACTTTGGATGTCCTGTTGCTGATCATGTGTGTACCAGACAGTTCCTTGATTGACTGGTTGTCATGAAAATGGTACAGAACCGAGATGTCAGTAAGTTGGAGCCTGCTGAGTATTGGGGCTAGAGCAGTGGACTATACATTTGTGAATAAATATCTGTGATGGGACCACGTGGATCTCCCTTTGGCTTCCAAAATACTTGTGACTGATATGGTGCAGGCAGCAGACCCTTATATGTAAAGGCATCTTGTTTTATTGAGAGGTTTCAGGGCAATGTTCAGAATCTGGTTGTTATAGTCAAGGGGAAAGCTATGTGGGATAGACCCATGTTTCGAACATTCTCCTGAAGACCCTGAGCAATTACACGTGTCAGAGCTCCCTCCAGAATTGTGTCCCAGTTGAACTCCTTGTATTTCATTAAGCCAATTCCAAACTCCCAGTGCAGCAGTAAGAAACACCACAAAAATGGAGGATGACCAAATGGCTTCACAGACCACACGGGGAGACACTTAACTCCCAGTGGCCACAGTTTACCAAGAAAGAATTCAGAACTGCTGCCTCATGTTCATTAGAAAATAAGGAACCATTTCCTCCAGGTCACATAGATGCAGACCCACATTTGATGGTGTCACAATGAGGAAGCTAAATCTCCTGACAACTTCATATATTTCATGTTCCCAACCTGAGAGGCATTTTCTCAAGAAGTCTTAAGGCCAGCAGAGCTCCAAGTTTGTGGAGTGTTTAACCTCTCCCTTACTTTTGGAAACTGCTCTACCACATCCAATGTTGTGAACTCCTGAACATTTTCAGTTCCACATATGTAATCACAGGTTTTCGAACTCCTCTCCACTAATTGTGTCTTACTTGGAGTGAAGTTAATGTAAAGGAATTGTTCTGGATGAGAGTGGCAAGATTTTTGTGTAGCACATATTTGCATACACATTAGATTTATTTTCCTATTTTCATTTGAAATACTGATCCCCGACACTAACACATACCCTAATAGACTCTGACTACTAATGCTAATATGATGGATAAAAAGAAAACTAACAGAATAGAAATACAGGCCTTTAATAGGAGGCATGGTATATACTTGGAATTTCCTTCTGCTTTATCAAGGGTATGTGTTATAAATCTTGTCAAATTTTCATTGTAATATTTCTCCATGAGTTTTATATATATATATATATATATATCTAGATTTTTCAAAATATGAAAAACATGTGTCTATTAAACACTATCTAAATTCATTCATATCCATGTATGTGGATATAAAATCAACTTTTCATAAGATTATTCTCAGAAACATTCAACCACCTGAAATACATATTTGTTTCCTCGTCCTGAGAACTAACTTCAGTGAATCGTGCTTACAAACCCTAATATTTTTACAGTAACTGACACAGTTTATCATCAAAGCAAGTAGATTCCTATAGGACATGATGTGTATATTGATGTTCATTTTTATTCAACAATGGGACATTAAAATTTCTTCATTTTATGCACATCGTAGGATATATATTTCCTCCACAGGTTAGCAAATATATAGGCATTTGTTTCACTTTCAATCACTTCCTGCTTCAGAACACATGTATTCCTCCATGTTTCTTGACTGGTCTGTTCATGAGACTTCTATCCAAACACATTATTTTCGATTTCCTTTATCACTTTAGAAGCAAAACGGACACACACTTCATGATAAACCATCACTGTAATATCACCATTAGATGTATTACTGGTTGGAATGAATGATTATATATCAATAAAAGATTTTTTATATATTTTCTGATATCAATTCAATACATTGTTTAAAGTGTAACAAGTTATATTATTTATTCACAGTATGGTCTATTCATGCATTATCTCTATATTCATAGACACAGGGTACACCTGGTTGTACCCCCAATACTAATCTATACATATTTGAAATATTGCTCCCAGAAATGGTGGAGGAAATACTCATGTCACCTGATCTACATATGCATGTTATCACTGTAATATTCTGGACACAAAATGCAAAAGCCACACGTATGATTGTACCAAAGCCTAAAGGTAAACTGAACATGGATTACTAAAAACATCCCTGACCAGGTTGCCTAATGCTCTCAAATGTCAATACTATTGCTGGCTACATATTTGTTTCTTCCTAAGATTATATATTCAACCTCAAAACTGTTGAAAATGTTTAATTTTTTCACTCACTTGATACTTTTGCCTGATTTCCTAATGTCTCTATTGATATCTACTTTCCTACATATTTTCTGCAGTTCAACATTGTGACTGACACTTCACATGTGCTGACATTGACATTCACTCTGTAACGGAAACACTATTGCTAAAGATCTTTGGTCCAAATCCTATACTCGCTCTTCTTCCGAAACATACTGACTATCTTTCTGATCCTATCGACTATCCCTTTTTGAGTAGATGTTCTCTACTACATTCAATCATCCAAGGTACAAGATCCTATGCCATTGTATATCGATTTTTCTGAAACATGTATCTAGAACGTAATTCAAAGCTACGTATCGCAATCAGTTGCCCAATGCATTTCTGAGCTTCAAATCTTACCTAGATTTCTGTTTTCATACTTATATTTTATCTCTATATTCCTATAAATATTGCAGGTTCCCAATACCATTATTCATCCCGCATAATGATTCCTTACCCAAATCGAACTTGTTATTAACCCTAACCATACACTGTTGCTTCAATCTAAAATTACAAAAGAGCAGGGACAGAGTTCGCCTTACAATACAGGAATGTAGGGTATCTGCCAACTGCTGAGAACCTCAAAGTTCGATGCAGAAATAATCCCTGGAGAAGATGTCAGCAGCTATGAAGGACCTGTGAGAGCAAAAGCCATCTTCAATGGCAAACAATCTAGACAGGAAAAAGGGATGTGTATGCATCAGCCTCTCTCTTTTTAATGTAGAGAAGATTGACCTAACCAGACCTGCATGGAGAGCTGTTCCCAGGTGCCTATTTTGATATACAATTGAAACTAGTCAAATTTTCAAAGGAAGTAGGGGCAGCCTCTATCTAATGGAACCCTTGGAAGCAACGGTTAGGGCAAAGTTGTTGCCAAGGCAGTGACCTCTTTCAGTTCCTGAAGGAAGTGACCTACCTAACTTCCTTGGTGATGGAATATTCGGAAATTTTGATGCAAGAAGCCAGGCACCGAGAGCCAGTCCCAGTCCCTGTCCCAGTGGGCTCACTTGTTTGGATTTACCAAGTACAGATCAGACCTTCTTGGTACCTACTGATGTGAGGATGGCCAAATGTCAGTAGAGCTCTGAAGAGAAGCTTTTCCTGAGATAGCAGGTAGTGGCTAACGGTTGGCTCCTCAAAGCATCACAGAGTTGGCCAAGGAGACAAGATATGAGACAGGAGAGGCCATTTTGTGGGGAACATAGTATGGCCCACCAGTCAGAAGACATTCCGGATAGTTACAGACCTACTTTTGGGAAGGAGGTGCCTTTGTGTGTGGGTGTGAGTTTGCGGTTTTGTGTCATGTTCTGAGAATAGGTAGGAAAGGTGGTTGGTTTGGTTTGGAGTCGACTGTTTCTAGTAAGTCTTTTGACAAGGCGACTTTCTATGTCTGTGTATCCACTGTGTCCGTGGTTTTAGACATTAGAAAAGAGAATGCATCAATGGAGGTGTCCTGTCTAGTAGAAAGCTTCCCAGCATTCATCCTGCTCAATTGATGAATGGACTGTGGTTTGGCTTATGGATCTTAAACACCTACTAACATCCTAAGTTCCTGTTTTCTTCCTGAATTCTGGCCACTCTCCAGAATAGGCTCATGATTTATTGTGCAAGATATGTACCACCTCCAAGCTCTGTGACATGTCCATGTTCTTGATAGCTGAAGGGAATGGGAACATCTTGGAAAACTCAGACATCAGTGTGAGCAGTAAAGTCTCAGTCGAGAAACCCTGCTTTGGTCCATTTGCTTAACTATGGTTCTATTGCCTTGAATGTCAGGAAGGTCTTTGCCTCAGGCCACCCTTTTGTGAAGCCTGAAGAAACAGTTTTCAAATGAAAATGAATGGGCATCTCCTGTGCCTCTTTGCTTAATTGCTTTGAAAAGGATGGTGTCTTAATCAGACACTAGGCCCTGTTTGAGGCTGTGGCTAAGATTCTCAGCTCCTGATAGATGTAAAGAAGATCCCATGTGTGCATCCAAAACCAAAATGGCAAAAAGATCAGTCATTGTAGATGAAGTCTCTTGCCTTCCTCTGATAGGTTCCGGAAATCCATCAAGTGAGAATAGGATTCCGATGGGTCAAATGAGTTATTCAAATCCTGCAGAAGTACTTGGGTTCTCTCATGATGCCAAATCACATAATGAATCTATACCTGACTGTCAGTAGGCCTCAAATTGGAGAAGCAGAGCAGCATTAACAGCAGGCCTATTTGATCACTCCTGGTTCAAAGGAAGGGTGTCCAGGCCACACTGAATTTAGACACATGGGGGGTAAGGGTGCATATTTTGGACATTGTCTTTGGCAGCGCCCCTCATGGAAACCTCCAGCTAGAGTTTATGATGAGTGTCTATACGGCTGAAGATGAGGGCCATGTGGGAATGTTTTGGTTTTAATTGTGGTCATTTGTGTGGCGGTTGGAAGAGTTGACAGGTTCCACATTATCTTGAACTCAGGTGTGATTCCTCTTAGAGACTGAGTTCTGGAACTGACCTCAGAGAAGTATTGCCATTAATTGTGTTGGCATTGTAGGAGGCCACACATGAGAGTTGCCTTTGAAACCTGAGATCTAGGCTCAGGATGGCTTTCCTCAGAGAACTGAAAATCTCAGCAAGGATATCGCATAATTTTATTCTGAAAAACTTGGCAGCCATAGTTAAGAGTCAAAAGACACATGGACCTCCCGTTGTAGACCTCCATAGGCCTTGCTTCATGTGACCTTTTGGCCAGTGTTTGGGAAGCCTTGCCTGTTAGAGTTCCTCAGAGCTTTCATTGAAATGAGCTTCCTCCCCATGTAATGGTTCCTTGAAGAATGGAAACCCCAAAGTGCCTCCAACTTCATTCTTGAAAAATGGATAGATAAATACCATGATATTTTTGAAATTCCCAATGACCAAGTGGCACTGGAGAACCATTGGATGTTCTGTTGCAGACAGTGGCTTGATTGTTGTGTTACAGACAGTGCCTTGATTGACTGGGTTTCATGAAAATGGTGCAGAACAGAGATGCCAGTAAGTTGGAGCCTGCTGAGTAGTGGGCCTAGAGCAGTGGTGGGCAGGTGTGTGATAATACAACTGTGGTGTCGCCATGTGGATCTGCCATTGGCTTCCAAATAGCTTGTGACTGACTTGGTACAGCCAGCAGACCATTATATGAAAAGGCATCTTGTTATATGGAGAGGTTTCAGGGCAATGTTCACAATCAAGTTGCTATGGTCAAGGGGGCAAGTTATGTGGGATAGAACCCTGGTTGGTGAATTCTCCTGCACACCCTGACCCAACACACGTGACACAACTCCCTCCAGCCCTATATCCTAGTTGAACTCCTTGTATTTCATGAAGCAAATACCAACCTCCCATTGCAGCATCAAGAAACACCACAACCTCGCCAGCACTTGTTGTTGTTTGATTTCATAATGGCTGCCAATCTTACTGGAGTGAGAAAAGGGTTCTCTTGTACATTGCTGGTGGGGCTGCAAATTGGTGTGGCCAATTTGGAAAGCAGTATGGAGATTCCTGGGAAAGCTGGGAATGGAACCACCATTTGACCCAGCTATTGCCCTTCTCGGACTATTCCCTGAAGACCTTAAAAGAGCGTATTACATGGATACTGCCACATCGATGTTCATAGCAGCACAATTTACAATAGCTAGATTGTGGAACCAACCCAGATGCCCTTCAATGGATGAATGGATTAAAAAAATGTGGCATCTATACACCATGGAGTATTACGCAGCACTAAAAAATGACAAAATCTTGGAATTTGCAGGGAAATGGATGGCACTAGAGCAGATTATGCTTAGTGAAGCTACCCAATCCCTAAAAAACAAATACCAAATATCATCTTTGATATAATGAGAGCAACTAAGAATAAAGCAGGGAGGAAGAGCAGGAAGAAAAGATTAACATTAAACAGAGACATGAGGTGGGAGGGAAAGGGAGAGAAAAGGGGAATTGCATGGAAACGGAGGGAGACCCTCATTGTTATACTAAATTACATATAAGAGGTTGTAAGTGGAATGGGAAAATAAACAAGGTGAGAAATGAATTACAGTAGAAGGGGTAGAGAGAGAAGATGGGAGGGGAGGGGAGGGGGGATAGTAGAGGATAGGAAAGGTAGCAGAATACAACAGTTACTATTATGGTATTATGTAAAAATGTGGATGTGTAACCCATGTGATTCTGAAATCTGTACTTGGGGCAAAAAAGGGAGTTCATAACTCACTTGAAGCTAATGTATGCTAATGTATGAAATATGATATGTCAAGAGCTTTGTAGGGTTTTGAACAACCAATAAAAAAATAAAATTAAAAAAAAAAGAAAGAAACACCACAAAAAGGGCAGGATGACCAAATGGCTTCACAGTCCACTCAGGGAGACAATAAGCTTCCAGTGGCCACAGTTTACCAACAAAGAGAGAAATCAACACTGGTACCACATGTTCAATGGAAAATAAGAAACGATGTCCTCCAGGTCACATAGATGCAGATCCAGGTTTGATGGTCTCACCAGAAATGAAGCTAAAGCTCCAGACAACAAGATATATTTCAAGTGTCCAAACTCAGAGGCAGTTTTACAAGAAGGCTATTGGCCAGCAGAGTTCCATGTTTGTGGAGTGTTTACACAGTCACTTACTTTTGGAAACTCCTCTACCACCTCCAAGGTTGTGAACTCCTGTGCATTTTCCATTCCAGATATGTATTCACAGATTTTCTAACTCTTCTCTTCGAATTGCATCTTACATGGGGTGAAGGTAATGTCAAAGGATTTATCTGGATGAGAGTGGGAAGACTTTTGTGTAGGACATATTTACATACATATTGGATTCATTTTCCAATTTTCCATTTCAAATACTTTATCTCTGACACTAAACCACACCCTACTAGTCTCTGACTACTAATCCTAATATGAGGCAGAAAAATAACCCAAACATAATAGAAATACAAGCAGTTCAGAGGAGGCATGGTGTATAGTTGGACTTGCCTTTTGCATTTTAAAGGTTAGGGGTTATAAATCTAGACAATTTTTTGTTGCAATAGTTGTCCATGTGGTTTTAAAGATAACAAATATGTGAATTCTTGTCTCTCTTTCTCTGTAGCCTACTCAGCAAATATATTTTTATATACACATAGAGAATCTTACCTGGTACTACACGTACATTCTTGTGAGGTGGCTAACTTGGCAGATACAAATTGAGAGAAAAGATCACTCCTTCTAAATGTCGTTGGAACTGAAAATTCAACCTATGGGTGAGCTTCCTAGTTGAACAAAATTATACACAAATCCATGTTCAGTACAATGAATATTTTTGGATCTGTGGATGATATATATTTCATGGTGAATTTTGATTGGCATATATTGCTATTTTTAATGTCTCTGGGTGTGTATGTGTGTGTGTCTGTGTGTGTATATATATTTATATATATATATATATATATATATATATATACACTCTCTCCTTCTATTTTTCAAAATATGAAATATATGTGTCTTTTATACACTCCCTAATTTTATTCATGTTCATGAATGTGGATTTATAATCAACTTTTCACAAGATTATTCTCAAAAAATTTCATCCACCTGAAATACATATTTGCTTCCTAGTACTGAAAACTAACTTCAGTGAATGGTGCATACAAATCCTAATATTTCTATAGTAACTGACACAGTTTATCATCAATGCAAATAGATGCCTATGGGACATGATGTGTTTATCGATGTTCATTTTTATTCAACACTGGGACATTACAATTTCTTCAGTTTATGCACATCATAGGATATATATTTCCTCCACAGGTTAGCAAATTTATAGGCATTTGTTTCACTTTCAATCACTTCCTGCTTTAGAACACATGGATTCCTCCATGTTTCTTGACTGATCTTTTCATGAGATTTCTTTCCAAACACATTATTTTCGAATTCCTTTATCACTTTTGAAGCAAAACGGACACACACTGCATGATAAATCATAACTATAATATGACTATTAGATGTATAACTGGTTGGAATGAATGATTTTATATTAATATAAGATTTCTTATATATTTTCAGATATCAATTCAATACATTTTGTAAAGTGGAACCAGTTATATTATCTATTCACAGTATGGTCTATTCATGCATTATCTCTATATTCATAGACACAGGTTACACCTCTTTGTACCCCCAATACTAATTTATACATCTTCAAAATATTGCTCCCAGAAATGGTGGAAGAAATACTCATGTCACCTGATCTACATATGCATGTTATCACAGTAGTATTCTGGACACAAAATGCAAAAGTCACACGTATGACTGTAACAAAGCCTAAACGGAAACTGAACATGGATTACTAAAAACATCCATGTCCAGGTTGCCTAATGCTCTCAAATGATCATCCTGTTGGTGACTACATATTTGTTTCTTCCTAAGATTATATATTCAACCTCAATACCATTGAAAATGTCTAATTTTTTCACTCACTTTGTACTTTGCCTGATTTCCTAATGTCTCTATTGATATCTACTTTCCTACATATTTTCTCCAGTTCAACATTGTGACTGACCCTTCACATGTGCTGACATTGACATTCACTCTCTAACCGAAACCCTATTGCTTATGAACTTTGGTCCAAATCCTATACTCACTCTTCTTCCGAAACATACTGACTATGTTCCTGATCCTATCGACTATCCCTTTTTGAGTAGATGTTCTCTACTACATTCAATCATCCAAGGTACAAGATCCTATGCCATTGTATAAAGATTTTTCTGAAACATGTATCTAGAACGTAATTCAAAGCTACGTATCGCAATCAGTTGCCCAATGCATTTCTGAGCTTCAAATCTTACCTAGATTTCTGTTTTCATACTTATATTTCATCTCTATATTCCTATAAATATTGCAGGTTCCCAATACCATTATTCATCCCGCATAATGATTCCTTGCCCAAATCGAACCTGTTATTAACCCTAACCATACACTGTTGCTTCAATCTAAAATTACAAAAGAGCAGGGACAGAGTTCGCCTTACAATACAGGAATGTAGGGTATCTTCCAACTGCTGAGAACCTCAAAGTGCGATGCAGAAATGATCCCTGGAGAAGATGTAGGCAGCTATGAAGGATCTGAGAGAGCAAAATCCATCTTCATGGAAAACAACCTGAACAGGACGAAGGGATGTGTATGCATCAGCCTTTCTCTTCTTAATGTAGAGAAGATGGACCTAAGCAGGCCTGCGTGGAGAGCTGTTCCCAGGTGCCTATTTTGATATACCATTGTAACAAGTCAAATTGTCACACAAAGTAGGAGCAGCCTCCATCTCATGGAACCCTTGGAAGCAACGGTTAGGACAAAGTTGTTGCCAAGGCAGTGACCTCATTCAGTTCCTGAAGGAAGTGTCCTAGCTAACTTCCTTGGTGATGGAACTCTCTGAAATTGTGATGCAAGAAGCCAGGCACCAAGAACCAGTCCCAGTCCCAGTCCCAGTGGGCTCACTTGTTTGTATTTACCAAGTACAGATTCAGACCTTCTTGGTACCTACTGATTTGAGGATGGCCAAATGCCAATTGAGCTCTGAAAAGAGGCCTTTCCTGAGATAGCAGGTAGTGGCTAACTGCAGGCTCCTCAAAGCATCACAGAGTTGGCCAAGGAGACAAAATCTGAGAGAGGAAAGGCCATTTCGAGAGGAACATAGTATGGCCCACCAGTCAGAGGACACTCCAGATAGTCACAGATCCACTTTTGGGAATGAGGTGACTTTATGTGTGTGGGTGTGAGTTTGTGGTTTTGTCTCATATTCTGCGAATAGGTAATAAAGGTGGTTCGTTTGCTTTGGAGTCTACTGTTGATAGTAACTCTTTTGACAAGGCGAGTGTTTCTATGTCTGTGTATCCACTGTGTCCGTGGTTTTAGACATTAGAAAAGAGAATGCATCAATGGAGGTGTCCTGTCTAGTAGAAAGCTTCCCAGCATTCATCGTTCATAAGTGATGAATAGACTGTGGCTTGTCTTATGGATAGGAAACAACTACTAACTTCCTAAGTTCCGGTTTTCTTCCTGAATTCTGGCCACTCTCCAGAATGAGCTCATGATTTATTGTCCAAGATATGTATAACCTCCATGCTCTGTGACATGGCCATGTTCTTGATAGCTGAAGGGAATGGGAACATCTCAGATATTAGTGGGACCAGTAAAGTCTCATTGGAGAAACCCTGCTTTGGGCCATTTGCTTACCTATGGTTCTGTTGCCTTGAATGTCAGGAAGGTCTTTGTTTCAGGCCACCCCTTTTTGAAGCCTGAAGAAACAGTTTTCAAATGGAAATGAATGGGCATCACCTGTGGCTCATTGCTTAATTTCTTTGGAAAGGGATGTGTCTTAATCAGACACTAGGCCTTGGTTGAGGCTGTGGCTAAGATTCTCAGCTCCTGATAAATCTAAAGAAGATCCCATGTGTGCATCCAAAACCAAAATGGCAAAAGGATCAGTCATTGTGGATGAAGTCTCTTGCCTTTCTCTGTTAGGTTCCTGACGTCCATCAAGTGAGAATAGGATTCCTATAGGTCAAATGAGTTATTCAAAGTCCTGCATAAGTGCTTGGTTTCTTTCATGATGCCAAATCACATAAGCAATCTATACCTGACAGTCAGTAGGCCTCAAATTGGAGAAGCAGAGCAGTATTAACGGCACGCCTATTTGATCACTCTTGGTTCACAGAAAGGGTTTCCAGACCACCCTAAATTTAGACAAATGAGGGGCAATGGTGGATATTTTGGACACTGTCTTGGGCTGCATCCCTCATGGAAACCTCCAGCCAGAGTTTATGATGAGTGCCTATATGGATGAAGATGAGGGCCATGTGGGAATGTTTTGGTTTTAATTGTGGTCATTTGTGTGGCGTTTGGAAGAGATGACAGGGTCCACATGGGCTTGAACTCTGCTGTGATTCTCCTTGGAGACTGAGTTCTGGAACTGACCTCAGAGAAGTATTGCCATTAATTGTGTTGGCATTGTAGGAGGCCACACATGAGAGTTGCCCTTGAAACCTGAGATCTAGGCCCAGGATGGCTTTCCACAGAGAGCTGAAAATCTCAGCAAGGATATCACATGATTTTATTCTGAAAAACTTGGCAGCCATAGTTAGAGTCAAAAGACACATGGACCTCACGTTGTAGACCTCAATGGTCCTGGCTTCATGTGACCTTTTGGCCAGTGTTTGGGAAGCCTTGCCTGTTAGAGTTCCTCAGAGCTTTCATTGAAATGAGCTTCCTCCCCATGTAATGGTTCCTGAATGAATGGAAACCCCAAAGTGCCTCCAACTTCATTCTTGAAAAATGGAAAGAAAAACACCATGAAATTTTTGAAATTCCCAATGACCAGATGGCATTGGAGAACCATTGGATGTCCTGTTGCTGATCATGAGTGTAACAGACAGTGCCTTGATTGACTGGGTTTCATGAAAATGGTGTAGAACAGAGATGCCAGTAAGTTGGAGCCTGCTGAGTAGTGGGCCTAGAGCAGTGGTAGGCAGGTGTGTGATAATACATCTGTGATGTGGCCATGTGGATCTGCCATTGGCGTCCAAATGGCTTGTGACTGACTTGATGCAGCCAGGAGACCATTATATGAAAAGGCATCTTGTTATATGCAGAGTTTTCAGGGCAATGTTCAGAATTAGGTTGCTATGGTCAAGGCGGCAAGCAATGTGGAATAGAAGCCCAGTTGGTGCATTCTCCTGCAGAGCCTGACCCACCACACGTTACAAGACTCCCTCATGCACTGTGTCCCAGTTGAACTCCTTGTATGTCATGAATCAAATACCAAACTCCCAGTGCAGCAGCAAAAAAACACCACGAAAAGTGGAGGATGACCAAATGGCTTCAAAGTCCACACGGGGTGTCACTTTGCTCGAAGAGGCCACAGTTTACCTACAAAGAGACTTCAGCACTGCTGCCTCATGTTCATCGGAAAATAAGAAACCATGTCCTCCAGGTCACATAGATACTGACCCAGGTTTGATGGTCTCACTTCAAAGGAAGCTAAAGCTCCTGACAACAACATATATTTCAAATGCCCAAACTCAGAGGCAGTTTCTCAAGAAGTCTTTAGGCCAGCATAGCTCCATGATTGTGGAGTGTTTACACTGTCCCTTACTTTTGGAAACTCCTCTACCACCTCCAAGGTTGTGAACTCCTGAGCATTTTCCATTCCACATATGTATTCACAGATTTTCTAACTCTTCTTTTCTAATTGTGTTTTACCTGGGGCGAAGATAATTTCAAGGCATTTTTCTGGATGAGAGTGGGAATTTTTTTGTGGCACATATTTGCATACACATTGGATTTATTTTCCTATTTTCCATTTGAAATACTGAATCCGTGACACTAACCCATACCCTACTTGTCTCTGACTACTAATCCTAATAAGATGGAGAAAAATAACCCAAACAGAATATAAATACAAGCAGTTCAGAGGAGGCATGGTGTATAGTTGGACATGGCTTTTGCATGACAAAATGTAGGTGCTATAAATCTAGTCGATTTAAATTGAAATAGTTCTCCATGTATTTTTAAATTTAACAAATATGTGAATTCCTCTCTCCCATTTTATGTAACCTATTGAGCACATCTATTTTTATATGCACATATAGAATACTACCTGGTATCACACATACGTTCTTGTGAGGTGTCTGACTTGACAGATACAAATGATGAGAAGTGATCACTCCACCTAAACGCTATGGGATTTGAAAATTCATCCTATGTGTGAGCCTCCTAGTTGAACAATATTATACATAAATCCATGTTCAGTAAATTGAATATTTTTCTATCTGTGTAAGATATATATATCACGGTGAATTTCGATTGGCATATATATTGCTACTTTTTAATGTCTCTCTCTCTCTCTCTGTGTATATATACACACTCCAGATTTTTTTAAAATATAAAATATATATGCCTTATTATACACTCCCTAAATTTTTTCATATTCATGTATGTGGATTTATAGTCAACATTTCAAAAGGTTATTCTCTGAAATATTCATCCACCTGAAATACATATTTGCTTCCTAGTAATGAAAACTAACTTCAGTGAATGGTGCATACATATCCTAATATTTCTACAATAATTGACCCAGTTTCTCATTAATACAAGTAGATTCATATGGGACATGATGTGTATTTTCATGTTCATTCTTATTCGCCACTGGTACATTACTATTTCTTCAGGTAATGCACATAATAGAGTATATATTTCATCCACAAGTTAGCAAAATTATGGGTATGTGTTTCACTTTCAATAATTTTCTGTTTCAGAACACATGTATTCCTCCATGTTTCTTGACTGGTCTTTTCATGAGACTTCTTACCAAACCCATTATTTTCGATTTCCATAATCCCTTTTGAAGCAAAACTCACACACCGTTCATGATAAACCATAACCCTAATATTACCATTAGATGTATAACTGGATGGAATGAATGATTGTATATCAATATAAGATTTCTTATATATTTTCAGATATCAAATCAATCCATTATTTAAAGTGGAACCAGTTATATTATTTATTCACAGTATAGTCTATTCATGCATTGTCTCTATATTCATAGACACAGGGTACACCTCATTGTAAACTCAATACTAATTTATACGTATTCAAATTATGGCTCCCAGAAATGGTGGAAGAAATATTCATGTCACCTGATCTACATATACAATTTAACCCAGTAATATTCTGGACACAAAAAGAAAAGGTCACACTTATGTTTCTACCAAAGCCTAAATGTAAAGTTAACATGGATTACTAAAAACATCCATGTCCAGGTTGCCTAATGCTCTCAAAAGTCAATCCTATTTGTGACAATATATTCGTTTCTTCCTAAGATAATATATCCAAAATCAACCCTGTTGAAAATGCCTAATTCTATCACACACTTTATACTTTGCCTGATTTCGTAATGTCTCTATTGATATCTTCTTTCCTACATATTTTCCCCAGTTCATCATTGTGATGGTTCATATGTGCTCACATTTACATTCACTCTCTAACCAAAACCCTATTGCTAAAAAACTTTTGTTCCAAATCCTATACTCACTCTCCTTCCTAAACATACCGACTATCTTCCTAATCCTACCGACTATCCCTTTTTGACTGGATGTTCTCTTCTACATTCAATCATCCAAGTAATGTTCAGGTGAGCATCGGAGGAAGAGACCACGAAGAGACTGTCTCATGGAACAGCAAAGGGTTTATTGGGGGTCCAGCATGCTGGGGCTCAGAGCTCCCTTGAATCGAGCAGAGAGCCCTGAGGACATCTTAAGCAGAGCTTATGTGTTTTCCTTGTAGAGGGCAGGGAGGGAAGTTTATTGATGGGTCAGGGCGAGTGGGCAGTTTGCATGCAACCGGGAGAGGGAGTACATTATATATTTTGGAAGTTGGAGACAGCACATTCTGGGAACAAGATTAGCAAACAGTTCTCAAGATTTCAACAGTGTTTTGTTAAGCATACAGAAAAAGAGGAAGTGACAAGTACCATTTTATTAACCTTTCATTCCCCACGTCTTCTTCTGGCTACTTTTAATCATAAAAGTGATCATTGGAGTGGT
This sequence comes from Callospermophilus lateralis, assembly GCF_048772815.1. Taxonomy (NCBI): domain Eukaryota; kingdom Metazoa; phylum Chordata; class Mammalia; order Rodentia; family Sciuridae; genus Callospermophilus; species Callospermophilus lateralis. The sequence goes on from NW_027517884.1 coordinate 4,483,644, forward strand.
GTCACATTCTATGTCTGCTAGTGGGGTATTACCATAAGTTTAACTTGTCTAATTTGAGGTTGGAGAAATGAAAATACATGGTTGAGCAAACAGGGTTTTATAGTTAGCAAGAATGTGAGTATTATTATTGGACTGGCCAAGGTTGATAAACGTATAGTTAACCAGGGGGACTGTGTGAACCAAGACTCAAACCACCCTTTTTGGGCCTCTCTCTTTCGTTGACACTCTTCAAGGCATCCTTTTATTTTACTCATAAATTTTTTACAACTCCAGTATTGTTGCCATAAAAATAACATTCTTCCCTCAATGCAGCACAAAGGCACCATTCTCTCATGAAGAGGAGGTCCAACCCTCGATTGTTGTATGAAACAACATCAGAGAGAGAGGTTAAAGATTCCCACAAAGCTGTGATGGAGGTTTCTAATATCTTTAAGTTTTGGTCTATTGCTGCTTCTAATTGGGTATTTTGCTTTGTACCATGGACCAAGGCAGTGGTTCCTGTGACCTCCCCTGCAGCAACTCGTATTCCTAATAGGATGGCTGAAGTGAGGGATATATGTTCCCTGTGGAACCGGGTTGTATGCCCCCCTGTTTGATCTTCAAATGAACCTGCATCATGATAGAGCACTCTGGGTAACCTCTGCTCCATTACACATTTAATCACCACTGTTGACCATTTAATGAAAACATAAAAATGTTTAAGTATATAGAATTATACTCTTGTAGGAACAGTCAAGACAAGGCACCTAAGATAGCACCAAAGCTAGGGAAACAGTCCTATTTGGTTGCAAACGGATTCAGAGGGCATTGCTTCTGTTGTAATCAATTAATCCCATGAACCCCAAGTTTAGGAAGTTTCAGAATTTTGTACCCAACATGTAAGGGAATGTGCTCAGAAGTTCACAGTCAGCAGAAATTCACAAAAAGCAGTTTTTTTATGTTTTTTTCCTCTGTTCTGAGCAAATTAACTTTTCAAGGACACCTGGGAGGGGGAGAGATATTTCATCCCTTTCTTTTTTCCGCTTGCCAGCTGTTACCATGGAGCCAGTTGGTAACTTCTTTATCATAGAAATGTAGCCATCTCTTTGAAGCCCCAGCTCAAAGTCAGAGGCCTTGTTCACATATTTTGTGAAAAACTAGTAAGGGGGTGTCTAGCTTACAAGTACTGATTGTTTTAGCCAGTGGCCAAGTAGAACAGGGCCACATGAAAACAGGAAGTTTGTCTACACTGAACTCTTTTATAGGGACTCTTTTGCTGAACGTCCTAAAGTCAGCCATGGTGAAGACATCTGGAGAAGATCAGTTAAGACTTTTCTGTGGGTTTGGAACAGAGGGGAAAGAGAGGGAAGGCGGGACTTAGAGCAGTTCCGAGGATCTGAGAATGAGTACGGAGAGATGTAAAAGAATAATGGGAAAGGGGTTTGGGATTTTCTAGCAACAAAAACTTGAGCAGTAGAACATGTAGAAAAGAGGGGAAGATGGGAGTGTGTATCCAAAAAGCCTGTGAGGGACTTTAAATTCTTAGTAACCTGTTTTCAGTGATGACAAAGCAACTTTAAAGACCATTTTTATTACATCTTGGATAGGGGTCTTCTCAGCTATTTTGAGCTTTAGGTTAGCTGGTAAAAGGACCTGGTGAAACCCCGTATGGGTGCTGTCAGGAGAAGAGAGGAGTGAGTGGGTAGAGTGGTAACTAAGTACCTGCTACCTCAGCAAGGGGGCAATGGTCTGAGAACCGGCGGATGTTTGGGTTGTTGATCTAGTAACGGGATGGGAGAAATCAGGTTGTTGAGGTGGGAGTGACAGCAGAGAGACTAGAGCAGAAGGCTGAGGGTGAGGATCTATTGGAGAAGCATAGTTCAGGATGTGAGCGAAGGACGGAAAAGGCCTCCACATAGGGGAATCTCTTTTCACGCCTTTGAGCCCTTCCCAAAGTTAAAAAGGTTCCACAGAATTTGAGGATCTAGAGACCCCTCTGGGTGCCATCGATTTAGGTTATCTTATTGGTAATATGGCCAATGCTGTGTACTGAATTTGATTAGGAGTTTGGGTTCCATCATGCAGCCCCTGTATGCTCACATCCCCTTGATTACAGAAGAAGTCGGCTTTTCCCACACACAGCCATGGCTGTTTGTGGCTTTGATAGTTCACCGGGCAAACATAGTAATCTAGGCTAGCCGACCTGCATCTGGCTCACGTGTCCCTACATCCATAATGTTTGTTTCCATTACATATGATACGGAAGGGATTTAATGGAATTTTAGTGGGATCCTCTTCTTCAGGGATATCTGAATAGGAAAGACATATAGCCAGCTGACAAATGTCTGGGTGGACAGATGGCCACCAGGTCCCTAAGGGGGCTGTATGCAAGATTGATTAAACTTCTTGTCCAGTAGGATTTGTGATCAGCCATCGCTGCTGAAAGGGGTGATGAGGGTTAGAAATACTGGTGGTCAAGGGGAGAGTCTATAGCCTTATCCACACGGCGAATGTGCAATTTGAAAGGGTTACCAGTCTTTTCCAGTTTCCAGCCAATTCCAGTTTCCAGTCAATGTCTGGACAGGGCGCAGGCTTGAGATGAGAGGCATGCATCCAGGAAGTGATTCCATCTACCTTTACCACTGTAGGTGTTATAAGTAGCACCTGGAATGGTCCTTTCCAGCGGGGTTCCAGCGATGTCACCTGATGTCGTCTTACGAAGACAAAGTCTCTTACTTGATATCGATGTGGAGTCCCCTCGTCCCCAGTTTGGTAGGCAGTGGCCAGCTGTTTTCACAGGTGTCACTGAATTCTTTCAAGAGCTTTAAGTGTGTCAAGCAAGCTGGTGTGGAAGGGATTGTAAGGTCTTAGAGTTGGTGTTAGGTCCCTTACTGGAGGAGGGGCACCATAGAGAATTTCATAGGGGGTGAGGTTACACTAAAATCAGAGTGAGTATTTTCTTCATTTAACAGTGCATAAGGCAGGAGCATAGTACAATCTTTTATTCCGGTCTCTAAGCTTAATTTTTTTAAGGTCTGTTTAATGGTTTGGTTCATTCTTTCTACCTGTCCTAAACTCTGGGGTCTATAAGCACAATGTAACTTCCAATTAATCCCCAGGGTCCTGGCTAACCCCTGACTTACCTGGGCCATGAACGCCGGTCCATTATCAGACCCTATTAACTTAGGCAGGCTGTATCTTGGAAAAATATCTTCTAGGATATTCTTGACCAAAATTTGCGCTATTTCTTTTCTTTTTTTTTTCTTTTTTTTTTGTGGGGAAGGCTTAAATGCATCCTGAAAATGTATCTACAAAGAATAGGAGATATTTAAGTCCATACCTTGCTGGCTTTATTTCAGTAATGTCCACTTCCCAGTATTGTCCTGGTTTGGTTCCTCGTATGTGCTTTCATACAGGAAGCTTGGAAGGGTAAGCATTTACCAATTGATGAACCCAACAGGCTTTTGTTACCCATTCAGTTATTTTCTTCACTGTGAGTCTGTTAGTGGAAAACTCTGTTCTTGATCCTTCAGGAATGCCTGCAGTTTCTTTGAACCAAGGTGAGTGAGTTGATGTACATTTTCTACTGACATAGTTAGAGCCGTGGCTCTTGGAGTTTTTACTGAAAGATTTAGAAATTCCACTTAAGGGCCTTCAGGGTTAAAATTTATTTTGGCCCAGAGCATGGTGAGCAGATCTCCGCCGATCAATGGGGCCAGGCATTCTGGGACTACTAGGAAGGAGTGATGGATTTTTCCTTTTCCCAGGTCCATGGTCCTCTTAGTTGTCCAAGCCCGATATTTACTGCCATTAGCCCCTTGAAATAGAGATTTTTTATTTGATAGAGGGCCCAATGTGGCCTTATGGGCTCAGTATATTGCCCCTGTATCCACTTCAAAGTTTACTGGGGTCCCCTCCACTTCAAAAGTTACTCTGAGCTCGGGGAGGGGATCTGAGCCCCGACTTTCTTAGTCATCCTCCAGAGTCAGAATGGCTGGCTGGCGTGGCTGTCGCTTTCTATGTCAATTTTGGCCCAGTGTCCTTTTTGTTTGAGTAGGCACATTGATCTGAGGCCAAGGGTGGCCTCTGTCGTGGGCCAATGTATACCTTCTTGTCTCCCTGTTTCTTAATTTTTGGCCTATTTGTTGTTGTGACCTGGACCTTAGTCAACGCCTTACTCTGCCTTTTGTTTCTTTTATCCTCCATTTGCTCCCTTCTCTTCCTCAGTTTCTCTCTTATAGTATACCTTCTCAGCTTCTCTGACTAAATCTCTCAAAGTCATATCTTGTAATCAATCTAAGCTTTGTAACTTTGTTTTAATATCCAGGGCAGTTTGCCCAATAAGGCCATCGTGACAGATGCCTTTTGATTCTCTGCCTGATGATAAAAAGGATTATAGCTCCTATATGCCTACATAATTCTCTCTAGAAACATAGAGGGAGATTCATCAGGCCCCTGATAATCTCTCTTACCTTGGCCAAATTATTTGGTCACTAGCGGCTGCTCGGAGACCCACTATTAGAGCCCGGCGATAAGTGGACAGATGCTCCCTACCTTCAAAGGTGTTGGGGTCCCAGTTGGGTCGGTTCAAGGGAAAGCCGGCTTTGATTATGTTGGTAAGTTGTGTCGGATGCAAACCTGGTCCAAGGATTTTTTTTTAGCTTCCTGGAGAATTCCCTTTTTTTCCTCTGTCATGAAGAAAGTCCCTAGCAGTTGTTGGCTGTCATCCGAAGTAGGCTGGTGTGAAAACATCAATGACTCAACCACACCTGAGAGCCGGGTGGGGTCCTCGGTAAAAGGGGGATTGCTATTTTTTAAGTTACATAGGTCTGAAGAGAAGAACGGCCAATACTGGTAGGCTTGAATTTTCCCCCAATGGCCATTGTCAATCATTGGTCTATAGGGTCGAAGGGGAGGCATCCCAAGAGTTCCAGGGTTTTCAATCATTCACCGCCAGCGAGTTCCTTTAGCAGGGCCAGCTTCCTCCATGGGAGGAGGTGCTGTGTGTGCTGCAGGGGAATTACCTGGAGGGCGCTGGGCCGGCTTAGCTTCCTTCAATGGAGGAGAGGCTCAGTCAGCAGCAGGGGTATCACTTAGAGGGTGTTGGGGGTTAGAGGATGAGGGCAGGGGATAAGGAGGGGGAGGAGAGTCCAGTAGACTCAAATCTGGTGACACAGGGAAAACAGAGTGTGGAGGAGGAGGAGGAGCAGAGTGTTTGTGAGTTCCTGGGGGAAGGAGTCATTGCGGGGGCAGGGGCAAGGAAAGGCTTGACCCATTGAGGAGGAAATTTGCAGAGGTCCTGCTGAATTAAAATATATGGCTGTTGATCCAGATGACTATCTGGCCACGGCTGAAAGACAATATCTCTGAATTATAAATTAGTGGGAAGTAGAAAGATCCTTCTAGGGGCCATCCGACTCCAAAGGTGGGCCATTCTGAGGTACAGAGAGTCTACCACATCCGGGGCTTTACTGAAATAAAGAGATTCTGAGCCCTTAAACGGACTTTGGTATAGTGATCAAGGGTCAGGGACAGAGGCATTGAAGTGCTCTGTTCCATAATGAGAGATACACAAACAGTGAAAGCAAGACACATGACACAGGCAAGACAAGACAATAAAGACAGGCAATGGACGTTCAACACTGAGACCATGACTGAGTAGCCGGCAAAATCCGATGGACTGGCAATACTGAATCCGAAACAAAATATCACTGAGTCAAGGAGACTATTGTTCCTCAATTTCCCGAGTCCTCTCAGGCGTCCTCCAGGGACGTGGCCTGTGGTTCTGTAACACGACTGTCAGCCACCATCAGAGAGAGCTCACACTCTTCATTGACAGCCATTTTGCCAAACCCTAACATGAAACCTGAAACCAGAAAGAGGCGCCTTACTTATCTGAGGGGGGTCCATTGGGGTCTCTCGTCCACCGCTGCTTGATCTCTGTGGAACCTCCATATGTAAAGGTCGGGCTAGTGTCAGAGGAAGGGACAACCAAGAGACTTTAACATGCAACAGCAAAGGATTTACTGGGGGTCCAGCATGCTGGGGCTCAGAGTTCACTTGAATAGAGCAGAGAGTCCTGAGAACAGCTTCAGCAGAGCTTATATACTTTTCTTGGAGAGGGCAGGGAGGGAAGTTTATTGATGGGTAAGGGTCAGTGGGCAGTTAGCGCTTAACCGGGTGAGGGAGTACAATCTGCAGTTTGGCAGATGGGGACAGCACATTCTGGGAACAAGATTAGCAAACAATTCTCAAGATTTCAACAGTGTTTTATTAAGCATACAGAAACACAGGAAGTGACAAGTACCTATTTTATTAAACTTTCACTACCAACTATCCCTTTTTGACTGGATGTTCGCTTCTACATTCAATCATCCAAGGTACAAGGTCCTATGTCATTGTATATGGATTTATCTGAGACAACTTTGCAGAAAGTAATTCAAAGCTAAGTAGTCCCAATCAAGGGACCAATGCCCTTCTGGGCTTCAAATCTTACTTAGATTTCTGTTTTCATACATATATTTTACCTATGTATTCTACATATATTCAAATATATATATATATATATATATATATATATATATATATATATATATCATAGTATATATATTTCATCCAGAGTTTCACAAATTTATAAGAATTTTTTTTCATGTTTAATCAATTCCTTCTTCAGAACACATTTATTCCTCCAGGTCTCTTGACTGGTCTTTTCATGAGACTTCTTGCCAAACATATTATTTTTGACTTCCACAATCACTTTTGAAGCAAAACTCACACACTCTTCATGATAAACCATAACACTCATATTACCATTAGAATGTAACAGGATGGAATGAATGATTGTATAGCAATATAAGATTTTCTGTATATTTTCAGATATCAATTCAAAAAATTATTTAAAGTTGGAACCAGTTATATTATTTATTCTCAGGATAGTCTATTCATGCATTATCTCTATATCCAAAGACTCCAGGTACACCTAATTTTACACCCAACACTTATTTATACGTCTTCAAAATATTGCTCACAGAATTGGTGGAAGAAATACTCATGTCACCTGATGTCCATATACATTTTATCACAGTAATATTCTCGACAAAAAAGCAAAGGTCACACTTTGATTGTACGAAAGCCTAAATGGAAAGTTAGCATGGATTTCTAAAAACATCTATGTGCAGGTTGCCTAATGCTCTCAAATGTCAATCCTATTGTTGAGTACATATTTGTTTCTTCCTTAGATTATATATTCAACAACAACCCTGTTAAAAATGCCTAATCCTATCACTGACTTTATACTTTGCTGATTTCATAATGTCTGTATTCATATCTGCTTTCCTATATATTTTCCCCAGTTCATCATTGTGACTGACTCTTCACATATACTAACTTTTACATTCACTCTCTATCTGAAACCCAATTGCTGAAGAACTTTTGCTGCCAATCCTATACTCACCCTTCTTCCTAAACCTACCAACTATCTTTCTAATAATACCGACTATCCCTGTTTGACTGGATGTTCTCTTCAACATTCAATCATCCAAGGTACAAGGTCCTATGCCATGGTATATCGATTTATCTGACACATCTGTGCAGAACAAAATTCAAAGCTAAGTATCCCAATCAAGAGCCTAATGCTCTTCTGGGCTTCATATCTTACCTAGATTTCTGTTTTCATACTTATATTTCACTTGTATATTCTTGTAAATATCACAGGTACCCAATACCATTATTCATCAATCAGAATGATTCCTAAGCCAAATCGAACCTGTTATTAAGCCTTACCATACACTTTTCCCTCAATCTAACTATACAGAAGAGCAGGGACAGAGTTTGTCTTACAATACAGAAATAGAGGGGATCTTCCACCGGCAGAGAACCTCAAGGTCCATGCAGAAATGATCCCTGGAGAAGATGTATGCAGCTATTTAGGACCTGAGAGAGCAAAAGTCATCTTCCATGGCAAACAACCTGCTCAGAATGAAGGGATTTGTCTGAATCAGCCACTTTCTTCTTTATGTAGAGAAGACGGACCAAACGAGGCTTGTATGGTGAGCTGTTCCCAGGTGCCTATGGTTGATATACCATTTTAACTTGTGAAACTGTCACAGGAAGTAGAGGCAGCCTCCATCACATGAGACCCTTCGAAGCTACTGTTAAAACAAAGTGGTTGCCAAGGTAGTGTCATAATTCAGTTCCTGAAGGAAGTGAACTAACTAATTTATTGGTGATGGAGCTCTCTGAACTTGGGATCCAAGAAGCCTGGCATCCAGAGACAGTCCCAGTCACAGTCCCAGTGGGCTAACTTATTTGGATTTACCAAGAACAGAGTAAGTCTTTTTTGGTACCTACTGATATGATGATGGCCAAATGCCAGGAAAGCTCTGAAGAGGGGTCTTTCATGAAAAAGCAGGTAGTGGCTCACCCCTGGCTCCTGACAACTTCACAGTGTTGGCCAAGGAGACCAGATCTGAGACAGGACAGGCCATTTTGGGGGAACAAATAATGGCCAACCAGTCAGAGGACACTCCGGATATTCACAGACCTTCTTGGGTAAAGAAGTTGCCTTTGTGGGTGTGGGTGTGTGTTTGTGGCTTTGTCACATGTTCTGAGAATTGATAGGAAAAGCAGTTTGTTTGGTTTGAAGTGGACTATTTCTAGTAAGTCATTTGACAAGGCGAGTGTTTCTAGGTCTGTGTATCCCACTGTGTCCGTGGTTGTCGACATTAGAAAAGAGAATGTATCAATGGATGTGTCCTGTCTAGTAGAAAGCTTCCCAGCATTCATTCTGCCCAATTTGTGAATGGACTGCGGTTTGACTTTTCGATTGGCAACACCTCCTATCTCCTTAAGTTTCTGTTTTCTTCCTGAATTGTGGGCACTGTCCAGAATGGGCAAATGGTTTTGTGTTCAAGATATGTACCACCACCAAACTCTGTGACATGGCCATGTACTGGATAGCTGAAGGAAATGGCGAGCATCTCAGAAAACTCAGATACCAGCGTGACCAGAAGAGTCTCAGTGGGAAACCCTGCTTTAAGCCTTTTGCTTACCTATTGTTCTGTTGCCCTGAATGTCAGGAAGGTCTTTGCCTCAGGCCACACCTTGGTGAAGGCTGAAGCAAACAGTTTTCAAATTGTAATGAATGGGCATCACCTGTGGCTCTTTGCTTAATTGCTTTGAAATGGGATGGGTCTGAATAAGCCTCTTTGCCCTCTGTGATGCTGTGGTTAGATTTTCAGCACCTGAGGGATCTAAAGAAAAATCTCTTCTGTATCCAAAACCAAAATAGCCAAAAGAACAGTCATTGTGGATGAAGTCTCTCGCCTTCCTCTAAGGATCCTGACCTTTATCAATTGTGAATCGGGATCTTTCGGTCAAATGAGTTCTTCAAAGCCCTGCAGAGGCTAGCCCAGAGATGCGTGGGTTTTCTCATAACTCCAATTCACATAAAGAATCTAAACCCCAGAGCCAGTAGGCCTCAAATTGGAGAATTGGAACAGTATTAACAGCAGTCCTATTTGATCACTCATGGTTAACAGGAAGGGTGTCCAGGACACCCTGACTTTAGGCAAATGAGGGGCAAGGAAGTTTATTTTGGACACTGTCTTGCACAGCGCCCCTCATGAAAACCCCCAGCCAATGGATATTATGTGTGTCTATTGGAAGAAGATAAGGGCCATGTGGGAGTGTTTTGGTTTTAATTGTGGTCATTTGTTTGGCGTTTGGAAGAGATGACTGGGTCCACCTAGGATTGAACTCAGGTGTGATTCCCCTTAGAGACTGTGTTCTGTAACTGACCTCAGAGAAGTATTGCCATGTATTGTGTTTGGATTTTAGGAGTCCACCCATGAGAGTCGTCCTTGGAAACTGAGATCTACGCCCAGGGGGGCTTTCCACAGAGCACTGGGAATCTCATCCAAGATATGCCATGATTTTATTCTGAAAGATTGGCAGCCGTAGTTGAGAGTAAAAACACACATGGACCTCACATTGTAGACCACAATGTGACCTTTTGCCTACTCTTTGGGAAGCCTTGTCTCTGAGAGTTCTCCAGAGCTTTCATTGAAATGAGCTTCCTCATCATTTAATGGTTCCTGAATGAATTGAAACCCACAGTGCCTTCAACTTCATTTATGAAATTTCAAAAACTTCATTTTTGAAATTTCCATGACCAGGTGGCACTGGAGAACCTTAGGATGTCCTGTTGCTGATCATGAGGGTACCAGACAGTGCCTTGATTGACTGTGTTTCATGAAAATGGTGTAGAACTGAGATGTCAGTAAGTTGGAGCTTTCTGAGTAGTAGGCCTAGAGCAGTGGTGTGCAGGTGTGTGATAAAACATCTGTGGTGGGGTCATGTGGATCTTACACTGGCTCCAAATGGCTTGTGAATGACATGGTGCAGCCAGCACACCCTTGTATATAAAGGCATATTGTTACATAGAGAGTTTTCAGGGCAATGTTCACAATCTGGTTGCTATGATCAAGGGGGCAAGCAATGTTGGATAGAAGCCTGGTTGTTGCATTCTCCTGCAGACCCTGACCCCCCACATATTACAGGACACCCTCCAGGACTGTGTCTCAGTTGAACTCCTTATATGCCTTGAAGCAAATACAAAACACCCATTGCAGGAGCAAGAAATAACACGAACACTGGAGGATGACCAAATGGCTTTCAAGTCCACATGGGGAGACACTTAGCCCTAAGTGGTCACAGTTTAGCTACAAAGAGAAAATTCAACACTGCTGCCTCATGTTCATTGAAAAATAGGAAACCATGTCCTCCAGGTCACATAGATGCAGACTCAGCTTTGATGTTCTCACTAAAAAGGAAGCTAAAGCTCCTGACAACAATGTATATTTCAAGTGCCCAACCTCATTGTCAGTATCTCCAGAAGTCTTTAGGCCAGTAGAGTTCCATGTTTGTGGAGTTTTACCCTGTCCCTAAGTTTTGGAAGCTCCTCTAAAGCCTCAAAAGTTTTAAACTTCTGAGAATTTTCCATTCCATATATGTATTTACAGATTTTCTGACTCTTCTCCTCTAATTTTGTCTTTCTTTGGGCGAAGGTTATGTCAAGCCATTTTCTGAATTAGAGTGGGAAGTTATTTGTGTAACACATATTGCATACACATTGGATTCATTTTCCAATTTTCCATTTGAAATACTGAATCCCTGACACTAACTTATACCCTACTACACTCTGACTACTAATTCTAATATGATGCAGAAAAGTAACCAAATCAGAATTGAAATACAAGCAGTTCAGAAGAGGCATGGTGTATTCTTGAACTTGCCTTTTGCATGATAAAGGTTAGGTGTTATAAATCCAGTCTATTTTTAATTGAATTAGATATCCATGTGTTTTTAAAGTTAACAAATATGTGAATTCCTGTCTCCCTTTGTGTGTAGCCTATTCAGCACATGTATTTTTATATGCACATATCGAATCCCAGCTGGTATCACACCTACATTCTTGTGAGGTGGCTGACTTGGCAGATACAAATTTTGAGAAGGGATCACTCCTCGTAAACGCTGTTGGAACTGAAATTCAAACTATGGGAGAGCCTCCTAGTAGAACAACATTATACATAAATCCCTGTAAAGTAAATTGAATATGTTTGGATCAGTGAATGATGTGTATTTCATGGTGAATTTCGATTGGCATATATGTTGCTACATTTTAATATCTGTGTGTGTGTGTGTGTGTGTGTATACACACACACTCTACAGATTTTTCAAAATATGAAATATATATGTCTTATTTGCACTCCCTAAATTCATTCATGTTCAAGTATGTGGATTTATAATCAACTTTTCACCAGATTATTGTCAGAAATATTCATCCACCTGAAATACATATTTGTTTCCTAGTACTGAAAACTACCTTCAGTGAATGGTGCATACAACTCCTGTTCATAGCTGCAGCCTAAGGGGCCCAGCAAACTTCCAGCTGCCTGCAAACTTTCAGCTGCCGGCTGATGATTGGCTCACAGTGGCCCCAGCAACATCTAGCTGATTGGCTCCTCTGCGGTGATGCTCATTGGAGATGCTCATTGAGCTGTTTCCCCACCCTTTCAGACTGCCAGCTGATATTTGGCTCACAGCGGCCCCAGCAACATCTAGCTGATTGGCTCCTCTGCGGTGATGCTCATTGGAGATGCTCATTGAGCTGTTTCCCCACCCTTTCAGACTGCCAGCTGATATTTGGCTCACAGCGGCCCCAGCAACATCTAGCTGATTGGCTCCTCTGCGGTGATGCTCATTGGGCTGCTTCCCTGCCTTTTCAGATCACAGAGCTGCTCATTGGGGGACTTTTTTGACTCCACACGTGACCCAGCCAATCGGTCTCAAGAGCAGGAGGATTGTGGGAAGAGGAGAGAGGCTTGTGTGGGAGGGAAAGGCTTGTGGGAAGACGGTGGTGACAGTTGGGGCTCTGAGGGTTTTTCCTGAGAGGCTCTTTTGCTTGGCGTGTGTGGTTCTAAAAATAAAGTTGCTTTCTTTTGAAAAGTGGCTCCTGATTGTGCCCAGCCAGACTGCAGCATTTGGTGGCTCGCATGGGGAGCGACTGAGGGTAACTGATAAGGTAAACTGCTTGCCCCTGAGGGCAGGACAAGAGGATGGGTAGCCATTTTAAGATTCCTCTTTTGTTTTGCTTCACATTTGCTTTAAATTGCCTGTCCCTGGAGACGAGTGAGACGGAAGAAAAACCGCTCACATCTGAGGAAAAACTATTTGTGTCTGAGGAACAGATAGAGAGAAAGGCTATAATGATATTTTGTTTTTCCATTTTTATTTCATTCTATCTCTGTTTTGTTTGGTGTTATCTTGTTGGGTTGTATTATAGTAGAAATATGGCATCAGAAATTAGAAAAAAAAACAAACTGAAAAAGTGTTAAGTAAATTGTTAGAGGAAGGAGGCATCCCAGTAAAATTAAGAGCAGTCAGGGCATACGTTGATACAATACAAAAATGTAGCCCATGGCTTTTTAAGGAGGAGTTGTTAAATATATCACAATGGAACCATCATGGTGACGATTTAAAAAGAATAGAAAAGAAAAGCCCAGGGACTCTGCCAGTTGGCACATTGCCATTGTGGACTTTCGTATCTTGTTTGTTTAGTCAAAAGCCTTCAGTTCAGACAATGGTAGAGGAAGGAGAAGACATATTGATTCAAGTAAAAGAGAAGGTCTCTCAAGTTAGTCAGACAGAGGAAAAAATTCAAGTAAAAGAGAAGGTCTCTCGAACCAGTCAGACAGAGGAAAAAAATCATGTAAAAGAGAAGGCCTCTCAAGCTAGTCAGACAGAGAAAGAAAGTGTAAAACAGTAAAAGCCATCAGGGGGAAATTTACAACAGGAGACTACTACTAACACCTTTCTATCACCAGAGGGTGTAAGTGTCCAACCAACAGAACCACCTCTACAGGAGACTGCTACTAATACTTTTCTATCACCAGAGGACGTAAGTGTCCAACTAACAAGGCCACCTCCATATGCTGGGAAGCCCCCAACCCCCACAGTTGATAGTTGGGATCCTGAGACAAGATCTCAAATATTAACATGCTCTATATTTGAGGTAGGAGGGCAGCGAGTTTACCATGCTTTAAATTTCAAAACAGTGAAGCAGATAAAAGAGGCTGTAACAACCTATGGTCCTCAAGCACCCTTCACTGTAAGCATGGTCGAAACCATTAACAACTTGAACATGAAGCCAGCGGATTGCGCTAATATGTGTAAAGTTGTGCTAAATGGAGGACAATACCTGTTATGGAAGGTTGACAATGAGGAATTTTGCAAGGAGACGGCTATGCGAAATGCAGCAGCTGGTTATCCTCAGAGAAATCTAGATATGTTGTTAGGAAAGGGACCTTATGAGGATCAGCAGCAACAAATTGCATATGATTCTGGTGTATGTGCATAAATTGCTGTAGATGCAATTAAGTCATGGAAGACTTTACAAGGACTTGGAGGTTTACAAGGTCAATTATCTAAAGTAATACAAGGAGCTAATTAACTTTATGCTGAATTTGTCGATAGGCTTATTCAAACAGGTACCAGAGGTTCTGGGAAAACAGAACAAGCAATGCTATTACTAAAAAAACTGGCTTATGAGCAAGCGAATAGTTGGTGCAGAGATATAATTAGACCATGGAAACATGAAGATTTAAACACATATATTAAATTATGTAGAGACATTAATGAACAAGAGCAAGTCGTGGCAACTGCAGTAAAACTGGCTTTAGATGCCAGAGACATTAATGAAGAAGGGCAAATTGTGGCAGCTGCACTAAAACAGGCATTAGATGCCAGGCCAAGAACATGCTACAATTGTGAACAAACAGGACATTTTAAAAGGAATTGCCCATAGGAGGAGGGTTTAACAAAATTACTTATAGATATTAAAGGTTTTTTTTTTTTAATTCCAATTCATCCTGAGGATAGTCCACGTTTTGCATTTACTATCCCTGCACTGAATCATGAAGGTTCTGATCAGAGATATGAATGGAAAGTACTGCCTCAAGCGATGGCTAACAGCCCAACAATGTGTCAAATTTATTTTAACAAAGTAATCAAGCCACTTAGAAATCAAAATCCTGAACTACAAATATTTCACTATATGGATGATGTATTATTAGCACACAAAGCTAAAAACACATTGCTAGAATGTTATGCCACACTTACAAACTTATTAAAAAATAATCTAGATATAGCAATAGATAAAGTACAATTAAATTTTCCAATTAATTATTTAGGTGTTCTATTATCCTCAACCATGTACCGCCACCAAAAATTCAAATACAAGTAGATCAACTCAAATCACATAACGACTTTCAAAAGTTATTAGGAGACATAAATTGGATAAGGCCTTATCTAGGTATACCAACAGGAGAGTTGGGATATTTATTTGATATCCTAAAAGGTTCATCATATCCCAATTCACGGTACATGTTAACGCCTGAAGCAAGAAAGGCATTAAAAATCATTGAAACATATATGGAAAATATGCAATTGGATAGAATTGATATAAGTTTGCCTTTATTATTTATTGTCTACCAACAAAAAATATTCCTACAGGAGTATTTTTGCAAGAAGGTCCATTATTATAGATACATTTATCTTATTCTCCTAACACTATTCTTACTAGGTACCCTGAGGCTATAGGACAATTAATACCCAAAGGAATAAAAGCAGCAAAGTGAGTGCTTGGGATTGCTCCCAATAAAATTATTACTCCACATACTCTGAATCAAATTGATGAGTTAGTTAATGAGTTAAATACTTGGGCAATAATCATGTGCAAATCTAATGTTTCATTTCATAATCACTTACCATCTAATCCTTTATTGTCTTTTTGGTCATCGCATCCTGTAATTTTTCCAAAATTGACAAGAAAAACACCTATCATGAATGCTCCAAATATATTTACTGATGGATCAAATAATGGTACAGCAGCAATAGTTACACCTGATCAAACTTTTACATTTCTAGTACCCAAACAATCAGCTCAAAATGTAGAGCTTAATGCAGTATTACAAGCTTTTGTGATGTTTAAAGATTCTGTATTTAATTTATTTTTGATAGTCAGCATATAGTTAATGCTATAGTATGCCTTGAAGATGCTGGTAGGATTTCCCATTCCTCTACTGTTTTCTCCTTGCTTTCCACTATACAAAGTATAATCTGGGACAGAAAAGATCCATTCTTTATAGGACATATCAGGGCACATACAGGATTGCCTGGAGCCATCAGTTTGGGCAATGATTTAGCAAATAAAAGTACACATGACATACATATTTTCTCTACACTAGAAGAAGCTATAAATTTTCGTAAAAAGTTCCATGTCAAAGCTAATACCTTACAAAAGCCTTCTAAAATAACTAAGGAAAAAGCTAGACAAATAATAAAACAATGTCAAAATTGTGTGACCTTTTTACCACAAGTTAATCTTGGAGTCAATCCTAGAGGATTGATACCTAATCATATTTGGCCGATGGACATCACACACTTGCCAGGATTTGGAAAATTAAAATATTTGTATGTTACAGTTGATACTTCTTTTGGATTTTTGATGGGCACCCTTCATGCCGGAGAAAAAACTAAAGATATTATCACTCATTGCTTACAAAATTTTTCCACTGTGGGCGTTCCCAAACAGTTAAAAACAGATAATGCCCCTGGTTATACTTCTACCTCTTTTAAACAATTTTGGTCATCATTTGGCATTACTCATATAACATTAATCCCATACAATCCACAGGGACAAGGCATAGTTGAAAAAGCTCATCAAACTATTAAAAAGTACTTATTAAAGGAAAAAGACACAATTGGGAAAGGGTATATATTCCCCAAAGACAAACTTAAAATAACCCTTTTTATTCTAAACTTTTAAAATTTGGATTCATCAGGACTTAGTGCTGGGGAAAGGCATATGTGTCCAAAAAATGTGCATAAGCCCAAGGTTCTTTGGAAAGATATTCTAACAGGACAATGGAAAGGTCCTGACCCAGTAATTGTCTGGAGTCGGGGGTCTGTTTGTCTGTTTCCACAGGAAAAACAGTAGCCGATTTGGATTCCAGAGAGATTAACCAAGGTCCTGACCCAATGATTGTCTGGAGCCAGGGGCCTGTTTGTGTGTTTCCACAGAGAGAACAACAGCCGATTTGGATTCCAGAGAGATTAACTGAAGCGATTTCTACAGAACAAAAAGAAGATGATTTGACTCAAGTCCATATCAGCTGATATCCAAAATTCCAGTTTGGCTACCCTTACATCTAAGATAGAACCAGGATGCTTTTTTCAATATCTATTTTATTATTGCCTTTTCCCACATTTTATTTTGTTTTTTTGAGCTCATACATACCTAGTTTAATGTTTTGGTGATCAGTTCTATTTTTTGACAATAGAGTTTTTAAACATTGCAATGGAGATTTCACATGTAAAAAGTTATAAGGCCTTTACTATTAGGTTATGTGTTGTATGTATTATATTATGTGTGCACACTTGTGTTTTGTGTTATATGTTTGAATGTTCATATGTTCATATATCATATATGATGAGGGCTCATGAAAAAATTGATCCAAATATTTTTTTATTCACATTATTTAAATGGTTTAATTTAAATTGGGTAAACAGCTGTTGAGGATTGTTTTAAAATGTGAACAAAAAAGGAGGTTAACAGATCTGTTTGTTTTCTTTCACATTTCCTTTTCATTATATTTAATAATTCTCTCCAAGACAATGTAAATTGTTAAGAAAATTGTTTTCTTTCAGTGTTTTCTGGAATGTTACATAATTTTTTCTTTAGCCATTATTGCCAGAATTTCTATCTTCGTCACAGTGCTGGTGAAATCAAAGATAAAACCAATCTACAGCTTCTGCAATAGCCATCACTGAACTGCTTGCAGAACTTGCCTGGACACATTGTGAACTCACATGTATGCATTGTAAACTATCTGTTTGTGCAGCAACTTGTGGTAGTGTTGGGTTATATTTGCTGATGATGTCATTGGTGGTACAATTTTTTCAAAAGGAGCCGTCAATTGGCTTGGTGTATCTTCCTCCCTTCTGAGATTCCAAAAGTAAGGGACAGGGTAAACACTCCACAACCATGGAGCTCTGCTGGCCTAAAGACTTCTTGAGAATCTGCCTCTGACGTTGGGCACTTGAAATATATGTTGTTGTTGGGAATTTTAGCTTTCTTTGTAGTGAGACCATCAAATCTGGGTCTGCATCTATGTGACTTGGAGGTCATGGTTTCTTATTTTCCAATGAACATGAGGCAGCAATGTTGAATTCTCTCTTTTAGGGTAAACTGTGGCCACGGGGGGCTAAGTGTATCCACATGTGGACTGTGAAGCCATTTGGGCATCCTTCACTTTTTGTGGTGTTTCTTGCTGCTGAAATGGAATTTTTGTATTTGCTTCACGAAATACAAAGAATTCAACTGTTACCCAGTGCGTGAGGGAGATCTGTCACCTGTGGTAGGTCAGGGTCTGCAGAAGAATGCATCAACCAGGCTTATATTCCACATAGCTTGCCCCCATGACCATGGCAACCCGATTCTAAACATTGCCCTGAAACCTCTCCATATAACAAGATGCCTTTACATAGAAGGGACTGCTGGCTGCACCATGTCTGTCACAAGGCATTTGGAAGCCAATGGGAGATCCACATGGCCCCACCACAGATGTTTTATCACACACCTGCCCACCACTGCTCTATGCCCACTCCTCAGCAGGCTTCAACTTCTTGGCATCTCTGTTCGGCACCATCTTCATAAAAACCAGTCAATCAAGGCACTGACTGGTATACTCATGATCATCCTCAGGATATCCAAAGATTCTCCAGTGCCACCTGGTCATGGGAATTTTAAAAATTTCATGGTATTTATCTAGCCACTTTTCAAGGAGGAAGTTGGAGGCACTGTGGGTTTCAATTTATTCTGGAACCATTAAATGGTGAGGAAGCTCATTTCAATGAAATCTCTGGAGAACCCTCACAGGAAGGTTCCCAAACAGTGGCCAAAATGTCACATGAATCCAGGCCTATTGAGGTCTACAATGTGATGTCCATGTGTGTTTTGACTCTCAATTATGGCTGCCAAGTTTTTCAGAATA
Organism: Callospermophilus lateralis; assembly: GCF_048772815.1. Lineage (NCBI taxonomy): Eukaryota > Metazoa > Chordata > Mammalia > Rodentia > Sciuridae > Callospermophilus > Callospermophilus lateralis. The sequence goes on from NW_027517884.1 coordinate 4,502,237, forward strand.
AAATCATGTGATATCCTGGCTGAGATTCCAAGTGCTCTGGGAAAAGCCTCCCTGGGCCAAGATCTCAGTTTCCAAGGGTGACTCTCATGCGTGGCCTCATAAAATCCCAACACAATTTATGCCAGTACTTCTCTGAGGTCTGTTCCAGAACTCATTCTCTAAGGGGAATCACACCAGAGTTCAAGTCCAGGTGGACCCAGGCATCTGTTCCAACTGCCACACAAATGACCACAATTTAAACCAAAACACTCCCACATGGCCCTCATCTTCGTCCATACAGACACTCATCATAACCTCTGGCTGGAGTTTTCCATGAGGGGTGCAGCACAAGACAGTGTCCAAAATAACCTCCCTTGCCCCTCATTTGCATAAAGACATGTTGGCCTGGACACCCATCTTGGGAACCAGGAATGATCAAATAGGCCTGCTGTTAATACTGCTCTGCTTCTCCAATATGAGGCCTACTGACTGTCAGTTATAGATTCTTTTTTTTTTTTTTTTTTTTAGAAAGAGTGAGAGAGTGAAAAGACGGGGAGAGAGAGAGAATTTTAATACTTTTCTTTTTTAGTATTTGGCGAACACAACATCTTTGTCTGTATGTGGTGCTGAGGATCGAACCCGGGCCGCACGCATGCCAGGCGAGCACGCTAGGGCGTGAGCCACATCCCCAGCACCAGGTATAGATTCTTCATGTGATTTGGATTCAGTTGAAACCCAAGCACCTATGGGCTAGTTTCTGCAGGGCTTTGAAGATCTTATTTGAACCAAAGGTTCGTATTCTTACTTGATGGAGGTCAGGAACCTTACAGAGAAAGGCGAGAGAATTCTTCCACAATGAATGCTCTTTTAGCCAATGTAGTTTATGATGCACACATGGGATCTTTCTTTAGATGCATCAGGTGCTGAGAATCTAAGCCACAGCCTCACAGAGGACCTATAGCCTGATTCAGACACATTCCTTTCCAAAGCAATTAAGCAAAGAGCCACATGTGATGCCCATTCATTTGCATTTGAAAACTGTTTTCTTTATGCTTCCCAATGGGTGGCCTGAGGCAAAGATCATCCTGACATTCAGGGCAACAGAAAAATAGGTAAGCAAAAGGCCCAAAGCAGTGTTTCTCCACTGAGACTTTTCCTGATCAACAGATATCTGAGTTTTCTGGGACGCTCGCCATTCCCTTCAGCTATCAAGTACATGGCCATGTCACTGAGTTTAGAGGTGGTACATATCTTGGAAACAATATCATGAGCCTATTCTGGAGAGTGGCCAGGATTCAGAAAAAAAACCAGAAACTTAGTAAGATATCAGGGGTTGCTCATTGATAAGGCAAGCCGCAGTCCATTCATAAATTGGGAAGTATGAATGCTGGGAAGCTTTCTACTACACAGGACACATCAATTGAAGCTTTCTGTTTTCTAAAGTCTACAACCACGTACACGGTGGGATACACAGACCTAGAAACACTCACCGTGTCAAACGACTTACTAGAATCAGTTCACTCCAAAGTAAACAAACCGCCTTTCTTACCTATTCTCAGAACATTAGACAAAACCACAAACCCACACCCACACCCACAAAGGCACCTCCTTCCCCCAAGTAGGTCTGTGACTATCCGGAGTGTCCTCTGACTTTTGGGCCATACTATGTTCCCCCAAAATGGCCTGTCCTGTCTCAGATCTGGTCTCCTTGGCCAACTCTGTGAAGTTGTCAGGAGCCAGCGGTGAGCCACTACCTGCTTTCCCAGGAATAGCCCCGCTTCAGAGCTTTCTTGCATTTGGCCTTCCTCACATCTGTAGGTACCAAGAAAGACTGACTCATACAGGAACATGAATGAATTTAGGGAATGTATAATAAGACACACTTATTTCATATTTTGGAAAATCTGGAGAGTATATATATATATACACACACACACACACACACACACACACACACACACACATTAATATTTAGCAATATATATGCCAATTGAAATTCATCACGAAATATAATACATCCACATGTCCAAAAATATTCATTTTACTGAACATGGATTTATGTATAATGTTTTTCACTAGGAAGCTCACCCATAGGTTGAATTTTCAGTTCCATCAGTATTTAGGGGAAGTAATCTCTTCTCACAATTTTTATATCCAAAGTCAGTGAGCTCACAAGAATATACGTGTGTTACCAGGTAGGATACTATATATGCTTAAAAAAATACATGTACTCAATAGGCTACAGAAAAAGAGAGACAGGAATTTACATATATGTTAACTTTAAAAGCTCAGGGAAAAATACTACAATGAAAACTTGACTAGATCTATAACACATACTCTTGATAAAGCAGAAGGCAAATCCAAGCATACACCATGCTTCCTATGAAAGGCCTGTATTTCTATTTAGTTAGGTTTCTTTTTCTCCATTATATTAAGATTAGTAGTCAGAGTCTAGTAGGGTATGGGTTAGTGTCAGGGATTCAGTATTTCAAATGGAAAATAGGAAAATGAATCTAATGTGTATGCAAATATGTGCTACACAAAAATCTTCCCACTCTCATCCAGAACGAAGCCTTGACATAACCATTGCTCCAAGTAAGACACAATTAGTTGAGAGGAGTTAGAAAATATGTGAATACATATGTGGAATGGAAAATGCTCAGGAGTTCACAACACTGGAGGTGGTAGAACAGTTTCCAAAAGTAAGGGAGAGAGTAAATACTCCACAAACATGGAGCTGTGCTGGCCTAAAGACTTCTTGAGAAACTTCCTCTGAGGTTGGGCACATGAAATATATGTAATTGTTAGGAGAATTAGCTTCATTTGTAGTGACCCCATCAAATCTGGGTCTGCATTTATGTGACCTGGATGACATGGTTACTTATTTTCTAATGAACATGAGACAGCAGTTATGAATTCTCTCTTTGTCGGTAAACTGTGGCCACTGGGAGCTAAGTGTCTCCCCGTGTTGTCTGTGAAGTCAGTTGGTCATCCTCCACTTTTAGTGGTGTTTCTTACTGCTGCACTGGGAGTTTGACATTGGCTTCACGAAATACAAGGAGTTGAACTGGGACAAAATGCTGGAGGGAGTTCTGTCACGTGTGGTTTGTCAAGGTCTCCAAGAGAATGTACAAACCATGCTTCTATTCCAAATAGTTTTCCCCTTGACTATAGCAACCTGATTCTGAACATTGCCCTGAAACCTCTCCATATAACAAGATGCCTTTACATATAAGGATCTGCTGCCTGCACCATGCAAGTCACATGTCTTTGGAAGTCAATGGCAGATCCAGGTGGTCCTACCAAAAATATTTATTCACACACCTACAGTCCACTGCTCTACACTCACTACTCAGCAGGCTCCAACTTATTGGCATCTCTGTTCTACACCATTATCACGAAACCCAGTCAATCAAGGCCCTGTCTGGTACACTCATGATCAGCAACCGGACATCCACAGGTTCTCCAGTGCCACCTGGTCATGGGAATTTCAAAAGTTTCATGGTATTTATATCACCATTTTTCAAAGATGAAGTTTGAGGCACTGTGGGTTTCAATTCACTCAGGAACCATTAAATGGTGAGGAAGCTCATTTAAATGAAAGCTCTGGAGAACTCTCACAGGCAAGCCTTTCCAAAGAGTGGCCAAAAGGTCACATGAATCCAGGACCATTGAGGTCTAAAATGTGAGGTCCATGAGTGTTTGGAATCTCAACTATGGCTGCAAAGTCTTTAAGAATAAAATATTGGGATATCGTGGCTTAGATTTCCCAAGCTCTGTGGAAAGCCATCCTGGGAATAGATCTCATTTTCCAAGGGCGATTCTCATGCATGGCCTCCTAAAATTGCAACACTATTTATTGCAATACTTCTCTGAGGTCAGTTCTAAAACTCAGTCTCTAAGGGGAATCATACCAGAGTTCAAGCCCAGGTGGACAAAGTCATCTCTTCCAACCACCACACAAATGACCACAGTTAAAACCAAAACACTCCCATATGGCCCTCATCTTCTTTTATATAGACACTCATCATAACCACTGGCTGGAGGTTTCCATGAGGTGCGCAGACCAAGACAGTGTCCAAAATATGTTCCCTTTCCTCTCATTTGCCTAAAGTCAGGGTGGCCTGGACACTTGCTGTGAACCTGGAGTAATCAAATACTCCTGTCATTAATTCAGGTCCACTTCTCCAATTTGAGGCCAACTGACCGTGGGGTTTAGAATCTTTATTTGAATTGGAGTCATGGAAAACCCAAGCACCTATAGCCTAGCCTCTGTAAGTTGGAAAAATTCATTTCACTCAAAGAATCCCTATTCTCACTTGATGGAGGTCAGGAACCTTACAGAGGAAGGCGACAGACTTCATCCCAAAGACTGCTCTTTTGGCCATTTTGGTTTGGGATGCACACATGGGAAATTTCTGTAAATCCATCAGGTGTTGAGAATCTAAGCCACAGCCTCACTCAGGGCCAAGGGGCTGATTCAGACAATCCCTTTCCAAAGCAATTAAGCAAAGAGCCACAGGTATACCCATTCATTTCCATTTGAAAACTGTTTTCTTCAGGCTTCACAAAGGGATGGCCTGAGTCAAAGACCTTCCTGACATTCAGTGCAACAGAACAATAGGTAAGCAAAAGGCCCAAAGCAGGGTTTCTCCACTGAGACTTTCCTGGTCACACTGATATCTGAGTTTTCTGAGATGCTCGCCATTCACTTCAGCTATCCAGTTCATGGCCATGTTACAGAGTTTGGAGGGGGTACATATCTTGGACACAAAACCATGGGCTTATTCTGGAGAGTGGCCAGAATTCAGGAAGAAAACAGGAAATTAGAAAGATAGTAGGTGTTGCCCATCCATAAGGCAAGCTACAGTCCATTCATCAATTTGCCTGGATAAATGCTGTGAAGCTTTCTACTAGATAGGACACATCCATTGATGCATTTTTTTTAATGTCTACAACCCCGGACACAATGTGATACACAGACATAGAAACACTCGCCTTGTCAAACGACTTACTAGAAACAGTCCACTCCAAACTAAACAAACCTACTTTTCTACCTATTCTAAGAACATGACACAAGACCACAAACTCATAACCACAAAAAAAAGGCACCTCCTTCGCCCAGGTAGGTCTGTGACTATCCGGAGTGTCCTCTGACTTGTGGGCCAATAATGTTCCCCCGAAATGGCCTGTCCTGTCTTAGATCTGGTCTCCTTGGCCAACTCCGTGAAGTTGTCAGGAGCCAGCGGTGAGCCTCTACTTGCTTTCTCAGGAAAAGCTCTGCTTCAGAGCTTTCTTGCATTTGGCCTTCCTCACATCTGTAGGTACCAAGAAAGACTGACTCTGTCTTTGTAAATCCAAACAAGTGAGACCACTGGGGCTGGGACTGGGACTGGCTATGGGTGCCTGGCATCCTGGATCCCAAGTTCAGAGAGTTCCATCACCACTGAAGTGTGATGGAACTGTTTTTAGTTCCTCCTTCAGGAACTGAATGAGGTCACTCTCTTGGCAACCACTTTGTCCAAACGTTGCTTCCAAGGTTCCCATGAGATGGAGGCTGGCCCTAATTCCTGTGACACTTTAACAAGTTTGAATTGTATATCAACCATAATCTCCCAGGAACAGATCTACACACAGGCCTGGGTTGGCTCATGTTCTCTGCTTTAAGAATAGAAGCTGATTCAGACACAACCCTTTATCCTGACCAAGCCGTTTGCCATGGAAGATGCCTTTTGCTCTCTCAGGTCCTTCATAGCTGCCTACATATTCTCCAGGGATCATTTCGCCATGGACATTTGAGGTTATCACCAGGTGGAAGATCCATTACATTCCAGTATTATAAGACCAACTCTTTCCCTGCTTTTCTGTAAAGTAAGATTGAGGGAATACTGTATGTTTAGGGTTAATAACAGGTTCGATTTGGGTTAGGAATCATTTTTCTGGGTGAATAATGGTATTGGGAACCTGCGATATTTATAACAATATAGAGGTGAAATGTATGCATGAAAACAGAAATCTAAGTATGATTTGAAGCCCAGAAGGGCATTGGGCCCTTGCTTGGGATACTTAGCATTGAATTAACTTCTGAACAGATGTCTCAGATAAATCGATATACAATGGCATATGACCTTGTACCTTGGATGATTGAATGTAGAAAAGAACATCCAGTCAAAAAGGGATAGTCAGTAGGATTAGAAAGATAGTAGTTAGGATTAGGAAGGAGAGTGCATGTAGAATTTGCAACAAAAGTTCTTTAGCAATAGGTTTTCGGTTAGAGAATGAATTTAAATGTCAGCACATGTGAAGAGTCAGTCACAATGATGAAATTGGGAAAATATGTAGGAAAGCAGATATAAATAGAGACATTAGGTAATCAGGCAAAGTATATAGTGAGTGATAGGATTAGACATTTTCAACAGGGTTGAGGTTGAATATATTATCTTAGGAAGAAACAAATATTTAGTCACCAATAGGATTTACATTTGAGAGCATTAGGCAACCTGGACATGATATTTTTAGTAATCCATGTTCACTTTCCATTTAGGCTTTGGTACAATCATAAATGTGAACTTTGAATTCTGTGCCCAGAATATTTCTGTGATTAAATATATATATATATATATATATATATATATATATATATATATATATATATATATATATGTAGATCATTTGACATGAGTATTTCTCCACCATTTTTAGGAGCAATATTGACTGACTACTACTGACTGATAGGTATAGATTCTTTATGTGATTTGGCGTCATGAGAAAACCCAAGCACCTCTTCATGGCTTGAAGAACTCATTTGACCCAAAGAGTCACAAGTGATGCTCATTCATTTCCGTTTGAAAACAGCTTTCTTCAGGCTTCACAAAGGGGTGACCTGAGGCAAAGAACTTCCTGATATACTGGGCAACAGAACAATAGGTAAGCAAATGGCCCAAAGCAGGGTTTCTCCACTGAGACTTTCGTGATCACACTCTCCCAGCTCACGTGTAAAGTTAGATTGAGGGAAAAGTCTATGGTTAGGGTTAATAACATATTCGATTTTGGTTAGGAATCATTCTGAAGGATGAATAATGGTATTGGGAGACTGGGATATTTACAAGAATATATAGGTGAAATACAAGTATGAAAACAGAAATCTAGGTACAATTTGAAGCCCAGAAGGGCATTGGGCCCTTGAGTGGGTTACTTAGCTTTGAGTTATGTCCTGCCCAGATGTCTCAGATAAATCGATATTCAATGGCATAGGATCTTGTACCTTGGATGATTGAATGTTGAAGAGAACATCCAATTAAAAAAAGAAAGTCCGTAGGATTAGGAAGATAGTTGCTAGGTTTAGAAACAAGAGTGAGTATAGGATTTGGACAAAAAGTTCTCTAGCAATAGGTTTTCAAGTAGAGAGTGAATGTAAATATCAGCACATGTGAAGAGTCAGTCACAATGAGAACTGGGGAAAATATGTAGGAAAGCAGATGTCAATAGAGACTTTAAGAAATCAGGCAAAGTTTAAAGTGAGGGATAGGATGAGATATTTTCAACAGGCTTGAGATTGAATATATAATCTTAGGAAGAAACAAATATATAGTCAACAATAGGATTTACATTTGAGAGCATTAGGCAACCTGGACATGGATGTTTTTAGTAATGCATGCTCACTTTCCTTTTAGGCTTTGGTACAATCATAAGAGTGACCTTTGTTTTCTGTGTCCAGAATGTTACTGTGATAAAATGTATATGTAGATTAGGTGACATGAGTATTTCTTCCACCATTAGTGGGAGCAATATTTTGAAGACGTATAAATTCGTATTGGGGGAACAAAGAGGTGTACCATGTGTCTATGAATATAGAAATAATGCATGAATAGACCATACTGTGAACAAATAATGTAACTGGTTCCAACTTTAAATAATTGATTTAATTAATATCTGAAAATGTAAAGGAAATCTTAAATTGATATACATACATTCATTATAACCAGTCATAAATCTAACGGTAATATTAGGGTTATGGTTTATCAAGAAGAATGTGTGAGTTTTGCTTCAAAAGTGATTATGGAAATCGAAAATAATGTGTTTGAAAAGAAGTCTCATGAAAAGACCAGTCAAAAAATCTGGAGGAATATATGTGTTCTGAAGCAGGAAGTGATTGAAATTGAAACAAATGCCTATAAATTTGTGAACTTGTGGATGAAATATATATCCTATGATGTGCATAAACTGAGAAAATAGTAATGTACCACTGTTGAATAAAAATGAACCGGAAAATACACATCATGTCCCATAGGAAACTACTTGCATTGATATTAAACTGGGTATTACTGTAGAAATATTAGGATTTGTATGCACCATCCACTGAAGTTATCTTTCAGTACTAGGTAACAAATATGTATTTCAGGTTGATGAATATTTCTGAGAATTATCTTGTGAAAAGTTGATCATAAATCCACATACATGAATATGAATGATTTTAAGGAGTGTATAATAAGACTCATATATTTCATATTTTGAAAAATTTGTAGAGTGTGTATTCCAATCAAAATTCATCATGAAATATATATGTCATCCACAGATGCAAAAATATTTATTTCACTTGAAAATGGATTTATGTATAATGTTATTCTACTAGGAAGCTCACCCATATTTTGAATTTTCAGTTCCAACAATGTTTAGGAGGAGTGATCTCTTCTCATAATTTGTATCTGCCAAGTCAGCCACCTCACAAAAATGTACATGTGATAACAGATAGGATACTATATGTGCATATAAAAATACATGTGCTGAATAGGCTACAGAGAAATGAGACAGGAATTTGTTGAGAGCCACAGCTGAAGGGGCCCCAGCAAACTTCCAGCTGCCAGCAAATTTCCAGCTGCCGGCTGATTATTGGCTCACAGCGACCTCAGCATCATCTAGCTGATTGGCTCCTCTGTGGTGATGCTCATTGGGCTGTTTCCCTGCCCTTTCAGACAATGGAGCTGCTCCTTGGGGAACTTTTTTGGCTCCACCCAGCCAATCGGCCTCAAGAGCAGTAGGATTGTGGCAGGTGGAGAGGCTTGTGTGTGTGAGAGAGACTTTACAAGGAAGCCAGTAGTGGCAGTTGGGCTCTGAGGGTTTTTCCTGAGGAGTTGTTTTGTTTGCCGTGTGTGGTTCTAAAAATAAAGTTAGTTTTTTTTTTTTTTTGACAAGTGGCTCCTGCATCATGCCCAGCCAGACTGCAGCATTTTGTGGCTCACATGGGGAACGACTGAGGGTAAGTGATAAGGTAAACTGCTTGCCCCTGTGGGCAAGGTGAAAGGATGGGTAGCCATTTTAAGATGACTCCTTTGTTTTGCTTCACTTTTGTTTTAAGTTGCCTTTTCCTGGAGATGAGTGGGATGGAAGAAAAACCACTCACATCTGAGAAAAAACTATTTACGTCTGAGGAACAGATAGGTATAAAGGACGGATGCACATGTCAGGAGGATAGAAAGGCTATAATGACTTTTTGTTGTTCCCTTTTTAATTCATTCTGTCTCAGTTTTGTTTGGCGTCATCTTGTTGGGTTGTATTATAATAGAAATACGGGATCAGAAATTAGTAAAAAAACAAACTGAAAGAGTGTTAAATAAATTGTTAGAGAAAGGAGGCATCTCAGAAATATCAAGGAGAGTCAGGGCATTTGTTGATACAATACAAAAATGTAGCCCATGGCTTTTGAAGGAGGAGTCATTAAATATATCACAATGGAACCATCATGGTGAAGATTTAAAAGGATTAGAAAAGAGCAGCCGAGGGACTATGCCAGTTGGCACATTGCCATTGTGGACGTTCATATCTGGTTTGCTTAGTCCAAAGCCTTAAGTTCAGACAAAGATAGAGGAACCAAGTTTAGAGCATAAAAAGCAATCAGGGGCAAAGTTAAAAAAGGAGACTGCTACTAACACCTTTCTGTCACCAGAGGATGTAAATGTCCAACTAACAAGGCCACCTCCATGTGCTGGGAGGCCCCCAACCCCAACAGTTGATAGTTCGGATCCTGAGACAGGATCTCAAGTATTAACATGCCCTGTATTTGAGGTAGGAGGGCAGCGAATTCACCATGCTTTAAATTTCAAAATAGTGAAGCAGCTAAAAGAGGCTGTAACAACATATGGTCCTCAAGCACACTTCATTGTAAGCTTGGTCGAATCCATTAACACCTTGAACATGACGCCAGCAGATTGGGCTAATATGTGTAAAGCTGTGCTAAATGGAGGTCAATACCTATTATGAAAGGTTGCCAGTGAGGAATTTTGCAAAGAGATGTCTAGGCGAAATGCAGCAGCTGGTTATCCTCAGAGAAATCTAGATTTGTTGTTAGAAAAGAGACCTTATGAGGATCAGCAACAACAAATTCCATATGATCCTGGCATATACGCACAAATTGCTGTAGAGGCAGTTAGGGCATGGAAGACTTTACAAGGACATGGAGGTTTACAAGGTCAATTATCTAAGGTAATACAAGGAGCTAATGAATCTTACGCTGGATTTGTAGATAGGCTTATTGAAACAGCTACAGAGTTTTTGGAAATACAGAACAAGCAATGCCATTATTAAAACAACTGGCTTATGACCAAGCGAATCATTGCTGCAGAGGTATCATTAGACCATGGAAACATGAAGATTTAAACACATTTATTAAATTTGGTAGAGACATTAATGAACAAGAGCAAGTCGTGGCAGCTGCAATAAAACAGGCTTTAGATGCCAGAGACATTAATGAAAAAGGGCAAATTGTGGCAGCTTTAGTAAAACAGGCTTTAGAAGACAGGCCAAGAACATGCTACAATTGTGAACAAACAGGACTTTTTAAAAGGAATTGCCCCATAGGAGGAGGGTTTAACAAAACTAGGTATCAAAGGACTAGAATACCGGGTATTTGGCCACAATGACGTAGAGGGAGACATTGGGCTAATGAATACCATTCTCAAACCACCATAGAGGGTACTTCATTATCAAAAAACAAACAAGCACCAGGTGTTTATCCACGATATCATGAAGAAAGGCATCCGGCTCCATTGCCAAAAAATGGACAGGGGGGCCCAATGCTCTGGGGCCCAAAACCGCAAATATATGGAGCACTGGAGGAAACCAGCAACCCCATCAGTGTAGTGCCCACGACACATTGTTCATCAGATCCCTCATCAGACAAACCAGAGGGAGCGCATGGTTGGACATCTGTGCCTCCGCCAGATCAATACTAACTCCAGAGATGGGAGTTCAAATCATTCCCACAGGGGTGAAACGACCTCTTCCCAAAAGAACAGTAGGCTTATTATTGGGATGCAGCTCTTCTACTCTAAAAGGACTTATGATGAGTCCTGGGGTAATTGATCCCGATTATGAAGGTGAAATAAAAATTATAGCCAGTTTTCCAAAGGGTATATCAGTAATTTCTCCAGGAGATAGAATAGCACAATTAATAATAATACCCAGCCCACATGATAAATTTTACAGTTATGCTGTAGAAAGGGGTTCCAAAGGATTAGGCTCCACAGGTGTAGATTGGGCTATGCTTTCTTTAAATTTATATTCTCGCCCCATGCTAAAACTAAATATTCAAGGACATGAATTCAATGGGCTACTGGATACAGGTGCAGACCTTAGCATCATCTGTCGTCAAGAATGGCCAAAACATTGGCCATTACAACAAGCCACTCAAACGCTTCGAGGCCTAGGAGTGGCGACTAATCCCCATAAAAGTGCAACGGTATTAGATTGGAAGAATCCTGAAGGATGTGAAGGAACTATACAGCCATATGTATTGGAACATCTTCCCGTAAATTTATAAGGATGAGATGTCCTAGATCAATTAGGTTTGACATTAACAAATGACATCAATCAAAATTCACCCACTATTATGGCTAGACAAGATTTTAGGAAAGGAAAAAGATTAGAAAAGCAAGAACAAGGTATAGCAACACCAATACAAAAAGATCAAGGAACAGATAGATATGGGTTGGATTTTCAGAAAGGGCCACTGAGACAATAAATATTACTTGGAAATCAGAAAGACCAGTATGGGTTCCTCAGTGGCCCCTGACTAAAGAAAAGATACAAGTAGCCCATGACCTGGTCAAACAACAATTAGCGGAAGGACATATACAACCTTCTGTGTCTCCCCATAATACTCTCATTTTTGTCCTTAAAAAGAAATCTGGTAAATGGAGATTATTGCAAGATTTAAGAGCCATTAATAATGGGATGGTTTTTATGGGACCTGCTCAATCAGAGATTCCTCAATTGTGTGCTTTGCCAAAAACTTGGTATGTTTTCGTTGTAGATATTAAAGATCGTTTTATTTTCAATTCCAATTCATCCTGAGGATATTCCAAGTTTTGCATTTACTATACCTGCACTGAATCATGAAGGTCCTGACAAGAGATATGAGTGGAAAGTACTCCCTCAAAGGATGGCTAACAGCCCAACTATGCGTCAAATTTATGTTAACAAAGTAATCCAGCCACTTAGAAATCAAATTCCTGAAATACAAATTTTTCACTATATGGATGATGTATTATTAGCACACAAAGTTAAAAACCCATTGCTAGAATGGTATGCCACACTTACAAACGTATTAAAAAATCATAACCTAGAGATAGCAATAGGTAAAATACAATTAAATTTTCCAATTAATTATTTAGTAGCTCTATTATCCTCAACCATGGTCAGTCAACCAAAAATTCAAATACGAGTAGATCAACTCAAATCAATTAATATCTTTCAAGAGTTATTAGGAGACTTAAATTGGATAAGGCCTCATCTAGGTATACCAACAGGAGAGTTGGGACCTTTATTTGATATCCTAAAAGGACCATGAGATCCAAATTCACTCAGAATGTTAACGCCTGAAGCAAGAAAAGCAATAAAAATCATTGAAACATATATGGGAAATATGCTTTTGGATAGAGTTGATATAATTTTGCATTTATTATTTATTGTACTAACAACAAAAAAAAATATTTCTACAGGAGTATTTTGGGAAGAAGGTCCATTATTATGGATACATTTATCTTATTCTTCTAACACTATTATTACTTGCTATCCTGAGGCTGAGGGAGAATTAATACTCATAGGAATAAAAGCAGCAAAAAGAGTGTGTGTGGAATTTCACCCAATAAAATTATTACTCCATATACTATGAATCAAATTGATGAATTAGCTAATTAGTTAAATACTTGGGCAATAATCGTGTGTAAATCTAATGTTTCATTTGATAACCACTTACCATCTTATCTTTTATTGTCTTTTTGGTCATCGCATCCTGTAATTTTTCCAAAAATGACAAGAAAACACCTATCATGAATGCTCCAAATATATGCACCGATGGGTTAAATAATGGTACAACAGCAATAGTTACACCTGATCCAACTTTTATATTTTTAGTACCAAAACAATCAGCTCACAAGGTAGAGCTTAGTACAGTATTACAAGCTTTTGTGATTTTTAAAGATTCTGTATTTAATTTATTTTCCGATAGTCAGTATATAGTTAATGCTATAGTATCCCTTGAAGATGCTGGTAGGATTTCCCCTTTCTCTACTGTTTTCTCTTTGCTTTCCAGTATACAAAGTCTAATCTGGGACAGAAAAGATCCATTCTTTATAGGACATATCAGGGCACATACAGGATTGCCTAAAGCCTTTAGTTTGGGCAATGATTTAGCAGATAAAACTACAATTGACATACATACATATTTTCTTTACACTAGAAGAAGCAATAAATTTTCTTAAAAAGTTCCATGTCAATGCTTATACTTTACAAAAGCATTTCAAAAAAACTAAGGAACATCTAGACAAATTATAAAACAATGTCAAAATTGTGTGACCTTTTTACCACAAGTTAATCTTGGAGTCAATTCTAGAGGATTGATACCTAACCATATTTGGCAGATGGACGTCACACACTTGCCAGAATTTGGAAAATTAAAATATTTGCATGTTACAGTTGATATTTGTTCTGGATTTTTAATGGGCTCCCTTCATGCTGGAGAAAAAAACTAAAGATGTTATAGCTCATTGCTTACAAAATTTTGCCACTGTGGGCATTCCAAAACAGTTAAAAACAGATAATGCCCCCGGTTACACTTCTAACTCTTTTAAACAATTTTGCTCATCATTTGGCATTACTCATATAACAGGAATCCCATACAATCCACAGGGACAAGGCATAGTTGAAAGAGCACATCAAACAATAAAAATGTACTTATTAAAGCACAAAGACGGAATTGAGAAGGGGTATATATTCCCCAAAGATAAACTTAAATTAACGCTTTTTACTCTAAACTTTTTAAACTTGGATTCATCAGGACTTAGTCCTGTGGAAAGGCATATGTTTCCAAAAAATGTGCATAAGCCCAAGGTCCTTTGGAAGGATATTCTAATAGGACAATGGAAAAGTGTTGACCCAGTAATTGTCTGGAGTCGGGCGTCTGTTTGTGTGTTTCCACAGGAAGAACAGCAGCTGATTTGGATTTTGGAGAGATTAACTAAAGTCCTGACCCAGTGATTGTCTTTAGTCAAGGGTCTGTTTGTGTGTTTCCACAGGAAGAACAGCAGGCAATATGGATTCCAGAGAAATTAACTAAAGTGATTTCTATAGACCAAAAAGAAGATGATTTGGCTCAAATTCATAACAGCTGATATCCAAAACTCCAGTTTGGCTATCCTTACATCTGCGACAGAACCAGGATGCTTTTTTCAATATCTATTTTATTATTGCCCTTTCCCACATCATGAAGTTCTATTTTCTATTTTTTTTTTTTTGAGCTCATACAGACCTAGGTTAATGTTTTGCTGATCAGTTCTATTTTTTGACTATAGAGTTTTTAGACATTCCAATGGTGATTTCACCTGTAAAAAGTTATAAGGCCTTTACTATTATGTTATGTGTTGTATATATTATATTATTTGTGCACACTTGTGTTTTGTGTTTTATGTTTGAATGTACATATATCCATATATCATATATGATGTGCGCTCATGAAAAAATGGATCCAATTTTTTTTTTAATCACGTGATTTAAATAGTTTAATTTAAATTGGGTAAACAACTGTTGAGGATTGTTTTAATATGTGAACAAAAAAAGGAGTTTAGCAGAACTGTTTGTTGACTTTCACCTTTCCTTTTCATTATATTTAATAATTCTCTTCAAGATAATGTAAATTGTTAAGATAATTGGGTTTTTTAGTGCCTTCTGGAATGGTAAGTAATTTTTTCTTTAGCCATTATTGCCAGAATTCCAATCTTCAACCCAGTGCTGGTGAAGACAAAGATAAAACCAATCTACAGCTTCTGCAATAGCCATCACTGAACTGCTTGCAGAACTTGCCTGGAATATATATCACTTGTATGCATTGTGAACTAACATGTATGCATTGTGAACTATCTGTTGGTGCAGCGACTTGTGGTAGTGTTGGGGTAATTTTGCTGATGCTCTCATTGGTGGTACAATTTTTCCAAAAGGAGACATCAATTGGCTTGGTCTATCTTCCCTATTCTCACTTTATAGAGGTCAGGAACCTTACAGAGGAAGGCGAAAGACTTCATCTGCAATGACTGTACTTTCGGCCATTTTGGTTTTGGATGCACACATGGGATCTTTCTTTAGATCCATAAGGGGCTGAGAATTTAATCAACAGCCTCACACAGAGCTAAGAGGCTGATTCAGACACATCCCTTTCCAAAGCAATTAAGCAAAGAGCCACAGGTGATTTCCATTCATTTCCATTTGAAAACTGTTTTCTTCAGGTTTCACAAAGGGGTGGCCTGAGGCAAAGAACTACCTGACATTCAGGGTAACAGAACAATATGTAAGCAAAAGTCCCAAAGCAGGGTTTATCCACTGAGACTTTTCTGGTCACAGTGATCTGAGTTTTCTGAGATTCTCGCCATTCACTTCAGCTATCCAGAACATAGCCATGTCACAGACCTTGGAAGTGATTCATATCTTGGACACAAAACCATGAGCCTCTTCTGGAGAGTGGCCAGAATTCAGGAAGAAAACAGCAACTTAGGAAATTAGCAGGTGTTGCCCATCGATAAGGCAAGCCAAAGTCCATACATAAATCGGGCAGGATGAATGCTGGGAAGCTTTCTACCAGACAGGACACATCCATTGAATCATTCTCTTTTCTAATGTCTACAACCACGGACACAGTGCGATACACAGACATAGAAACAGTCGCCTTGTCAAATGACTTATTAAAAACAGTTCACTACAAACCAAACAAACCACCTTTCCTACATATTCTCAGAATATGAGACAAACCAAAAAACCACACCCACATAACAAAGGCACCTCCTTCCTCAAATGGGTCTGTGACTATCCGGAGTGTCCTCTGACTGGTGGGCCACAATATGTTCCCCTGAGATGGCCTGTCCTGTATGAGATTAGGTCTCCTTGGTCAACTCTGTGAACTTGTCAGAAGCCAGGGGTGAGCCTCTACCTGCTTGCTCAGAAAAGGCCCCTCTTGAGAGCTTTCCTGTTATTTGGCCATTCCCATATCGGTAGGTATCAAGAAAGATTGACTCTATCCTTGGAAAATCAAAACAAGTGAGACCACTAAGACTGGGACTTGGACTGGCTCTGGGTGCCTGGCTTACTGGATCTAAGTTCAGAGAGTTTGATCACCACGGAAGTGACATAAGTCACTTCCTTCAGGAATTGAATGAGTTCACTGCCTTGGCAACCACTTTGTCCTAAGAGTTGACTCCAAGGGTCCCATGAGATGGAGGCTGCCCCTGCTTCCTGTGACACTTTCACAAGTTAGAATGGTATATCAACCATAGGCATACAGGAACAGCTCTCCACACAGGCCTGGTTTGGTCCATCTTCTCTACATTAATAAGTGAGAGGCTGATTCATACATATCCCTACATCCTGACCAAGTTGTTTTCCATGGAAGATGACTTTTGCTCTCTCAGGTCTTTCATAGCTGCCTACAACTTATCCAGGTGTCATTTATGTAGGACATTTGAGGTTCTCAATAGGTGGAAGATCGCCTACATTCCTGTATTGAAATACCAACTCCTTCCCTGCTCTTCTGTAAAGTTAGATTGAGGGAAGAGTGTATGATTAGGGTGAATAACAGGTTCGATTTGGGTGAGGAATCATTCTGAGGGTTGAATAACAGTA
Source organism: Callospermophilus lateralis (assembly GCF_048772815.1). Classification (NCBI taxonomy): domain Eukaryota; kingdom Metazoa; phylum Chordata; class Mammalia; order Rodentia; family Sciuridae; genus Callospermophilus; species Callospermophilus lateralis. The sequence goes on from NW_027517884.1 coordinate 4,519,376, forward strand.
TCGGGAACCCGCGATATTTACAAGAATATATAGGTGAAATATAAGTATGAAAACAGAAATCTAGTTAAGATTTGAAGCCGAGAAGGGCATGGGAACTTGATTGGGATACTTAGTGTTGAATTACGTTCTGAACAGATGTCTCAGATAAATCGATATACAATGGCATAGGACCATGTACCTTGAATGATTGAATGTAGAAGAGAACATCAAGTCAAAAAGGAATACTCGGTAGGAACAGGAGATAGTAGTTTTAGGAAGAAGAGTGAGTATAGGATCTGGACCAAAAGTTCTTTAGCAATATGGTTTCAGTTGAGAGTGAATGTAAATGTTAGCACATGTGAAGAGTCAGTCACGATGATGAACTGGGGAAAATATGGAGGAAAGCAGATATTAATAGAGACATTAGGAAATCAGGCAAAGTATAAACTGAGTCATAGGACTAGACATTTTCAACAGGGTTGAGTTTGGATATATAATGTTAGAAAGAAACAAATATGTAGTCACCAATAGGATTGACATTTGAGAGCATTAGGCAACCTGGACATGGGTGCATTTAGTAATCCATGCTCATTTTCCATTTAGGCTTTGGTACAATCATAGGAGTGACCTTTGTTTTATGTGTCCAGAATATTACTGTGATAAAATGTATATGTAGATCAGGTGACATGGGTATTTCTTCCACCATTTCTGGGAGCACTATTTTGAAGAAATATAAATTAGTATTGGGGGTAAAAAGGGTATACCCTGTGTCATAGAATATATTGATAATGCATCAATTGACCATCATGTGAATAAATAATATAACTGGTTCCACTTTAAATAATGGATTGAATTGATATCTGAAAATATATAAGAAATCTAATATTGATATACAGTCATTCATTCCAACAAGTTATACATCTAATGGTAATATTAGGGTTATGGGTTATCATGAAAGGTGTGTGGGTTTTGCTTCAAAAGTGATTACGGAAATCGAAAATAATGTGTTTGGAAAGAAGTCTCATGAAAATATCAGTCAAGAAACATGGAGAAATACATGTGTTCTGAAGCAGGAAGTGACTGAAAGTGAAACAAATGCCTATCAATTTGCTAACTTGTGGATGAAATATGTATCCTATGATGTGCATAAACTGAAGAAATAGCAATGTACCAGTGTTGAATAAAAATGAACTTCAAAATACACATCATGTCCCATAGTAATCTACTTGAATTGATGTTAAACAGGGTCAGTTACTGTAGAAATGTTAGGATATGTATGCACCATTCAACGAAGTTAGTTTTCAGTACTAGGAAACAAGTATGTATTTTAGGTGGATGAGTATTTCTGAGAATAATCTTGTGAAAAGTTGATTATAAATCCACATACATGAATATAAATGAATTTATGGAGTCTACAATAAGACACATGTTTCATATTTTGAAAAATCTAGACAGAGTGCATATATATATATATATATATATATATGTGTGTATATATATATATATATATACACACACAGAGAGAGAGAGACATTAAAAATTGCAATATATATGCCAATCGAAATTTATCGTGAAATATATATCATCATCAGATCCAAAAATATTAATTTCACTGAACATGGATTTTTGTATAAGGTTGTTCAAATAGGAAGCTCACCCATGGGTTGTATTTTCAGTTCCAACAGCGTTTACGAGGAGTGGTCATTTCTCACAATTTGTATCTGCCAATCAGCCTCCTCATGAGACTGTATGTGTGATAACCAGGTAGGATTCTATATGTGCATATAAAAACACATGTTCTGAATAAGCTAGAGAGAATGGGAGACAGTAATTTACATATTTGTTAACTTTAAAAACACATGGAAAACTATTTCAATTAAAAATTGACTAGATTTATTACTCCTACCCTATATAATGCAAAAGGCAAGTCCAACTATACACCATGCCTCCTATGAAATGCTTGTATTTCTATTTTGTTTGAGTTATTTTTCTCCATCATATTAGGATTAGTAGTCAGAGTCTATTAGGATATGGGTTAATGTCAGGGATTCAGTATTTCAAATAAATGCTGCACACAAATTTTTGCACTCTCATGCAGAAAAATGCCTTGACATTACCCTCGCCTGAAGTAAGACACAATTAGAGGAGAAGAGTTAAAAATTCTGTGAATACATATCTGGAATGGAATACGCTCAGGAGTTCACAACCTTGGAGGTGGTAGAGGAGTTTCCAAAAGTAAGGGACAGGGTAAACACTCAACAAACATGGAGCTCTGCTGGCCTAAAACCTTCTTGAGAAACTGCCTCTGAGGTTGCGCACTTGAAATATAAGTATTTGTCAGGAGCTTCCTTTGTAGTGAGACCATCAAAGCTGGGTGTGCATGTATGTGACCTGGAGGACATAGTTTCTTATTTTCCACTGAACATGAGGCAGCAGTGCTGATTTCTCTCTATGTAGGTTAACAGTGTCCAGTGGGGGCTAAGTTTCTCTCTGTGTGGACTGTGAAGCCATTTGGTCATCCTCCACTTTTCGTGGTATTTCTTACTGCTGCACTGGGAGTTTGTTATTTGCTTCACGAAATACAAGTAGTTCACCTGGTACAGTGCTGGAGGGAGTTCTGTCACCTGTGGTGGGTAAGGGTCTGCAAGAGAATGCACCAACCATGCTTCTATCCCACATAGCTTTTCCCTTGACCATAACATCCTGATTCTGAACATTGCCCTGAAACCTCTCCAAATAACAAGATGCCTTTACATATAAGGGTCTGCTGGCTGCATCATGTCAGTCACAAGCCATTTGGAAGACAATGGAAGATCCCCATGGCCCCACCACAGATGTTTTATCACACACCTGCCCTCCACTGCTCTAGGCCCACTACTCAGAAGGCTCCAACTTACTGGCATCTCTGTTCTACACCATTTGCATGAAACCCAGTGAATCAAGGCACTGTCTGTTATACTCATGATCAGAAACCGGACATCCAAACTTTCTCCAGTGGTACCTGGTCCTGGGGATTTAAAAAATTTCATGGTATTTATCTAGCCATTTTTCAAGGATGAAGTTGGAGGCACTGTGGGTTTCAATTCATTCAGGAACCTTTAAATTTTGAGAAAGCTGATTTCAATGAAATCTCTATAGAACTCTCACAGACAAGGCTTCTCAAAGAGTGGCCAAAAGGTCACATGAAACCAGGCCCATTGAGGTCTACAGTGTGAGTTTCATGTGTGTTTTGACTCTCAACTATGGCTGCCAAGTCATTCAGAATAAAATCATGTGATATCCTGGCTGAAATTTCCAATGCTCTGTGGAAAGCCACCCTGGGCCTAGATCTCAGTTTCCAAGGGCAACTCTCATGTGTGGCCTCTTATAATCCCAACACAATTCATGACACCTCTTCTCTGAGTTCAGTTCCAGAACTCAGTGTCTAAGGGTAATCACACCAGAGTTCACACCCAGGTGGACCCAGTCTGTTAGGGTAAAAGAAATTGAAGTTAAAGTGTAAAATAGCGGGTGTTGTAAAGTTTCTAAGCTGCAAAGCCTGAGTTAAAATGTAAAGGACCAGGTATTGTTAAGTTCCCATGCTAAACCTAAAACCTGAAATTCCTGTAGCTGTTAGGACAATCCTTTCACTGCCCATTAAATATTCCCCCTGACCATCCAGTTGTTTAATAATCTAGGACCCTGTGCAGCTTGGCACCTAAGCATATCAGGGCCCAAACCAATCAGTTTGAATGTACCCCCCTCCTTAGGATCGACCTATCACCCCCGCCCGACCTGATTCCACCAATGAATGTGCTAATCAAGTTGGAGAGTTGTTGTTCGATTTTCCGGCTGATCAAGATGATTTCCTCTGATATATATAAAGCCTCTGCCTACCCAAAAAGTGTACTGAAGCACTGCTTAACCTCTTCTCGGGGATCTGGGCCGCTGTTGCTTGTTGAGTGAGCACAGAGCCCCAGCGAACTGAATTGGATCCTCAATAAATCCCCATTGCTGTTGCATGAGCCAGTCTCTTGGTAGTCTCTTCCTCCGACGTCTGCTGGAATCTTACAAGTAATCTCTTCCAACTGCCACAGAAATGACCACAATTAAAACCAAAACACTCCCACATGGCCCTCATATTCTTCCATATAGACACTCATCATATCCTCTGGCTAAAGGTTTCCATGAGGGGCGCAGCCCAAGACAGTGTCCAAAATAAGCTCCCTTGCCTCTGGTTTGCCTAAAGTCAGGGTGGCCTGTACAACCTTCCTGTGAACCAGGAGTGGTCAAATAGGCCTGCCATTAATACTACTTCGGTTCACCAATTTGAGGCCTACTGACTGTGGGGTTTAGATTCTTTATGTGAATTGGAGTAATCAGAAAACCCAAGCACCTATGGGCTAGCCTCTGCAGGGCTTTTAAGAACTCAATTGACCCAAAGGATCCCTATTCTCACTTGATGGAGGTCAGGAACCTTACAAAGGAAGGTGAGAGACTTTATCCATAATGACTGCTCTTTTGGCCAGTTTGGTTTGAATGCACACATGGGATCATTCTTTAGATCCATCAGGTGCTGATAATCTAAGCCACAGACTCACAAAGGGCCAAAAGGCTGAATCAGACACATCTCCTTCCAAAGAAATTAAGAAAAGAGCCACAGGGGATGTCCATTCATTTCCATTTGAAAACTGTTTTCTTCAGGTTTCAAAAAGAGATGGCCTGAGGCAAAGACCTTGCTGACATTCAGGTCAACAGAACAATAGGTAAGCAAAAGGCCCAAAGCAGGGTTTCTCCAATGAGACTTAAATGGTCACTCTGATATCTGAGTATTCTGAGATGCTCTCCATTCCCTTCAGCTATCCAGTACATGGCCATGTCACAGAGCTTTTAGGTGGTACATATCTTGGAGAGAAAACCATGAGCCTATTCTGGATATTGGCCAGAATTCAGGAAGAAAACAGGAACTTAGAAAGATAGCAGGTGTTGCCCATCGATAAGGAAAGCCTCAGACCATTAATAAATTTGGCAGGATACATGCTGGGATGCGTTCTACTAGACAACACAAATCCATTGATCCATTCTCTTTTCAACTGTCTACAACCACGGACACAGTGGGATTCAGAGACATAGAAACACTCGCCTTGTCAAATGACTTACTAGAAACAGTTCACTCGAAACCAAACAAACCGCCGCTACTACCTATTCTCAGAACATTAGACAAAACCACAAACACACACACACATACAAAGGCACCTCCTTCCCCCAAGTAGGACTGTGACTATCCAGAGTGTCCTATGACTGGTGGGTCATACTATGTTCCACTGAAATGGCCTGTCCTTTCTCAGATCTGGTCTCCTTGTCCAACTCTGTGAAGTTGTCAGGAGCCAGTGGTGAGCCACTACCTGCTTTCTCAGAAAAGGCCCCTCTTCAGAGCTTTCCTGGCATTTGGCCATCCACACATCAGTAGTTACCAAGAAACTCTGACTCTCTCCTTGGTAAATCAAAAAAATTGAGACCCCTGGGACTCGGACTGTGACTGGCTCTGAGTGCCTGGCTTCCTGGATACCAAGTTCAGACAGTTCCATCACCAAAGAAGTGTGATGAGGTCACTTCCTTCAGGAACTGAATGAGGTCACTATCTTGACAACCTCTTTGCCTTCACAGTTGCTTCCAAAGGTCCCATGATATGGAGGCTGCCCCTACTTCCTGTGATACTTTCACAGGTTATAATGGTATATCAACCATAGGCACCTAGAGACAGCTCTCCACATAGGCCTGTTTTGGTCCATCTTATCTATATGAAAAAAAGAGAGGCTCATTCAGACACAACCCTTTATCCTGACCAGGTTATTCACCATGGAAGATGTCTTTTGCTCTCTCAGGTCCTTCATAGCTGCCTACATCTTCTCCATGGATCATTTCTGCATGGGCCTTTTAGGTTCTCAGCAGGTGGAGAATCCCCTACATGCCTGTATTTTGAGACCAACTCTGTCCCTGCTCTTCTGAAAAGTTAGATTGAGGGATCAGTGTATGGTTAAGGTTAATAACATGTTTGATTTGGGTTAGGAATCATTCCGCTCAATTAATAATGGTATTGGGAACCTGTGACATTTTTAAGAATATATAGGTGAAATATAAGTATGAAAACAGAAATCTAGGTAAGATTTGAAGCCCAGAAGGGCATTGGGCCTTTGATTGGGATACTTAGCATTGAATTATGTTATGCACAGATGTCTCAGATAAATCGATATACAATGAAATAGGACCTTGTACCTTGGATGATTGAATGTAGAAGAGAACATCCAATCAAACAGGGATAGTCTGTAGGATCAGGAAGATAGTCGGTAGGTGTTGAAATGAGGGCGAGTATAGACTTTGGACCAAAAGTTCTTTAACAATAGGGTTTCGGTTAGAGAGTGAATGTCAATATCAGCACATGTTTAGGGTCACTCACAATGATGAACTGGGGAAAATATGTAGCAAAGCAGATATCAATAGAGATATTAGGAAATCAGGTATAGTACACAGTGAGTGATAATATTAGACATTTTCAACAGGGTTGAACTTGACTGTATAATCTTAGGGAAAAATAAATATGGAGTCACAAATAGATTGACATTTGAGAGCATTAGGCAATTTAGACATAGATGTTTTAGTAATCCATGGTAAATTTCCATTTAGGCTTTGGTACAATCATAAAGGTGAACTTTGCATTTTGTGTCCAGATTATTACAGTGATAAAATGTATATGTAGATCAGGTGGAGTATTTCTTCCACTGTTTCTGGGAGCAATATTTTGAAGATGCATAAATTAGTATTGGGGGTACAAATGGGTGTACCATGTGTTTATGAATATTGAGATAATGCATGAAGAGACCATACTGAGAATTAAAAATATAACTGGTTCCAACTTTAAATAATGGAATGAATTGATATCTGAAAATATACATGAAATCTTATATTGATACACATACATTCATTACAACCATTTATACATCTAATGGAAATATTAGGGTTATGGATAATCATGAAAATTGTGTATATTTTGCTTCAAATATCATTATGAAAATCAAAAATAATGTGTTTGGAAAGAAGTTTCATGATAAGACCAGTCAAGTAACCTGCAGGAATACGTGTGTTCTGAAGCAGAAAGTGATTGAAAGTGAAACAAATACCTGTAAATTTGATAACTTTTGGATTAAATATATATCCTATGATGTGCAAAAAAAGAAGAAATAGTAATTTACCAGTGTTGAATAGGAATAAACGTCAAAATACATAAAATGTCCCATAGGAATCAACTTGCTTTGATATTAAACTGGGTCAGTTACTATAAAAATATTAGGATTTGTGTGCACCGTTCACTGAAGTTAGCTTTCAATACTAGGTAACAAATATGAATTTCAGGTGGATGAATATTTCTGGAATAATCTTCTGAAAAGTTGGTTATAAATCCAAGTACATGAACATGAATAAATTTATGGAGTGTATAAAAGACACATATATTTCATGTTTTGAAGAACCTGGAGAATATATATATATATACAAAAAACACACACAGAGACATTAAAAACTGGCAATATATATGCCAATAGAAATTCATCATGAAATATATATCATCCATTGAAGCAAAAATATTTATTTTACTAAACATGGATTTAAGTAAAATGTTGTTAAACTAGGAAGCTCACCCATAGGTTGAATTTTCAGTTCCAACAGTGTTTAGGAGGAGTGATCTCTTCTCACAATTTGTATCTGCCATGTCATCCACCTCACAAAAATATAAGTGTGATACCAGGTAGGATTCAATATGTGCATTAAAAATACATGTTCTGAATAGGCTTCAGAGAAAGGGAAACAAGAATTCACATATTTGTTAACTTTAAATCACATGGAGAACTTTTTCATTTAAAAATTGACTAGATTTGTAACACCTACCCTTTATCATGCAAAAGGCAAGTCCAACTATACAACAGGCCTCCTCTGAACTGGTTGTATTTCTATTTTGTTTGGGTTATTTTTCTCCATCATATTAGGATTAGTAGTGAGAGTCTAGTAGGGTATGGGTAAGTGTCAGGGATTCAGAATTTCGAATGGAAAATAGGAAAATTAATCTCATGTGTATTCAAATATGTGCTACACAAAAATCTCCCCACTCTGATCCAGAACAATGCCTTGACATTTCCTTCACCACAAGTAAGACACAATTAGAGGAGAAGAGTTAGAAAATTTGTGAATACATATCCGGAATGGAAAATGCTCAGGAGTTCACAACCTTGGAGTTGGGAGAGGAGTATCCAAAAGTAAGGGATAGGGTAAACACTCCACAAACATGAAGTTCTTTTGGCCTAAAGACTTCTTGACAAACTGCCTCTGAGTTTGGGCACTTAAAGTATATGTTGTTGTCAGGAGATTTAGCTTCCTTTGTAGTGAGACCATCAAATCTGGAATGGCATCTATGTGACCTGGAGGACATGGTTTCTTGTTTTCCAATGAACATTAGGCAGCAGTGATGAATTCTATCTTTGTCGGCAATTTTTGGCCACCTGGGTCTAAGTGTCTGCCCGCGTGGACTGTGAAGTCATTTGGTCATCCTCCACTTTTCGTGGTGTTTCTGGCTGCTGCACTCGTAGTTTGGTGTTGCTTCAAAAAATACAAGGAGTTCATCAGGGACACAGTGCTGGAGGGAGTTCTGTCAGGTGTGGTGGGTCAGGGTTTACAGGAGAATGCACCAACCAGGCTTCTATCCCACATAGCTTGCCCCCTTGACAAGAGCAACCTGATTCTGAACATTGCCCTGAAACCCCTCTATATAATAAGATGCCTTTACATATAAGGGTCTGCTGGCAGTAGCATGTCAGTCACAAGCCATTTGGAAGTCAAAGACATATTCACATGGCCCCACCACAGATGTTTATCACACACCTTCACACCACAGCTCTAGGCCCACTACTCAGCAGGCTCCAACTTACAGGCATCTCTGTTCTACTCCATTTTCATGAAACCCAGTCAATCAAGGCATTGTCTGGTACACTCATGATCAGGAACCAGATATCCAAAGGTTCTCCAGTGCCACCTGGTCATGGGAATTTCAAACCTTGCATGGTATTTATCTAGCCATTTTTCAAAAATGAATTTGAGACACTCTGGGTTTCAATTAATTCAGGAACCATTAAATGGTGAGGAAGCTCATTTCAATGAAAGCTCTAGAGAACTCTCATAGGCAAGGCTACATAAACAGAGGCCAAATGGTAACATAAGCAAGGCCCATTGAGGTCTACAATGTTAGGTCCATGTGTGTTTTGACTCTCATTGATGGCTGCCAAGTCTTTCAGAATAAAATCATGTGATATCCTTGCAAAGATTCCCAGTTTTCTGTGCAAAGCCACCCTGGGCCTAGATCACAGATACCAAGAGCGAATCTCATGCGTGGCCTCCTAAAATCTCAAAACAATTCATGGCAATACTTCACTGAGGTCAGTTCCAGAAAGCAGTCTCTAAGGGGAATCACACAACAGTTCAAGCCCAGGTGAACACAGTTATCTCTTCCAACTGACACACAAATGACCACAATTAAAACCAAAACACTTCAACATGGCCCTCATTTTCTTCCATATAGACACTCATCATAAACTCTGGCTGGAGGTTTTCATGAGGAGCGCAGTCCAAGACAGTGTCCAAAATAAGCTCCCTTGCCACTCATTTGCTAAAGTCAGGGTGGCCTGGACATACTTTCTGTGAACCAGGCGTGATGAAATAGGCATGCTGTGAAGACTACACCGCTTCTCTACTTTGAGGCCAACTGACTCAGAGGTTAAGATTCTTTATGTGAATTGGAGTCATGAGAAAACCCAAGCACCTCTGCAGGGCTTTGGAGAACTCCTTTGACCCAAAGGATCCCTATTGATGGAAGTCAGGAACCTCACAGAGGAAGGCGAGACGTCATCCACAAGAACTGCTCTTTTGGCCATTTTGGTTTTGGATGCACACATGGGATCTTTCTTTAGATCCATCAGGTGCTGAGAATCTAAGCCACAGCCTCACACAGGGCCAAGAGGCTAAATCACACACATCCCTTTCCAAAGCAATAAAGCAAAGGGCCACAGGTGATGCCCATTCGTTTCCATTTGAAAACTCTTTTCCTCAGGCTTCACAAAGGGGTGGCCTGAGGCAAAGAACTTCTTGAAATTAAGGGCAACAGAACATTATGTAAGCAAAAGGCCCAAAGCAGGGTTTCTCCACTGATACTTTACTGGTCACACTGATATCTGAGTTTTCTGAGATGCTCGCCATTCCCTGCAGATATCCAGTACATGGCCATGTCACAGAGCTTGGAGGTGGTACATATCTTGGACAAAAAAACATGAGCCAATTCTGGAGATTGGAAAGAATTCAGGAAGAAAATTGGTAATTAGGAAGATAGTAGGTGTTGCCCATCCTTAAGGAAAGCCGCAACCCATTCATAAATTGGGCAGGTTGAATGCTGGGAAGCTTTCTACTAGACAGGACAAATACATTGATGCATTCTCGTTTCTAATGTATACAACCACGGACACAGTGGAATACACAGACATAGAAACACTCGCCTTGTCAAACGACTTACTAGAAACAGTACACTCCAAAAAAAAAAAAAAAACTAACCGCCTTTCCTACCTATTCTCAGAAGATGAGACAAAATCATAAACCCACAACCACACCCACAAAGTCACCTCCTTCCCCCAAGTAGGTCTGTGACTCTACGGAGTGTCCTCTGACTGGTGGGCCATACAATGTTTCCCCGAAATGTCCTGTCCTGTCTCAGATCTGGTCTACTTGGCCAACTCTTTTAAGTTGTCAGAAGGGAATTTTGAGCCACTACCTGCTTTCTCAGGAAAGGCCCCTCTTCAGAGCTCTCCTTGCTTTTGGCATCATAATATCAGTAGGAACAAAGAAAGACTGACTCTGTCTTTGGTAAATCCAAGCAAGTGAGCCCACTGGGACTGGGACTGGGACTGGCTCTGTGTGCCTGGCTTCCAGGATCCCAAGTTCAGAGAGATCCATCACGAAGGAAGTGAGGTGAGGTCACTTCCTTCAGGAACTGAATGAATTCACTGTCTTGTAAACCATTTTGTCCTAATAGTTGCTTCCAAGGGTCCCATTAGATGGAGGGTTCCCCTACTTCCTCTGAAATGTTCACAAGTTAGAATGGTATGTCAACCTTAGGAACCCGGGAATAGCTATCCACACAGGCCTGGTTTGGTCCTTCTCCTCTACATTAAGAAGAGAGAGGCTGATTCAGACACATCCCTTCATCCTGACCAGGGTGTTTGACATGGAAGATGACTTTTGCTCTCTCAGGTCCTTCATAGATGACTATATCTTCTCCAGGGTTCATTTCTACATGGATCTTTGAAGTTCTCAGCAGGTGGAAGATCCCCTACATTCCTGTATTGTAAGACCAACTCTGTCCCTGCTTTTCATTAAATTTAGATTGAGGGAACAGTGTATTCTTAGGGTTAATAAAATGTTTGAATTGGGTTAGGAATCATTCTGCGGGATGAATAATGGTATTGGGAACCTGCGATATTTATAAAAATATAGAGGTTAAATATATGAATAAAAACAGAAATCTAGGTAATTTTGAAGCCTAGAGGGCATTGGGCCCTTGATTGGGATACTTAACTTTGATTTACATTGTGCACAGATGTCTCAGAAAAATAGATATATAATGACATAGAACCTTGTACCTTGGATGATTGAATGTCGAAGAGAACATCCAGTCAAAAACGGATAGTCGGTAGGATTAGGTAGATAGTAGGTTTAGGAAGAAGTGTCAATATAGGATTTGGAATATATGTTCTATCGCAATAGTGTTTTGGTTAGAGAGTGAAAGTAAACATAACTTCATGTGAAGGGTCAGTCACAATGATGAACTGGGGAAAATATGTAGGAAACCACATATCAATAGAGACATAATGAAATCAGGCAAAGTATAAAGTGAGTGATATGATTAGGCATTTTCAACAGGGTAGAGTTTGAATATATAATCTCTGGAAGAAACAAATATGTAGTCACCAACAGGATTGATAATTGAGAGGATTAGGCAACATGGACAGGAATGTTTTTAGTAATCCATGTTCACTTTCCATTCAGACTCCGGTACAATCATAAGTGTGACATTTACTTTTTGTGTCCCGAATATTACTGTGATAAAATGTGTATGTAGATCTGGTGACATGAGTATTTCTTACACCATTTCTGGCAGTAATATTTAGAAGACATATACATAAGTATTGGTTGTACAAAGAGGTGTGCCCTGTGTCTATGAATATAGAGATAATGCATGAATTGACCACACTGTGAATAAATAATATAGCTGATTCCACTTTAAATAATGGATGGAATTGATATCTGAAAATATTTAAGATATCTTATATTGATATAAAATCATTCATTCCAACCAGTTATACATCTATTGTTAATATTAGTGTTATTGTTTATCATGAACGGTGTCTGAGTTTCGCTTCAAAAATGATTATGAAAATTGAAAATAATGTGTTTTGTAAAGAAGTCTCATGAAAAGACCAGTCAAGAAACATGGATGAATACATGTGTTCTGAAGAAGGAATTGATTGAAAGTGAAACAAATGCCTATAAATTTGCGAAACTGTGGATGAAAAATATATCCTATGATGTGCATAAACTGAAGAAATCATAATGTACCAGTGTTGAATAAAAATGAACGTCAAAACACACAGCATGTCCCATTGGAATCTACTCGCATTGATGTTAAACTGGGTCAGTTACTGTAGAAATATTAGGATTTGTATGCAACATTCACTGAAGTTAGTTTTCACTAGTAGGAAAAAATATGTATTTCAGGTGGATGAATATTTCTGAGAATAATCATGTGAAAATTTGATTATAAATCCACATACATGAATATGAATGAATTTAGGAAGTGTGTAAAAAGACACATATATTTCATATTTTGAAAAATCTGGAGACTATATATATATATATATATATATATATATATATACACACACAGACATTAAAAAGTAGCAATATATATGCCAATCGAAATTCACCATGAAATATAAATCATCCACAGATGCAAAAATATTCATTTTACTGAACATGGATTTATGTATAATGTTGTTCATCTAGGAAGCTCACCCATAGGTTTAATTTTCTGTTCCAACAGTGTTTAGGAGCTGTGATGTCTTCTCGCAATTTGTATCTGCCAAGTAAGCCACCTCACAAGATTGTACGAGTGGTACCAGGTAGGATTCTGTATGTGCATATAAAAATACATGTGCTGAATATGCTACGGAGAAAGGGAGACACGAATTCATACATTTGTTTACTTTAAAAACACATGGAGAACTCTTTCAATAAAAAAATTAACTAGTTTATACCTTGTACCCAATATAATGCAAAACACAATTCCAACTACACACCATGCCTTCTCTGAACTGCTTGTATTTCTATTCCGTTTGGGTTATTTTACTCCACCATATTAGGATTAGTAGTCAGAGTCTAATAGGGTATATGTTAGTGTCAGGGATTTAGTATTCTGAATGGAAAATTGGAAAATGAATCCAATGTGTATGCAAATATGTGCTACACAAAATTTTTCCCACTCTCATCCAGAAGAATGCCTTGACAATACTTTCACCCCAAGTAAGACACAATTAGGGAAAAAGAGTTAGGAATTCTGAGAATACAAATCTGGAATGGAATATGATCAGTAGTTCACAAACTTGGAGGTGGTAGAGGAGTTTCCAAAAGTAAGGGACAGGGTCAAAACTCTCCATATAACAAGATGCCTTTACAAATAAGGGTCTGCTGGCTGCATCCTGTCAGTCACAAGGCATTTGGAAGCCAATGGCAGATCGAAATGGCCCCAGCGCATATTTTGTGTCACACACCTGCCCAACATTGCTCTAGGCCCACTGCTCAGCAGGCTCCAACTTACTGGCATATCTGATCTACACCATTTTCATGAAACCCAGTCAATCAAGGCACCGTCTGGTATACTCATGATCAGCAACAGGACATCCAAAGTTTCTCCAGTGCCACCTGGTCATGGGAATTTCAAAAATTTCATGGTATTTATCTAGCCATTTTTCAAGGATGAAGTTGGAGGCACTATGGGTTTCAATTAATTCAGGAACCATTAAATGGTGAGGAAGCTCATTTCAATGAATGCTCTGAAGAACTCTCACAGGCAAGTCTTCCCAAAGAGTGGCCAAAAGGTCACATGAAGCCAGACCCATTGAGGTCTACAATGTGAGTTCCATGTGTGTTTTGACTCTCAACTATGGCTGCCAAGTCTTTAAAAATAAAATCATGTTATATCCTGGCTGAGATTCCCAGTGCTCTGTGGAAATCCACACTGGCCTTAGATCTCAGTTTCCAAGGGTCACTCTCATGCGTGGCCTAATAAAATCCCCACAAAATTTATGGCAATACTGCTCTGAGGTCAGTTCCAGAACTCAGTCTCTAATGGGAGTCACACCAGAGTTCAAGCCCAGGGGGACCCAGTCATCTCTTCCAACCATGATACAAATGTCCACAATTAAAACCAAAACACTCCCACATGGCCCTCATCTTCTTCCATATAGACACTAATCATTACCTCTGGTAGCAGGTTTCCATGAGGGGCGCAGCCCACAACAGTGTCCAAAATAAGCTCCCTTTTTCCCTCATTTTCCTAAAGTCTGTGTGGCCTAGACACCCTTCCTGTTAACCAAGAGTGATCAAATAGGCATGCCGTTAATGCTGCTTTGCTTCTCCAATTTGAGGCCAAATTACTGTGCGGTTTAGATTCTTTATGTGAACTGGAATCATGAGAAAACCCATGCACCTATAGGCTAGCCTCTACAGGGCTTTAAATATCTCATTTGACCCAAAGTATCACTATTCTCACTTAATGGAGGTCAGGAACTTTACATAGGAAGGCGAGAGACTTCATCTACAATATCTGCTCTTTTAGCCATTTTTGTATTGGATGCACACATGAGATATTTCTTTGGATCCATCTAGTGCTGAGAATCTAAGCCACAGCCTCACACAGTGCCAAGAGGCTGATTCAGACACATCCCTTTCCAAAGCAATTAAGCACAGAGCCACAGGTGATGCCCATTCATTTCAATTTGAGAACTCTTTTCTTCAGGCTTCACAAAGGGGAGGCCTGAGGCAGAGACCTTCCTGACATTCAGGGCAATAAAACAATAGGTAAGCAAAAGGCACAAAGCAGGCTTTCTCCACTGAGACTTTACTGGTCATACTGATATCTGAGTTTTCTAAGAAGCTCGTCATTCCCTTCAGGTATCCAGTACATGTCCATGTCACAGAGCTTGGAGGTGGTACATATCTTGGGCACAAAAGCATGAGCCTATTCTTTAGAGAGGCCAGAATTCAGGAAGAAAACAGGAACTTTGGAGGATAGCAGATGTTGCCCATCCATAAGTCAAGTAGCAGTCCATTCATAAATTGGGCAGTATGAAGGCTGGCAAGCTTTCTACTAGACAGGACACATCCATTGATGCATTCTCTCTTCTTATGTCTACAACCATGAACACCGTTTTATATACAGACATAAAAACACTCGCCTTGTCAAAGTACTTACCAGAAAGAGTTCACTCAATCCAAACAAACCGCCTTTGATACCTATTCTCAGAACAAGTGAAAACCACAAACCTACACCTACACCCATAAAGGCACCTCCTTTCCCTAAGTAATTCTGAGACTATTTGGAGTGTCCTCTGACTAGTGGGCCACAGTATGTTCAATTTAAATGGCATGTTCTCTCTCAGATCTGTCCTCCTTAGCCAACTCTGTAAAGTTGTCAGGAGCCAGCATTGAGCAACTACCTTTTTCTCAGGAAAGGCCCCTCTTCAGAGCTCTCTTGGCATTTTGCCATCCTCACATCAGTAGGTACCAAGAAAGACTGACTCTGTCTTTGGTAAATCCAAACAAGTGAGACCACTGGGACTGGGACTGGGACTGGCTCTGTGTGCCTGGCTTCCTGGATCCCAAGTTCAGATAGTTCCATCAACAAGGAAGTGAGGTGAGGTCAATTCCTTCAGGAACTGAATGAGGTCACTGCCTTGGCAACCACTTTGTCCTAACATTTGCTTCCAAGGGTCCCATGAGATGCAGGCTGCCCCTACTACCTGTGACAGTTTCACAAGTTAGAATGGTATATCAACCATAGGCACCCGGGAACAACTCTCTAAACAGGCCTGGTTTGGTCCATCTTCTCTACATTAAAATTTGAGAGCCTGATTCAGACACAACCCTTCATACTGACCAGGTTGTTTTCCATGGAAGATGACTTTTGCTCTCTCAGGTCCTTCATAGCTGCCTACATCTTCTCCAGTGATCATATCTGCATGGATCTTTGAGGTTCTCAGCAGATGAACAATCCCCTACATTCCTGTATTGTAATACCAACTCTGTGCCTGCTCTTCTCTAAAGTTAGATTGAGGGAAGAGTGTATGGTTATGTTTAATAACATGTTTGATATGGGTTAGGAATTATTCTGCTGGATGAATAATGGTATTGGGAACCTGAGATATTTATAAGAATATAGAGTTGGAATATTGTAATGGTCGGGCAGGCATAGGAGGAAGAGACCACCAAGAGACTGTCTCATGCAACAACAAAGGGTTTATTGAGGGTCCAGCATGCTGGGGCTCAGAGCTCACTTGAATAGAGCAGAGAGTCCTGAGAACAGCTTAAACAGAGCTTATATACTTTCCTTGGAGAGGGCAGGGAGGGAAATTTATTGATGCGACAGGGAGAGTGGGCAGTTTGCTTTCAACGGGATGATGGAGTACATTCTGCAGTTTGGCAGTTGGGGACAGCACATTCTGGGAACAAGATTAGCAAACAGTTCTCAAGATTTCAACAGTGTTTTATTAAGCATACAGAAAAATAGGAAGTGACAAGTACCTATTTTATTAACTTTTTATTCCCCAATTCTTCTTCTGGTTACTTTTAATCATGAAAGTGATCATTGAAGGGTGTCACATTTTATGTCTCCTAGTGGGGTATATTGTTGTCTGATTACCATAAGTTTAAATTGTCCAATTTGAGCTTCGAGAAAGGAAACTACATGGTTGAGCCAACAGGGTCCTACAGTTAGCAATAATATGAGGATTATTAATGGACAGGCCTGGGCTTATGAAAGCATAGTTAACCAGAGGGACTGTGTGAACCAAGACTCAAACCACCCTTTTTGGGCCTCTCTCTCTCGTTGACACTCTTAAAGGCATTTTCTTAATATACTCATAGGTTCTTATACAACTCCAGTATGGTCGGCATAAAAACAACCTTCTTCCCTCAATGCAGCACAAAGTCCCCCTTCTCTCATGAAGAGAAGGTTTAACCCTCGCCTGTTCTGTAAAACAACTTCAGAGAGAGAGGTTAAACATTCCTGTAAAGCTGTGATGGAGGTTTTATTATCTTTAATTTTTGGTCTATTGCTGCTTCTAATTGGGTCATTTGTTGTGTCCCATGGACTAGGGTTCCTGTGCTCACTCCTGCAGCAACTCCTATTCCTAATAGGATGGCTAAAGTGAGAGATACAGGTTCCCGGTGGAAACAGGTTGTATGCCCTCCGATTTGATCTTTAAATGAACATGCATCATCCTAGAACACTCTGGGAAACATCTGCACCATTACATAATTAATCACATCTGTTGACCATTTCATGAAAACATAAACAATGTTTAAGTATATAGAATTATACTGTTGTAGGTACGGAAAAGGAAAGGAATCTAAGATAGCACCGAAGACAGGGAAACAGCCCTATTTGGTTGCAAACGGATTTAGAGGGTATTGCTTCTGTTGTAATCAATTAATCTTCTGAACCCCAAGTTTAGGTAGTTTCAGAATTTGTACCCAACATGTAAGGGAAGGGGCTCAGAAGTTCACAGTCTGCAGAAGTTCACAAAAAGCAGTTTTTGTTTCTGTTATTTTTTCCTCTGTTCTCGGCAAGTTAACTTTTCAAGGACACTTGGGACAGGGAGAGCTTTTTTTTTTCTCTTTTTTTTTCTCCCTGCCAGCTGTTACCATTGAGCCTAGTTGGTAACTTCTTTACTTAGAATTGTAGCCATCTCTGAGAATCCCCAGCTCAAGGCCAGAGGCCTTGTTCACTTATTTTGTGAAAAACTCGTAAGGGGGTGTCTAGCTTAGGAGTGCTGATTTTTCCAGCCACTGGCCAAGTAGAACAGGGCGACATGAAAACACGGAGTTTATCTACATTGAATTCTTTTATAGGGACTCTTTTGCTGAAAGTCCTAAAGTCAGCAATGGTGAAGACTTCTGGAGAAGGTCATATAAGACTTTTCTGTGGGCCTGGTGAAGAGGGGCAAGACGTGGAAAGCAAGGCTGAGAGCAACTCCGTTTATCTGAGAATTAGGAAGGAGAGATGTAAAAGAATATTGGGAAAGGGGTTTGTGATTTTCCTGGCAACAAAAACTTGAGCAGTAGAACAGGTAGAGCAGAGGGGACGACAGGAGTGAGTATCCCAAAAAGCCTGTGAGGGACTTTAAATTCTTAGTCACCTGTTTTCAGTGATGACAAGGCAACTTTAAAGGTCACTTTCATTACATCTTGGATAGTGGTCTGAGGGATCTCCTCAGCTGGTTTGAGCTTTGGGTTAGCTGGTAAGAGGACCTGATGGGACCTGCTCTGGGCACTTACTGGAGAAAAGAGGACTGAGTGGGTGGAGGGGTACCTCAGTACCTGATACCTCAGCAAGGGCGCAATTGTCTGAGAACCGGCCGAGGTTTGGTTTTTTGATCTAGTAAATGGAGGGGAGAAATCAGGTTGCTCAGGTGGGAGTGAAAGCAGAGAGTCTGGAGCAGAAGGCTGAGGGTTAGGATCTATTGGAGAAGCATAGTTCAGGACGTGAGTGAAGGAGGGAAAAGGTCTTCACATAGGGGAATCTCCTTCCACCCTTTTGATCACTTGTAGAAGTTAAAAATGTCATGCATAATTTGAGGATCTAGAGAGCCTTCTGGGGTCCATCGGTTTTGGTTGTCTAATTGGTAATATGGCCAATGCTGTGTACTGAATTTGATGGGGAGTTTGGGTTCCACCAGGCAGTCCCTGTATGCTAACATCCCCATGACTTACAGAAGAAGTTGGCTTTTTCCCCTCACAGCCGTGGCTCTTTGTGGCTTTGATAGTCTGCCATGCAAACATAGTAATCTGGGCTAGCCAACCTGCATCTTGCTCGCGTGTCCCTACATCCATAATGTTTGTTTCCATTATCGATGATACAGAAGGTATTTAATAGAATTTTAGTGGGATCCACTTTATCAGATATATCCCAATAGGAAAAACCTATAGCCAGCTGACAAATGTCTGGGTGGAGAGATGGCCACCAGGTCCCTATGGGGGCTGTAAGCGAGATAGACCATACTTCTTCTCTAGTAGGATTTGTGATCAGCCATCGCTGATGAACCACCTGATGAGGTTTAGGACTACTGGTGGCCAAGGGGAGAGTCTATAGCCTTATTCATATGGTGAAAACACAATTTGAAAGGGCTACTAGTCATTTCCAGTTTCCAGCAAGAGTCTGGACAGAGCGCAGGCTTGAGATGAGAGGCATGGATCCAGGAATTGATTCCGTATACATTTACTGATGTAGGTGTTATAAGTAGTATCTGGTATGTTCCTTTCCATCGGGGTTCCAGGAATGAAACCTGATGTCTTCTTATGTAGATGAAGTCTCTTACATTATATTGAAGTGGAGTCCCCTTGTCCCCAGTTTGGTAGGCCGTGGCCAGCTGTTTGAACAGATATCAATGAGTTCTTTCAAGAGCTTTAAGTCTGTCAAGCTAGGGGGTGTGGAAGGGATCCTTAGGTCTTAGAGTTGGGGTTAGGTCCCTTACTGGAGGAAGGGCACCATAGAGAATTTCACAGGTGGTGAGGTTACACAAAGAAACAGAGGGAGTATTTCTTGCATGAAACAGTGGATAAGGCAGGAGCATAGTCCAATCTTTTATGCAGGTCTCTAAGAGTAATTTCGTAAAGGTCTATTTAATGGTTCTATTTATTTTTTCTACCTGTCCTGAGTTCTGGGGTCTATAAGCATAATGTAACTACCAATTAATAACCAGGGTACTGGTTAACCTATTCTCAGAACATGAGACAAAAAAAGAATCCCACACCAACACCCACAAAGGCACCTGCTTCCCCCAAGTACATCTGTGACTATCTGGAGTATTCTCTGACTGGTGGGTCATACTATGTTCCCCAAAAATAGCCTGTCTTGTCTCAGATCTGGTCTTCGTGGCCAACTCTGCGAAGATTTCAGGAGCCAGCATGAGCCACTACCTGCTTTCTCAGGAAAGGCCCCTCTTCAGAGCTCTTCTGGCATTTGGCCATCCCCACATCAGTAGGTACCATGAAAGACTGACTCTGTCCCTGGTAAATCCAAAGAAGTGAGCCCACTAGGAGTAGGACTGGGACTGGCAATGGGTGCCTGGCTTCCTGGATCCCAAGTTCAGAGAGTTCCAACACCAAGGAAGTGACGTGAGGTCACTTCCTTCAGAAACTGAAAGAGGTCACTCCCTTGGCAACCACTTTGTCCTAACAGTTGCTTCCTATGGTCTCTTGAGATGGAGTATGCCCCTACTTCCTGTGACACTTTCACAAGTTAGAATGGTATATAAACCATAGGCACTCAGGAATAGCTCTCCACACAGGCCTGGTTTGATCCATCTTCTCTACATTAATAAGAGAGAGGCTGATTCAGATACACTCCTTTATCCTGACCAGGTTGTTTGCCATGGAAGATGACTTTTGCTCTCTCAAGTCCTTCATAGCTGCCTACATCTTCTCCAGGAATGATTTCTGCATGGACCTTTGAGTTTCTAAGCAGGTGGAAGATCCCCTACATTCCTGTATTGTAAGACCAACACTGTCCCCGCTCTTCTGTAAAGTTAGATTGAGGGAACAGTGTATGTTAGGTTTAATAACATGTTCAATTTGGGTTAGGAATCATTCTTCGGGATGAATAATAGTATTTGGAAACTCTCTCAGATCTGGTCTCCTTGGCCAACTCAGTGAAGTTTTCAGGAACCAGTGGTGAGACACTGCCTGCTTTCTCATGAACTGGCCCTCTTCAGAGCTCTCCTGGCATTTGGCCATCCTCACATCAGTAGGTACCAAGAAAGTCTGACTCTGTCCTTGGTAAATACAAACATGTGAGCCCACTGGGATTGGGACTGGGACTGACTCTGGGTGCCTGGCTTCTTGGATCCCCAGTTCAGAGAGTTCCATCACCAAAGAAGTGAGGTAGGTCACTTCATTCAGAAACTGAATGAGGTCACTGCCTTGGCAAACACTTTGTCCTAAAAGTTGTTTCCTAGGTTCCCATGAGATGGAGCCTGCCCCTACTTACTGTGACACTTCAAGCTAAGAATTGTATATCAAAAATCGGCACCCGGGAACAGCTCTCCACACATGCCTGATTTGGTCCAACTACTCTACATTAAGAAGAGAGAGGCTGATTCAGACACATCCCTTCATTTTGACCTGGTTGTTTTCCATGGAAAATGAATTTTTCTCTCTCAGGTCCTCCATAGCTGTCAACATCTTCTCCAGGGATCATTTCTGTAAGGACCTTTGAGGTTCTCAGCAGGTGGAAGATCCCCTACATTCCTGTATTGTAAGACAAACTGTGTCCTTACTCTTTTGTAAAGTTAGATTGATGGAAGAGTGTATGGTTAGGATTAATAACATATTCGATTTGAGTTAGGAATCATTCTGCAGGATGAATAATGGTATTGGGAATCTGCGATATATACAAGAATAAATAGGTGAAATGTAAGTATGAAAACAGAAATCTAGGTAAGATTTGAAGCCCAGAAGGGAATTGGGCCTTTGATTGTGACACTTAGCTTTGAATTATGTTCTGCACAGATGTCTCAGATAAATCGATATAAAATGGCATAGGACCTTGTACCTTGGATGATTGAATGTCGAAGAGAATATCCAGTCAAAAGGGGACAGTAGGTGGATTAGGAAGATAGTAAGTAAGTTTAGAAAAAAGAATGAGTATAGGAATTGGACCAAAAGTTCTTTAGCAACAGGGTTTCGGTTAGTGAGTGAATGTCAATGTCAGCACATGTGAAGAATGAGTCACAATGATGAACTGGGGAAAATATGTAGGAAAGCAGATATCTATAGAGACATTATGAAATCAGACAAAGTATAAAGTGAGTGATAGTATTAGATATTTTCAACAGGGTTGAATATGAATATATAATCTTAGGAAGAAACAAATATGTAATCATTAATAGGATTGACATTTGAGAGCATTAGCCAAATTGGACATGGATTTTTTTAGTAATCCATGTTTACATTCCATTTAGTCTTTGGTACAATCATAAGTGTGAACTTTGCATTTTGTGTCCAGAATATTACTGTGATAAAATGTTTATGTACATCAGTTGACAGAGTATTTTTTTCCACCATTTCTGGGAGCAATATTTTGAAGACATATAAATTAATATTGGGGGTACAAAGAGGTGTACCCTGTGTCTATGTATGTAGAGATAATGCATGAAGAGACCATACTGTGAATAAATAATATAACTGATTACACTTTAAATAATCGATTGAATTTATATCTGAAAATATGCAGAAAATCTTATATTGATATACAATCATTAATTCCAACCAATTATACATATAATGGTAATATTACTTTAATGGTTTATCAAGACGGGTGTGTGAGATTTGCTTCAAAGCGATAATGGAAATTGAAAATAATGTGTTTGGAAAGAAGTCTCATGAAACGAGCAGTCAAGAAACATTAAGGAATACATGTGTTCTGAATCAGGAAGTGATTGAAAGTGAAACAAATGCCTATCAATTTGATAAATTGTGGATGAAATATTTATCCTATGATGTGCATTAACTGAAGAAATAGTAATGTACCAGAGTTGAATAAAAATGAACGTCAAAATACACTTCATGTCCCATAGGAATCTATACGCATTGATGTTAAACTGGGTGAGTTACTGTAGAAATATTAGGAGTTGTGTGCACCATTCACTGAAGTTTGTTTTCAGTACTAGGAAACAAATATGTATTTCAGGTGGATGAATATTTCTGATAATAATCTTGTGAAAAGTTGATCATAAATCCACATATATTAATATGAATTAATTTAGGGAGTGTATAATAAGACACATATATTTCATATTTTGAAAAATCTGGAGAGTATATATATATATATATATATATATATATATATATATAAAACACACACACAGACATTAAAAAGTAGCAATATATATGGCAATCTAAATTAATCATGAAATATATATCATCCACAGATCCAAAAATATTCATTTTACTGAACATGGGTTTATGTATAATGTTGTTCAACTAGGAAGCTCACCAATAGGTTGAATTTTCAGTTCCAACAGCGTTTAGAATGAGTGATCTATTCTCACAAATTGTATCTGCCAATTCATCCACCTCACAAGAATGTACGTGTGGTACCAGGTAGGATTTGATATGTGCATATAAAAATACATGTGTTGAATAGGCTACAGAGAAAGGGAGACAGGAATTCAAATATTTGTTAACTTTCAAACACATGGAGAACTATTTAAATTGAAAATTTGCTAGATTTATAACTCCTACACTACATAATGCAAAAGGCAAGTCCAACTATGCACCATGCCTCCTCTGAACTGCTTGTATTTCTATTTTGTTGGGGTAATTTATCTCCATCATATTTGCATTAGTAGTCAGAGTCCAGTAGGGTAGGTTTTAGTGTCAGGGATTAAGTATTTCGAATGAAAAATTAGATAATGAATCCAATGTGTATGCAAAAAATCTTCCCATTCTCATCCAGAACAATGCCTTGACATTACATTCGCCCCAAGTAATACACAATTAGAGGAGAAGAGTTAGAAAATCTGTGAATACATATCTGGAATGGAAAATGCTCAGGAGTTCACAAGCTTGGATGTGGAAGGGGAGTTTCCAAAAGTAAGGGACAGGGTTGATAGACCCAACCTGATCATTTATTAAAATTGGGAGCCCACTTGCCAGAAAGCCATGAAAAGATAATTTTGGATTTATTATAAATTACTGCAAATTCTGAACCTGCTTGGAATGTTTGCCCATGCCTTAAACTCACCCATGCCTGGCTCTCTGACCAGATTGCAGCCCTCTCTGAAACTTTAGTGACACCTCATAAATATTTTCTTTCCCTGGCCAGACAACGAGTCTCTGAGGCTCTAATGGTCCTCATAATTTCTGATGTTGGGGTGAGCTTAAAAAAAAATGTAAACTACCGTTAGTGTGATGCTTGTTAAAGTTCTGTTATCTGTAACCCCCTTTTTGTGCATCTTTCTGGGCTATATAGCTGGGCTATAGGAAAGGTGGGTTTGCTGTCTTGCTCCCGCCATTTTGGGAGGGAGAGGTAGCCTTTCCCTTTGAAATAATTAGCTTGCCTTAATTTGATTTTACTAGGAGTCAGTGGTCTTTACATGCGTTCCTGGTCTAATATTTTGGAGTTCCCCAGTGAGATGACCCTGCCGGACAAGATCACAAGACCAGACTGCTGTAAATTCTGAAGTTGGCCTTTCTTCCAGGGCTCCAAGCTTGAGAGCAACTCTAGGGTTTGTGCAACTTGAGATGGTCCAAGGCCTTGGAGTTAGCCTTCAGTTCAGGGAGCACTGCAGTGAACCACCACATTAAAACTATTAGCAAGCACCTGGTGGAGGAGGCATCCATAGGTAATTGGTGCCTTTATAACATCTGATATCCGGTTAAGGGAGATCTCTTCTGATGACAGAGAGGTGGACTGAGGAGGCTCACATATACTCCTGTCTGGGACAGTAACAAGAATCATTCTGTCATCTGTTCTGTTCTCTAGGGAATTCATCTGGAAGGGTAGAGAGGTGCCAACGGGCACGCATGCACTCCTACGGGGAGCTTTAGGAAGACATTGCATTGCTCCTCTGTTTTCCTGTTTCGGCGCCGGATTTCTGTTTTTTTTTTGTTGTTGTTGTTGTTGTTGTTGTTGTTTTGTTCTGTGTTCTATATGTTTTTTGTTTGTTTGTTTTTGTGCATTTTGTTGTGTGATTTCTGTGGTGAAAACTTAAGGATATCAGACATGAAAATAAAGCAAGTAAGCCTGACACCATTTGGACTGAGTTTAAAGGAACTGCATTGAACTTTACACCCGTTTGTTAAGCAGTATGATAGAAGCCCGTAGCTGGCTGCCTGGAGCACACTCACTGCAGAGGGCAGTGCCTGCGGGGGACCTAAGAACTGAGTATCTCCCAGGTTAATAAGTGAAACTCCTTTAAAATCCCTTGTCCCTCCAGATAAAGAGAGTCACAACGTTTTGGCAGAGTCCCTGTGTTTATCTTTGTTAGCAAAGCAATAAACCTTCGTTTTTCTTTTTCTCAAAACCCTGTCCTCATTTTTAAATTGGCATTAATTGGCTTCAAGTTCAGGAACCCAACTTTAAGTTACAAATTTTGATAACCCACCCGCACCCTGGAACTTTTTGAGAGCTGACTACAGAAATGTTAGGAGATGGAGCATGCTTGTGGTGGAACTGAAACAGAGGAGCAAATCCTGTAAGTAAAAGGAGGGACTGAGGGACTCCCAGCAGCTGCTGAAGCCTTATTTTTTCAGAGAATTCCCTAGGTCTTTCCCTGCAATTTAACGATAATGCCACCTCTGTCATCTTAAAAAAGAGGGAAAAAAAGGGGACACTAAATGCAGGAAAGTCACTATGGCGACCCTTGATTTTACATTTCAGGATGCTCCTCTGTGAAAGCATCTGGTCCCCTTGTGGGGACATCTGTGGTGCAACTGGTGTAGGAGATTTTTCTCTTATCTGCTCTGTTTTAAAGGCTTCTGTCTGTCAGTCATAGTCTGGAGCTCCTTTCTGTCTGTCGTGTGTCTTTGTTTCTGGCACTTTAAGACATGTGCAATAATGTGTTGATATTATATATTGTTTCTTGGGAATGATTTTACCTGAATGTGTGTCTAAATGATGATGTTTTATTGTAACAATCTGGTAGCTTATTGGGTTTTTGAAGCATTGCAGAATCTTGCCGTTAAAAGTCAGATTGAGATAATTGTTCAGTTTATGATTTCAGATAATTCATGCCAGAGAACTTAAATACTTAGGATGGAAAACTAAAGAACTCTACTTCCAAGTTGGCAAGAAATTTTCCAATCATTCAGTCTTTTTTTTTTCAACAATTTTTAATTGGGTAGCCTGGGAAAATGTCACTGTGTGTACCAGTGCATTAATTTGGACAAGGATAGTAAATCATAGTATGGTATCTGTTGACAACACAAGATGTAAAGATATAAAATTTTGTAAATTTTGTCTTAAGCTTGTATCAAAATTTTCAACATCCTATCTGGAAAATTATGGTTAAAATGCGTTAGGCCTGAGGTGTCTGCTCAGAATAGCAGTTTTTTCCTGCTCCTTCCAGACCTCAGCCAGGACTTAGATTGAAATGCAAATGAAAGAAGCCTGCAAGATCAGTAGGAGACTGATATGAGGCTTAAGGAAAAAAAAAAGTAAATAGTATGGTATTTACTAATTACTGGTCAGTTATTTTTTCTAGGACTCTTATTTTTTTCCTTAGATCCTTTAATTTTTCTAACTCATAATTTTGATCCTACAGACCTAGGTTAATGTTTTTCTGATCAGTTCTATCTTTGACCAACTGTGGAGTTTTTAAAACATGGCAATGGAGATTTCACCTGCTAAAAGCTACAAGGCCTTTACTATTATTATGTGTGCACACTTTTGTTATTTGTTGTATGTCTATATATATATATATTCTTAATCATATATATGATACAGAAATTAACATATATAAGGAGCGCTCATAATAAAAAAAGCACTCATAAAAACAAATTTTAAGGGATGCCCTCTCTCACCACTTCGGTTCAACATAGTTCTCGAATCACTGGCCAGAGCAATTAGACAGATGAAAAAAATTAAAGGCATAAAAATAGGAAAAGAACTCAAATTATCACTATTTGCAGATGACATGATTCTATACCTAGCAGACCCAAAAGGGTCTACAAAGAAACTACTAGAGCTAATAAATGAATTCAGCAAAGTGGCAGGATATAATATCAACACACATAAATCAAAGACATTCCTGTATATGAGCCACAAATCCTCTGAAATGGAAATGAGGACAACCACCCCATTCACAATATCCTCAAATAAAATAAAATACTTGGGAATCAACCTAACAAAAGAGGTGAAAGACTTATACAATGAAAACTACAGAAACCTAAAGAGAGAAATATAAGAAGATCTTAGAAGATGGAAAAATATACCCTGTTCATGGATAGGTAGAACTAACATCATCAAAATGGCGATATTACCAAAAGTTCTCTATAGGTTTAATGCAATGCCAATCAAAATCCCAACGGCATTTCTTGTAGAAATAGAGAAAGCAATCATGAAATTCATATGGAAAAATAAAAGACCCAGAATAGCAAAAACAATGCTAAGCAGGAAGTGTGAATCAGGCGGGATAGCTATACCAGACTTCAAACTATACTATAGAGCAATAGTAACAAAAACAGCAGGGTACTGGTACCAAAACAGGTGGGTGGACCAATGGTACAGAATAGAGGACACAGAAACCAATCCACAAAACTACAACTATCTTATATTCGATAAAGGGGCTAAAAGCATGCAATTGAAGAAGGATAGCATCTTCAACAAATGGTGTTGGGAAAACTGGAAATCCATATGCAACAAAATGAAACTGAATCCCTTTCTCTTGCCATGCACAAAAGTTAACTCAAAGTGGATCAAGGAACTTGATATCAAATCAGAGACATGGCGTCTGATAGAAGAAAAAGTTGGCTATGATCTACATACTGTGGGGTTGGGCTCCAAATTCCTCAATAGGACACCCATAGCACAAGTGTTAATAACTAGAATCAACAAATGGGACTTACTCAAACTAAAAAGTTTTTTCTCAGCAAAAGAAAGAATAAGAGAGGTAAATAGGGATCCTACGTCCTGGGAACAAATCTTTACTCCTCACACTTCACACAGAGCCCTAATATCGAGAATATACAAAGAACTCAAAAAATTAGACAATAAGATAACAAATAACCCAATCAACAAATGGGCCAAGGGCCTGAATAGAAATTTCTCAGAGGAGGACATACAATCATTCAACAAGTATATGAAAAAATGCTCACCATCTCTAGCAGTCAGAGAAATGCAAATCAAAACCACCCTAAGATACCATCTCACTCCAGTAAGATTAGCAGCCATTAGGAAGTCAAACAACAACAAGTGCTGGCGAGGATGTTGGGAAAAGGGTACTCTTGTACATTGCTGGTGGGACTGCAAATTGGTGCGGCCAATTTGGAAAGCAGTATGGAGATTTCTTGGAAAGCTGGGAATAAAACCACCATTTGATCCAGCTATTCCCCTACTCGGTCTATTCCCTAAAGACCTAAAAAGAGCACACTATAGGGACACTGCTACATCCATGTTCATAGCAGCACAATTCACAATAGCAAGACTGTGGAAGCAAAACCTAGATGCCATTCAATAGACGAATGGATAAAAAATATGTAGCATTTTTACACAATGGAGTATTACTCTGCATTAAGAAATGACAAAATCATAGAATTTGGAGAGAAATGGATGGCATTAGAGCAGATTATGCTAAGTGAAGCTAGCCAATCCCTCAAAAACAAATGGCAAATGTCTTCTTTGATATAAGGAGAGTAACTAAGAACAGAGTAGGGACGAAGAGCATGAGAAGAAGATTAACATTAAACAGGGATGAGAGGTGGGTGGGAAAGGGAGAGAGAAGGGAAATTTCCTGTAAATGGAAGGAGACCCTCAGGGGTATACAAAATTACATACAAGAGGAAGTGAGGGGAAAGGAGGAAAAATATGAGGGGGGAGAAATTAATTACAGTAGAGGGGGTAGAGAGAGAAGAGGGGAGGGGATGGGGGAGTGGGGATAGTAGAGGATAGGAAAGGCAGCAGAATACAACAGACACCAGAATGGCAATATGTAAATCAATGGTTGTGCAACTGATGTGATTCTGCAATCTGTATATGGGGTAAAAACGGGAGTTCATATCCCACTTGAATCAAGTGTGAGATATAATATATCAAGAACTATGTAATGTTTTGAACAACCTACAATAAAAATTAATTTAAAAAAAGTGGATCCAAAGATCTTTAATTCACGTGATTAAAATTGTTCAATTTAAATTGGATAAACAGATAAAAATAAATGTTTTTAAATTTAAGCTTACAAGTTTTTATAGGTGTTCAAAAATCTAATAAAATATTAATATCTACAAAATGTCTAAAATGCCTTGATTCTAGGACTTTTCCTTCAACAAAAAAATGGTTTACACTCTTCAATACATTTGTCTAATATTTTAATAAATAAGTAAAGTAAATTTGATGTGGAATTTCTCATTCTTGAGTACATTTGTTAGATACCCGATTGATTTACTAAGGTCTGTATCAGATTGTAAAAATCAGTCATGTGTTAAAGAGACAAAAATTTCTGAAAACATAAGTTTACCCATAACATTGTGTTTATTAAGTTTTATTTTTTCTAGAGCAAGCAACCATAAAAATTAAACAACTGATTAAATAAGAACTGTTATTTTAGAGCACTCTACTGCCATTTCTTTAAAAGCTAAACTTGGTTAATCTAGAAATATCAATGTAATTTTGATGCTATTAATGTGCTCATATCTTCCAGGTATACAAGTCTGTAAGTTAGAAACATTTAAAGAGCATTATATCAAGCTGGTATTCTGAAGTTGTATGGTAAAAAAAATGTACTGGGGATTTATTTACCTGTTATCAATAAGATATGTAAAGTTTTATGTTACTTTTTTCATTGGGGAACAATTTAAATGTATTTTTAAGTTAATCAGAGCCTAATATATGTAAAGGTTAAAATCTTTCAGCCTTTCTTTAATCCATGTTTTAAATGTGATGTCATATGATGTTAGATAATGTTCATGTGACCTCAAACAATTTATGTAAACTTTGTAAAATGATATTTAAAAAACAATGATCAGCTTTAGAACTAAAACACTTAATATTTATAAAGAGGCCTGCCTTACCTGAGATAAGGCACTGTGTCCCATCTTACTACATGTGAGAATGACTACAAAAGGAGTAGGTCAGATTTTATTTCATTTAAAGTTATGTTCAAAACTTCTTTTGTTTTTCTGTGAAGATTACTAGGATCTCAAACAGGGCATATAATGTATAACTCAGCCAAAAAATTCAGGGTAGCTATTACAGAAACTAAGTATTTTTACTCTTGTTAAAAAATTTTATTTTTAATTTGCTTATAAGTGATCTAAAGATTCCCTGTTAGTCTTTTACCGAAGTGTTGCTTTAATAACACAACATGGGTTAATTTAAGATAATAAGTCATCACCTACAAGACAGACAGAATAATACATAATCCCAATTAATGAAAAGATAAATAATAATTAAGTTATAGATATTAAAGCCCAGTACTCTCAATATAAGGCTGTTAAAATTTATTTGCTGGATGTTTAAGATTAGGATTTAAAATTAAAGTTAAATGAATCGGCCAAGAAAACAAATATTAATATTTTAAGGTATACACTTTATGTTAGCCTCCCAAAATAAGTAAGACTGGAGGTTACAAAGAAGGATTCTCAGACAGGAATGCCTGATAACTATAAAAAGAGACTATTAAGAGGAGCTGCCAGAGGCAGAAAATTTAGTTTAGGGCCTACAGATATTCCTAACCTACAGAGGTAGGCTTGGTGTTTGCTAGTCCGATTATCCAGCCCTGAGTAACAGAATTAAAGGTTTCTCTATTAGACACAGAGGTCATACTAGAAAAAGGATTTTGCAAGATCAGATGACATTAAATTAATAAACTGTATCTTATGGGGAGGGACAACTGTAAAACAAAAAATTAAATATTAAGTTGACAGTCCTGATAACTGAGGATATTAAAGAATGGTGAGGGAACTTCTATACGGTGACATGTTCCAGCTGCTGCAACATTTATTCATCACTCATGGTTTTTGTTACTCTCATAGAAGAACCCATTCCCAGATGACTTTACAACCTGTTCTTCCCCAACCAGACTTCAAACCAAGCTGAAATCTAAAAGGCAACTCATGTCCCTCAACTAAATTCTAAAAGGCAACTCATGTCCCTCATGCCATGACCCTTACGTCACCCTCTCTCAGCGCAGAAGAATCCAAAATGCGTGAGGCCTCCCTTCTTACAACAATGGAGCCAAAAATAAATAGACTATCAATATACGTAATTAATTAAGTCAGGTAAAATCAGGGAGACCCGTTTTGGGTGAGTTCTAGAAATTTGGAGACTGTTACCTGAGGGATTTAAATTTCCTCAGTGCACTTCCCTTAATCTATCAAAGATTTGAAAGGAACACATAAGAAAAGGGGGGAATGATAGGCCCAACCTGATCTTTTATTAAAATTGGGAGCCATCTTGCCACAAAGCCATGATAAGATAATTTTGGCTTTACTATAAATTACTGCAAATTCTGAACCTGCTTGGAATGCCTGCCCATGCCTTGAACTCACCCATGTCTGGCTCTCTGACCAGATAGCAGCACTCTGTGAAACATTAGCGACACATCATAAATATTGGCCTTCCCTGGACAGACAATGACCATCTCTGAGGGTCTAATGGTCCTCACAAATTCTGATGTTGGGGCCAGCAAAAAAAAAAAAAAATATATATATATATATATAAACTACCATTAGTGTGATGCTTGTCCGAGTTCTGTTATCTCTAACCCCCCTTTTGTGTAACTTTCTGGGCTTTAAAGCTGGGCTGTAGGTAATTTGGGGTTGCTGTCTTGTTCCGGCCGTTTTGGGAGGGAGAGTTAGCCTGGCTGGTGAAAATAATAAGCTTAGTTTAATTTGATTTTAATTGGAGTCAGTGGTCTTTTCTTGCATCCTTGTCTAACAGGTTAACACTCCACAAACATGGAGCTCTGCTGGCCTAACGACTTTTTGAGAAACTGCCTCTGAGGTTGGGCACTTGAAATATATGTTGTTTTCAGGAGCTTTAGCTTCCTTTGTTGTGAGACCATCAAAGCTGGCTCTGCATCTATGTGACCTGAAGAAATTGGTTTCTTATTTTCCAATGAAAATGAGGCAAAGTGCTGAATTCTCTCTTTGTAGGTAAACTGTGGCCACTGAAGGCTAAGTGTCTCCCTGTGTGGACTGTGTACCCATTTAGTCATCCTCCACTATTCATGGTGTTTCTTGCTGCTGCACTGGGAGTTTGGTATTTGCTCTACGAAATACAAGAAGTTCAACTGGGACACAGTGCTGAAGGTAGTTCTGTCACGTGTGGTCGGTCAGAGTCTGCAAGAGAATGCACCAACCAGGATTCTATCCCACATAGCTTGCCCACTTGAAGATAGCAACCTGATTCGTAACATTGCCCTGAAACCTCTCCATATAACAAGATGCCTTTACATATAAGGGTCTGCTGGCTGCACCATGTCAGTCACAAGCCATTTGGAAGTCAATGGTAGATCCAAATGGCCCCAACACAAATGTTTTATCCCACACCTGCACACCACAGTTCTGGGCCCAATACTCAGCAGGCTCCAACATACTGGCATTTCAGTTCTACAGCATTTTCATGAAACCCAGTCAATCAAACCACTGTCTGGAACACTCCTGATCAGCAACAGGACATCCAAATGTTCTCCTCTGACACCTGGTTATGGGAATTTCAAAAATTTCTTGGTATTTATCTAGCATTTTTCACGGATGAAGTTGGAGGCACTGTAGGTTTCAATTCTTTCAAGAACCATTAAATGGTATGGAAGCTCATTTCAATGAAAGCTCTGGAGAATTCTCACAGTCAAGGCTTCCCAAAGAGTGGCCAAAAGATCACATGAACCCAGGCCCATTGAGGTCTAGAGTGTGAGGTCCATGTTTGTTTTGAATCTCATCTATGGCTGCCAAGTCTTTCATAATAAAATCATGTGATATCCTGGCTGAGATTCCCGATGCTCTGTGGAAAGCCACCCTGGGACTTGATCTCAGTTTCCAAGGGCGACTCTAATGCGTGGCCTCCTAAAATCCCAAGAGAACTCATGGCAATATTTCTCTGAGGTCAGTTTCAGAACTCAGTCTGTAAGGGGAATCACACCAGACTTCAAGCCCAGGTGGACCCAGTCATCTATTTCAACCACCACACAAATGACCACAATTAAAACCAAAACACTCCCACATGGCCCTCATCTTCTTCCATATAGACACTCATCATAACCTCTGGCTGGGGTTTTCCATGAGGGGCAAAGCTCACGACAGTGTCCAAAATAAGCTCCCTTACCCCTCATTTGCCTAAAATCAGGGTGGCCTGGACACCCTTCCTGTGAACCAGTAGTGATCAAATATGCCTGCCATTTGTACTGCCCAGCTTCTCCAATATGAGGCCTACTGACTGTTTGGTATAGATTTTTTATGTGAATTGGAGTCATGAGAAAACCCAAGCAATTACGGGCTAGCCTCTGCAGGGTTTTGAAGAACTCATTTGACCCAATGGATCCCTCTTCTCACTTGATGTAGGTCAGAAACCTTACAGAGGAAGGCGAGGGCCTTCAACCACAATGACTGCCCTTTTGGCCATTTTGGTTTTGGAAGCACAAAAGGAATGTTTCTTTAGATCCATCAGGTGCTGAGAATCTAAGCCACAGCCTCACACAGGGCCAAGAGGCTGATTCAGACACATCCCTTTTGGAAGAAATTAAGCAAAGAGCCACAGGTGATGCCCATTCATTTCCATTTGAAAACTGTTTTCTTAACGCTTCACAAAGGGTTGGCCTGAGCCAAAGACCTTCCTGACATTCAGGGCAACAGAACATTATGTAAGAAAAGGCCCAAAGCAGGGTTTCTCCACTGAGATTTTACGGGTCACACTGTTATCTGAGTTTTCTGAGATGCTCGCCATTCCCTTCAGCTATCCAGTACATGGCCATGTCACAGAGCTTGGAGGTGGTACATATCTTGGACTCAAAACCATGAGCCTGTTGTGGAGAGTGGCCAGAATTCAGGAAGAGTACAGGAACTTAGGAATATTGTAGGTGTTGCCCATCCATAAGGCAAGCCACAGTCCTTTCATAAATTGGGCAGGATGAATGCTGTTAAACTTTCTCCTGGAGAGGACAAATCCATTGATGCATTATCTTTTCTAATGTCTACAACCAGAGATACAGTGGGATACACAGATATAGAAACACTTGCCTTGTCAAACAACTTACTAGAAACAGTCCACTCAATACCAAACAAATAGCCTTTCCTACCTATCACGCCTTTCCTACTGTATCAACATACACTAGTTATTCATCACCCCCTGCCCCGGTTATTTTGCTGCAGTGGGACTGCTGCAGATGGTGGCCCATACAGGGAGCCCTGGGACACTTGGGGGTAAGTGACGAATAAAAGCTGCCCATCCATAGATAGGATGGGAGCAAATCTGCTCATCCCTAGGCAGATAGGGGGAGAGGAAAAACGGTCATTTCAAAAAATGGAGAAGATTGATACAGTATGATTGTGTCTTGTTTTATCTCAGTGTATTGTATTGTCTTTGTGATGAAAATAAGGAAGGGGTGAGAAGTAAATTGATAATGGAAAGAGGCACCCCAGTGGAAACAAGTGCAATTAGGGCATGTGTTGATGGAAGCCCAGGAAGTCTAATCAGAAAGAAAAAGAAAGTTAAGAAGAAGAAGGATTATCAGGAAAAAAGTTTCATCAAAAGGCTGTTACTGAATACTTTTCGTTTCCGGAGTGTGTGTGAATAGGCGCCTCGGCTGCCACATGCTCAAGCCAGTCACTGTGCAGCAAGGGCTTTTCAAGCAGTGGCAGCCGGCAATTCCCCGCCCCCAGCCTGGGGAGCGGGGCCCCGTGGCAGTTTGAGTCCTGGACACTCCCCAGGGCCATCTGTGGCTGCCCAGGATGCTACAGCCAGCCATAGATGCTACTGGCTCCCTGATGTTTGGTCATTTTCAATGCCAATAACTAAGCTACAATGGTTCTCCCACACCCGGAAGATAATAAATAATAAGCACTATTAAGGCTTTTTTCAAATGTAAAAAACCTTGAGATAATGTACTAAATTTTTCAGAAGGTTGTTTTCTTAGCACCTGGTGGAATACTATAGGATTTTCTTTAGCCAGTGGTAGGAGTTCCTGCCTTCATCCCAGTGCCGGTGAGGACAAGGGTGGAAGAATTTCCAGTGTTGCTGAAAACCAGAGGAGACTTCGGCTGAGAAACGGAGGAGACTTTGGATCAAGCTAGCTGCATTCAGAACTTTCCTGGGCTGTGATTTAAGCTAGCTGCCTGCAGAATTTACATGGACTGTGATTTAAGCTAGCTGCCTGCAGAACTTACCAGGACTGTGATTTAAGCTAGCTGCCTGCAGAACATACCTGGACTGTGGTTTACCTGAACTGTGAGTTAATCTATTGAGACACTGCTTTACCTGGACTGAGACAACAAACTGTAATCTATAACAAATTTTAACTCGGTGTCTTTGCTAACAGTGTCATTGCTGGTATTATTTCTCCAAGTGCTTCATCAATTGGCTTGTATTGTGACATTTTGTATCCTCCCTTTCTGTTTGTAGCAGGTTATTTATGGTGTTTCTGTAAAAACCACTGTGGTCTTTATTTAAATTAAATAAAAGGGGGAAATGTTAGAGTCTGTAAACATGTCAAAATAACACCTGGCATTTTGCCAGGGGAATGTTAGAGTGTGTAAACAAGTCTGGATGATGCCTGGCAAAATGCCAGAGGGAGTGGTTTGAGATGTAACAAAAGCGAGCCATTAAGTGTGGAGATTCCTGATTGGTTGACTGCAGTATCTAGTTTATGTTAATTAGATAACCTGGGTGGAATGTATAAATACCTCTATTGTCCTACAATAAATGGCTTCCACTCCTGCTATATCAACATACACATGTTATTCATAACCCCCACCCCCCGGTTATTTTGCTCCAACCGGACCGCGGCAGTATCTGCCAAGTCAGAAACCTCTCAAGTATGAACATGTGATACCAGGTAGGATTCTATATGTGCATATAAAAATACATGTGCTGAATAGGCTACACAAAAAGGGAGAGAGGAATTCACATATTTGTTAACTTTAAAAACACATGGAGAACTATTTTAATTAAAAATTGACTAGATTTATAACTCCTACCCTATATAATGCAAAAGGCAAGTCCAACTATACAACATGACTCCTCTGAACTGCTTGTATTTCTATTTTGTTTGGGTTATTAATCTCCATCATATTAGGATTAGTAGTCAGAGTCTAGTAGGGTATGGGTTAGTGTCCAAAATAAGCTCCCTTGCCCCTCATTTGCCTAAAGTCATGGTGGCCTGGACACCCTGCATGTGAACCAGGAGTGATAAAATAGGACTGCAGTTAATACAGCTCTGCTTCTCCAATTTGAGGCCTACTGAGTGTCAGGTAACAATTCTTTATGTGATTTGGAGTCATGAGAAAACACAACCACTTCTTCAGGGCATTGAAGAATTCATTTGAACCAAAGGATTCCTATTCTCACTTGATGTAGGTCAGAAACCTAACAAAGGAACGCAAGAGACTTCATTCACCATAACAGATCTTTTTGCCATTTTGGTTATGGATGCACACATGGGATCTTTCTTTAGATCCATGAGGTGCTGAGAATCTAAGCCACAACCGCACACAGGGCCAAGAGGCTGATTCAGACACATCCCTTTACAAAGAAATTAAGCAAAGAGCCACAGGTGATGCCCTTTCATTTCCATTTGAAAACTGTTTTCTTCAGGCTTAACAAAGGGGTGGGCTGAGGGAAAGAACTTCCTGACATTCAGGGCAACAGAAATATAGGTAAGAGAATGGCCAAAGCAGGATTTCTCCACTGAGGCTTTCCTGGTCACACTGATATCTGAGTTTTCTGTGATTCTCCCATTCCATTCAGCTGTCCAGTACATGGCCATGGCACAGAGCTTGGAGGTGGTATATATCTTGGACACAAAACCATGAGCCTATTTTGGAGAGTGGCCAGAATTCAGGAAGAAAACAGGAACTTAGGAAGATAGTAGGTGTTCCCCATCCATAAGACACACCGCAGTCCATCCATCAGTTGAGCAGGATGAATGCTGGGAAGCTTTCTACTAGACAGGATGCATCCATTGGTGCATTCTGTTTTTTAATGTCCAAAACCACGTACACAGTGGGATACACCGAACTAGAATCACTCACCTTGTCAAACGATTTACTAGAAACAGTCCATTCCAAACCAAACAAACCACCTTTCCTACCTATTTTCAGAACATGAGACAAAACCACAAACTCACACCCACACCCACAAAGGCATCTCCTTCCCACAAGTAAGTCTCTGACTCTCCAGTGTGTCCTCTGTCTGTTGAGCCAAACTATGTTCCCCGAAATTGCCAGTCCTGTCTCAGTTCTGGTTGCCTTGGCCAACTCTCTGAAGTTGTCAGGATCCAGTGGTGAGCCACTACCTGGTTTCTCAGGAAAGACCCTCTTCATATCTGTCCTGGCATTTGGCCATTCTCTCAGCAGTAGGTACCAAGAAAGACTGACTCTGTCCTTGGTAAATCCAAACAACTGAGCCCAGTGGGAGTGGGACTGGGACTGGCTCTGGGTGTCTGGCATCTTGGATCCCAATTTCAGAGAGTTCCAATACCAAGGAAGTGAGGTAGGACACTTCCTTCAAGAACTGAATGAGTTCACTCCCTTGGCAACCACTTTGTCCTAACAGTTGGTTCCAAGGGTCCCATGAGATAGAGGCTGCCCCTACTTCCTGTGACACTTTCGCAAGTTAGAATGGTATATCAA
Organism: Callospermophilus lateralis; assembly: GCF_048772815.1. Taxonomy (NCBI): domain Eukaryota; kingdom Metazoa; phylum Chordata; class Mammalia; order Rodentia; family Sciuridae; genus Callospermophilus; species Callospermophilus lateralis. The sequence continues at coordinate 4,557,260 of NW_027517884.1, forward strand.
CCATAGGCACCCGGGAACATCTCTCAACAAAGGCCTGGTTTGGTCCACCTTCTCTACATTTAGAATAGAGAGACTGATTCAGACATGACCCTTCATCCTGACCAGGTGGTTTGCCATGCAAGGTGACTTTTGCTCTCTCAACTCCTTCATAGCTGCCTGCATCTTCTCAAGGTATCATTTCTGCATGGACCTTTGAGGTTCTCAGCAGGTTTAAGATGACCTACATTCCTGTATTGTAAAAACAACTCTGTCCCTGCTCTTCTGTAAACTTAGATTGAGGGAAGAGTGTATGGTTAGGGTTAATAAAAGGTTCGATTTGGGTTAAGAATCATTCTGCAGGATGAATAATTGTATTGGGAACCTGTAATATTTACAAGAATGTAAAAGTGAAATATTAGAATGAAAACAGAAATCTAGGTAAGATTTGAAGCCCAGAAGGGTATTGGGCCCTTGATTGGGATACTTAGCTTTGAATTATGTTCTGCAGAGATGTCTCAGATAAATCGATGTACAATGGCATAGGACCTTGTACCTTGGATGATGGAATGTCGAAGAGAACTTCTAGTCAAAAAGGGATACTCGGTATTATTTGAAAGATAGTCAGTAGGTTTAGAAAGCAGAGAGAGTGTAGGATTTAAACCAAAAGTTCTTTAGCAATAGGGTTTCGGGTAGAGAGTGAATGAAAATGTGAGCACATGTGAAGAGTCAGTCACAATGATAAACTGTGGAAAATATGTAGGAAAGCAGATATTAATAGAGACATTAGTAAATCAGGCAAATGATAAAGTGATTGATAGGATTAGACATTTTCAACAGGCTTGAGGTAAAATATATAATCTTAGGAAGAAACAAATATGTAGTGACCAATAGGATTCACATTTGAGAGCGTTAGGCAACCTGGACATGGATGTTTTTAGTAATGCATACTCACTTTCCATTAAGGCTTTGGTAAAATCATAAGTGTGAACTTTGCTTTTTGTGTCCAGAAAATTACTGTGATAAAATGTATATGTAGATCAGATGACATAAGTATTTATTCCACCGTTTCTGGGAGCAATATTTTGAAGATATATAAATTAGTACTGGTGTTACAAATGGGTGTACCCTGTGTCTAGGAATATAGAGATAATGCATGAATAGACAAAACTTTGATTAAACAATGTAACAAGTTCTAAATTTAAATAATGGATTGAATTGATATCTGAAAATATACAGGAAATCTTATATTGATATGCAATCATTCAATCCAACCAGGTATCCATCTTATTTTAATATTAGGCTTATGGATTATCATAAAGAGTGTGTGAATTTTGTTTCAAAGGTGATTATGGATTTCAGAAATAATGAGTTTGGAAAGAAGTCTCATGAAGAGACCAGACAAGAAACCTGGAGGAATACAAGAGTTTTGAATAAGGAAGTTATTGAAAGCGAAACAAATGCCTATAAATTTGTGAACTTGTTAATGAAATATATATCCTATGATGTGCATAAACTGAAGAAATAATAATGTACCAGTTTTGTTAAAAAATGAACGTCAAAATACACATCATGTCCCATAGGAATCTACAAGCATTGATGTTAAACTGGGACAGTTACTGTAGAAATATTTGGATTTGTATGCACCATTCACTGAAGTTTGTTTTTAGTACTAGGAAACAAATATGTATTTCAGGTGGATGAATATTTTTGAAAATAATCTTGTGAAAAGTTGATTATAAATCCACATACATGTACATGAATGAATTTAGGGAGTATATAATAAGACACATATGTTTCATATTTTCAAAAATCTGGAGAGTGTATATCTATCTATCTATCTATCTATCTATACACACACACACACACACTCAAACAGACATTAAAATGTAGCAATATATATATATATATATATATATATATATATATATATATATATATATATATATATATATATATATATCATGAAATATATATAATCCACAGAGCCAAAAATATTAATTTTACTAAACGTGGATTTATGTATAATGTTGTTCAACTAGGAAGTCACCCATAGTTTGAATTTTCACTTCCAACAGCATTCAGAGGAGTGATCTCTTCTGACAATTTGTATCTGCTAAGTCAGCAACCTCTCAAGAATGTACATGTGATACCAGGTAGGATTCTAAATGTGCATATAAAAATACATGTTCTGAATAGGCTACAGAGAAAGGGAGAGAGGAATTCACATAGTTGTGAACTTTAAAAACACATGGAGAACTGTTTCAATTAAAAATTGACTAAATTTATAACTCCTACCCTATATAATGCAAAAGGCAAGTACAACTATACAACATGAATCCTCAAAACTTCTTGTATTTCTATTCTGTTGGGGTTATTATTCTCCATCATGTTAGGATTACTAGTCAGAGTCTAGTAGGGTATGGGTTAGTGTCCAAAATAAGCTCCCTTGCCGCTCATTTGCCTAAAGTCATGGTGGCCTGGACACCCTGCATGTGAACCAGGAGTGATAAAATAAGACCGCAGTTAATACTGATCTGCTTCTCCAATTTGAGGCCTACTGACTGTCAGGTATAGATTCTTTATGTGAATTGGAGTCATAAGAAAACCAAAGCACTTCTTCAGGGCTTTCAAAAATTTATTTGAACCAAAGGATCCCTATTCTCACTTGATGTAGTTCAGGAACCTAACAAAGAAAGGCAAGAGACTTCATCCATCATAACTGATCTTTTTGAAATTTTGGTTTTGGATGCACACATCGGATCTTTCTTTAGATCTATCAGGGGCTGAGAATCTAAGCCACAACCGCACACAGGGCCAAAGGGTGATTCAGACACATCCCTTTGCAAAGAAATTAAGCAAAGAGCCACAGGTGATGCCCATTCATTTTCATTTGAAAACTCTTTTTTTCAGGCTTCACATGAGGGTGGCCTGAGGCAAAGAACTTCCTGACATTCAGGGAAACAGATACATAGTAAGAGAATGGCCCATAGCAGGGTTTCTCCACTGAGACTTTCCTGGTCACACTGATATCTGAGTTTTCTGATATTCTCCCATTCCCTTCAGCTGTCCAGTACATGGCCATTTAACAGAGCTTGAGGTGGTACATATCTTAAACACAAAACTATGTGCCTATTCGGGAGAGTGGCCAGAATTCAGGAAGAAAACAGGAACTTAGGCAGATAGTAGGTGTTGCCCATCCATGAGGCAAGCCGCAGTCCATTCATCAATTGGGCAGGATGAATGCTGCGAAGCTTTCTACTAGACAGAACACATCAACTGATGCATTCTCTTTTCTAATGTCGACAACCACGGACACAGTGGGATACACAGACATAGAAAGACTCGCCTTGTCAAACGACTTACTAGAAACAGTTCACTACAATCCAATCAAACCGCCTTTCTTTCGTATTCTCAGAACATGAGACAAAACCACAAATCCACACCCACACCCGCAAAGGCACCTCCTTCCCCCAAGTAGGTCTGTCATATCCGGAGTGTCCTCTGACTGGTGGGCCATACTATGTTCTCCCAAAATGGCCTGTCCTGTCTCAGATCTGCTCTACTTTGCCAACTCTGTGAAGTAGTCAGGAGCCAGCGGTGATCCACTACCTGCTTTATCAGGATAGGACCCTCTTCAGAGGTTTCCTGGCATTTGGCCATCCTCAAATCAGTAGGTACCAAGAAATATTGACTCTGTCCTTCGTAAATCCAAACAAGTTAGACCACTGGGACTTGGACGGGTTATGGCTCTGGGTGCCTGGCTTCCTGGATCCCAAGTTCAGAGACTTCCATCACCAAGGAAGTGAGGTGAAGTCACTTCCTTGAGGAACTGAATGAGGTCACTGCCTTGGAAACCACGTTGTCCTAACATTTGCCTCCAAGGTTCCCATGAGATGGAGGATGCCCCTACATCCTGTGACACTTTCACAAGTTCGAATCGTATATCAAACATAGGGACGAGGGAACAGCTCTCCACACAGGCATGGTTTGGTCTATCTTCTCTGTATTAAGAAGAATGAGGCTGATTCAGACACATTCCTTAATTCTACCAGGTTGTTTGCCATTGAGATGACTTTTGCTCTCTCAGGTCCTTCATCGCTGCCTACATCTTTTCCAGGGATCATTTCTGCATGTACCTTTGAGGTTCTCAGCAGGTGGAAGATCCCATGCATTCCTGTATTGTAAGACCAACACTGTCACTGCTCTTCTGTAAAGTTAGATTGAGGGAACAGTGTATGGTTACGGTTAATAACATTTTCATTTTCGGTTAGGAACCATTCTGCTGGATGAATAATGTTATTGGAACCTGTGATATTTATTAGAATACAGACGTGAAATATATGTACATAAACAGAAATCTAAGTAAGATTTGAAGCCCAGAAATCATTGGGCCCTTGATTGGGATACCTATCATTGAATTACATTCTGCAAAAATGTCTCAGAGAAATCGATATACAATGGCATAAGACCTTGTAACTGGATGATTGAATGTAGAAGAGAACCTCCAGTCAAAAAGTGATAGTCGGTAGGATTAGGAAGATAGTAGGTAGGTTTTAAGAAGAAGAGTGAATATAGGATTTGGACCAAAAGTTCTTTAGCAATAGGATTTCGATTAGAGTGTGAATGTAAGTTTCAGAACATGTGAAGATTTAGTCACAATGATGAACTGTGGAAAAGCAGATACCAATAGAGACATTACAAAAACAGGCAAAGTATAAAGTGAGTGAGAGGATTAGACATTTTCAACAGGGTTGAGTTTGAATATATAATCTTTGGAAGAAACTAATTTGTAGTTACCAATAGGATTTTCATTTGAGAGCATTAGGCAACCTGGACATGGATGTTTTTAGTAATCCATGTTCACTTTTCATTTAGCTTTGATACAATCATAAGTGTGACCTTTGCTTTTTGTGTCCAGAATATTTCAGTGATAAAATGCATATGTAGATCAGGTGACATGGGTATTTCTTCCAACATTTCTGGGAGCAATACTTTGAAGACGTATAAATTAGTGTTGGGGGTACAAAGAGGTGTACCCTGTGTCTATGAATATAGAGATAATGCATGAAAATACCACATTGTGAATAAATAATATAACTGGTTCCACTTTAAATAATGGATTGAATTGATATCTGAAACTAAGTAAGAAATCTTATATTGATATACAATCATTCATTCCAACCAGTTGTACATCTAATGGTAATATTAGGGTTATGGTTTATTATGAGGGGTGTGTGAGTTTTGCTTCAAATGTGATAATGGAAATCGAAAATAATGTGTTTGGAAAGAAGTTTCAAGAAAAGACCAGTCAGAAACGGAGGAATACATGTTTTCTGAAGGAGGAAGTGATTGAAAGTGAAATAAATGCCTATAAATTTGTGAACGTGTGGATGAAATATATATCCTATAATGTGCATAAACTCAAGAAATAGAAATGTACCAGTGTTGAATAAAAATAAACTTCAAAGTACATATCATGTCCCATAGGAATCTACTTGCATTGATGTTAAACTGGGTCAGTTACTGTAGAAATATTAGGATTTTTTTTTTTTTTTGGTGTTATACTACAATTTATTTTAGCACTAGAATGCCACAGAATGTAGAGGAAAGAGCAATGGATTTTTAGTTATAGCACTAATATTCCAACATTTAATGACTTTTTTGGGGAGTCTAGAAATTACATAAGGCTATGTAACATATATTTTATTATTTAACATTCATAAATGCTTGGGATTTTAGTAATATTTCTAGTTTTTTATTTTTTATTTTTTAAGTTGTTGATGGATCTTCATTTTCTTTATTTGTATGTGGTGCTGAGAATAGAACCCAGTTCCTCACACATACTAGGCAAACATGTTAACACTGAATCACAAACCCAGCCGCTCCACTTTTGTCTTAACATCGAACACGCCTCTCCCTCTTCTTTACTCACTTTCTTCCTCATTTTTCCCCTTCTCTCTCTTCCTTTTTCATTTTTCCTCCATATCTATTTTTCTCTCATGGCATTACAAACAGTTGTATGCTATGAAATTTAAATTTGAGACTGTTTTTTATAGTCACTATTTTTTTTAAAAAATTTAATAATTATAATCACCTGATAGATATATTACAATACATTTATTATACATATGTGTCTATATTCATGCATATGCATTACATATATATATATATATATATATATATATATATACATATATATTTAAAAGTACTTTGATTAGCCTGTTAGAAATAATATACACCAAGACTTTCTTAATTCTGAAGTCTTCCAGAATTAACATCTTACAATGAAAATCAAATAAACATATTTAAGAAAAAAGGTATCATTCTTTATTATCAATATTGATAATTTAATGTTTTTTATCACGTTACGCTGTAATATGGCATATTATATCTTATGAATTAGAGAAATTTTTTTGAACAACCTATTATTTAAGGACCATATGCACTGACATTTTAAATGGCTTTCTTATGATTTCAATTTCTATCAATTATGCATTAATTGCCAAATACTTATTTTAGTACTTTTCATATTCATAATTGATATAAAGTGAATTGTTTAATTTTTCTGGTAATTAGTTACTTATTACAGTAGGGACATTATTAATAGTTCTAAATTTTTATAAGTAAATGGTACAAAGATATTTTCACGCAAAATTAAGAATAATTGCATGCTCTAAATGTTTGATTGTTGATACATATAATACAGAGCTTTTGATGAGTCTCTTCCCAGTAAAACATAAAATGCAAAGATATCGTTGGGTATGTATGTCCAAATAAAGATAATGAAAAATACACATTATCAGCTAGAAACTATTAAATAAAAGATGAAAAGAACAATCCAACACATTGTACCAACTTATCAGATGAGGCAGTATTCTGAAAGAATAGCCTAAGACTAGACCTGGTCCATGACAAAATATTTACCAAAAATTGAAATATGAAAAATATAGGAAATGCTATGAATTTTTCATGAAGGTAGGTGGATTATCCTTTAATCTCAATTAAGTGTATTTTCAAAAGCCAGTTTTCTGGTAAAATAAATTTGTGATAGATACAACTACACAAAACAAAGTTTCTGCTTAGCAAAATGAATGCATCTCAACACTTTTTTAGCTGATTTCTTGCCACTCAATTTTAAACCTTTATTTATTTATTTATTTTTATTGATTGTTCAAAACATTACAAAACTCATGATATATTATCTTTCATACATTTGACTCAATTGGGTTATGAACTCCCATTTTTCCCCAAATACGAATTGTAGAAGCACATTGGTTACACATTCACATTTGTACATAATGGCATAATAGTGATGTTGTATTCTGCTACCTTTTCTATCCCCTACTATCCCCCCTCCCCTCCCCTCCCATCTTTCCTCTCTACCTCATCTGCTGTTGTTCAATTCTCTCCATTGTTTTACCCCCATTTCCCCTCACAAGCTCTTATATGTAATTTTGTGTAACATTGAGGGTCTCCTACCATTTCCATATGCTTTCCCTTCTCTCCCCCTTTCTATCCCCCCACTCGTCTTTGTTTAATGTTAATCTTTTTCTCATGCTCTTCCTCCCTGTTCTGTTCTTAGGTGCTCTCTTTATATCAAAGAAGACATTTGGCATTTTTTTAAGGATTGGTTAGCTTATCTTAGCATAATCTGCTCTAATGCCATCCATTTCCTTGCAAAGTCTATGATTTTGCCATTTTTTAGTGCTGAGTAATACTCCATTGTGTATAGATGCCACAGTTTTTTAACCATTCATCTATTGAAGGACATCTAGGTTGGTTTCACAGTCTAGCTATTGTGAATTGTGGCGCTATGATCATTGATGTGGCAGTATCCCTATAGTACGCTCTGTTAAGACCCTCTAGTCCGAGAAGGGTGATAGCTGGGTCAAATGGTGCATTCATTCCCAGCTTTCCAAGAAATCTCCATACTGCTTTACAAATTGGCCTTATCAATTTTCAGTACCACCAGTAGTGTACAAGTGTACCCTTTTCTCCACATCCTCGCCAACACTTATTGTTGTTTGACTTCATAATGGCTGCTAATCTTACTGGAGTGAGATGGTATCTTAGGGTGGTTTTTATTTGCATTTCTCTGACTGATACAGATGGTGAGCATTTTTTTATGTACTTGTTGATTGATTGTATGTCCTCCTCTCTGAAGTGTCTGTTCAGGTCCTTGGCCCATTTGTTGATTGGGTTATTTGTTATCTTATTGTTTAATTTTTTGAGTTCTTTGTATATTCTGGATATTAGAGCTCTATCTGAAGTGTGAGGGGTAAAAAATTGTTCCCAGGATGTAGACTCTCTATTTACCTCTCTTATTGTTTCTCTTGCAGAGAAAAAACTTTTTAGTTTAAGTAAGTCCCATTTGTTTATTGTTGTTATTAACTCTTGGGCTATGGGTGTCCTATTAATGAATTTGGAGCCCGACCCCACAGTATGTAGATCATAGCCATCTTTTTCTTCTATCACATGCAGTGTCTCTGATTTCATCACTAGCTCCTTGATCCATTTTGAGTTAACTTTTGTGCATGGCGAGAGAAAGGGATTCAGTTTCATTTTGGTGCATATGGGTTTCCAATTTTCCCAGCACCATTTGTTGAAGATGCTATCCATCTCTCAATATGCTTTTAGCCTCTTTATCATATATAAGAATGTTGTAATTTTGTGGATTGATTTCTGTGTCCTCTATTCTCTACCACTGATCCACCTGCCTGTTTTGGTACCAGTACCACGCTGCTTTTATAACTATTGCTTTGTAGTACAGTTTGAACTCTGGTATCGCTATACCTCCAGATTCAAATTCCTGCTTAGAATTGCTTTTGCTATTCTGGGTCTTTTGTTTTTCCATATGAATTTCATGATTGCTTTATCATTTCTACAAGAAATGCCGTTGGGATTTTGATTGGCATCCATTTTAACCTGTAGAGAACTTTGGGTAATATCACCATTTTGATGATGTTAGTTCTGCCTATCCATGAACAGGGTACATTTTTCCATCTTCTAAGATCTTCTTCTATCTCTCTCTTTAGGATTCTGTAGTTTTCATTATATAAATCTTACACCTCTTTTGTTAGGTTGATTTCCAAGTATCTTATTTTCTTTGAGGATATTGTGAATGGAGTGGTTTTCCTCCTTTCCATATCAGAAGTTTTGCTCCTGATATACATAAATGCCTTTGATTTATGCGTGTTGATTTTATATCCTGCATCTTTGCTTAATTCATTTATTATCTCTAGCAGTTTCTTTGTAGACCCTTTTGGGTCTGTTATATATATTATCATGTCATCCACAAATAGTGATAATTTAAGTTCTTGTTTTCCTATTTTTATGCCTTTAATTTCTATTGTCTAATTGCTCTGGCTAGAATTTCAAGAACTAAATTGAATAGAAGTGGTGATAGAGGGCATCCCTGTCTTGTTCCAGATTTTAGAGGCAATCCCTTCAGTTTTTCTCCATTTAGGATGATGCTAGCCTGAGGTTTAGCATATATAGCTTTTACAATGTTGAGGTAAGTTCCTGTTATCCCTAGTTTTTCTAGTGTTTTGAACATAAAGGGATGCTGTACTTTGTCAAATGTTTTTTTCTGCATCTATCGAGATGATCATATGGTTCTTGTCTTTAAGTCTATTGATGTGGTGAATAGTATTTATTGATTTCCGTATATTGAACCAGCCTTGCATCCCAGGGGTGAATCCTACTTGATCATGGTGCACAATTTTTTTTGATATGCTTTTGTATTCGATTCATCAGGATTTTATTGAGAATTTTTGTATCCAAGTTCATTAGAGATATTGGTCTGTAGTTTTGTTTCTTTGAAGTGTCTTAGTCTGATTTCAAGATCAGGGTGATTTTGGCCTCATAGAATGAATTTGAAAGAGCTCCTTCTTTTTCTATTTCTTGAAAGAGCTTGAAAAGAATCAGTATTAATTCTTCTTTGAAGGTTTTGTAGAACTCCGCTGTTTACCCATCCGGTCCAGGGCTTTTTTTCGTTGGTTATCTTTTGATGGCTTCTTCTATTTCTTCCTTTGTCATTGGTCTGTTTAAATTGTGTGTGTCTTCCTGACTCAATCTGGGCAGATCGTATGACTTAAGAAATTTATTGATATCTTCACTATCTTCTATTTTATTGGAATATAGGGTTTCAAAATACTTTCTAATTATCTTCTATATTTCTGTAGTGTCTGTTGTGGTATTGCATTTTTCACCCCCTATGTTAATAATTTGAGTTCTCTCTCTTCTTCTCTTCGTTATCATGGCTAAGGGCCTGTCAATCTTATTTATTTTTTCAAAGAACCAACTTTTAGTTTATCAATTTTTTCAATGATTTTTTGTTTCAATTTCGTTGATTTCTGCTCTTATTTTAATGTCGTCTACTACATTTGCTGTTGCTTTGCTCTTCCTTTTCTAGGTTTTTGAGGTGTAGTGTGAGTTCATTTATTTGTTGTTGTTTTTTTCTTTTTTTGAGGAAAGAACTCCAAGAAATGAATTTTCCTCTTAAAACTGCTTTCATTGTGTCCCATAGATTACAGTAGGTTGTGTTTGTATGGTCATTTGTCTCTAAGAATTTTTTTGTCTCCTCCTTAATGTCTTCTGTAACCCATTGATCATTCAGTAGAATATTGTTCATTTTCCATGTGATGTAGGATTTTTCCTTCCTTCTTTTATCATTGATTTCCAGTTTCATTTCATTATGATCTGATATGGTGCATGGTATTATCTCCACGCCTTTATATTTACTAAGAGTTGCCCTATGACCTAATATATGGTCTATCTTTGAGTAGGATCCATCTGCTGCTGATAAGAAGGTGTATCCACTTGATGATGGTTGATATATTCTATATATGTCGGTTAAGTCTAGGTTATTGATTGTGCTGTTGAGTTCTATAGTTTCTTTATTCAGTTTTTGTCTAGAGGATGTGTCTAATGGTGAAAGCGGTCTGTTGACGTCACCTATAATTATTATGTTGTAGTCTATTTGACTCTTGAACTTGAGAAGAGTTTGTTTTATGAGTGTGGCAGCTCATTTGTTTGCTGCATACAAATTGGTAATTGTTATGTTATGTTGGTGGATGGTTCCTTTTAACGTTATATAGTGTCCTTCTTTATCCCTTTTGATTAACGTAGGTTTGAAGTTGATTGTATTTGATATGAGTTTGGCCACTCCTGCTTGCTTCCGTGTGCCCTGTGAGTGGTATGATTTTTCCCAACCTTTTACTTTCAGCCTGTGTATGTCTTTACCTCTCATATGAGTCTCCTGAAAGCAGCATATTGTTGGATTTGTTTTTTTGATCCAGGTTACTACCCTATGTCTCTTGAATGGTGAGTTTAGGCCATTAACATTTAAGGTTACAATTGAAATATGATTTGTACATCCATTCATGTTAATTTATTTATTTATTTTAGTTTGGCTAGTTTTTACTTTTTGGTTATTTTCCTCCCCCTTTACTGAGATACCTCCCACTGTTAGTTTGGGGCACTATTTTTCAATTCTTCTTCTTGTAGTATTTTGCCCAAAATCCTTTGCAGTGCTGGTGTTATGGGTGTGAATTCTTTTAGTTTTTATTCATTGTGAAAGATTTTAATTTTATTGTCAAATCTGAAGCTTAATTTTGCTGGATACAGTATTCTTTGTTGGAATTCATTATTTTTCAGTGTTTGAAATACATTGTTCCAGGATCTTCTCACTTTCAAAGTTTGTGATGAAAAATCAGTCGTTAATCTAATTGATTTACCCCTGAATGTAATCCGCCTCCTTTCTCTCGTAGCTTTTAATATTCTCTCCTTGTTCTGTATTTTGGCTATCTTCATAATTATATGTCTTGGAGTTGGTCTATTATGGTTTTAAATGTTTGGGGTCCTGTAGGCTTCAAGGATTTGGCAATCCATTCCATCTTTCATCTCTGGGAAGTTTTCTAGAATTATTTCATTTAATATGTTGTCCATTCTTTCGGTTTGAATCTCTATGGCTTCTTCTATTCCGATGACTGTGAAATTTGTTTTTTTTATGATATCCCATATCTTTTGAATAGACTGCTCTTGGGACTTAAGCATCTTTTCTGTGTTGACTATATTCTTTTCAAGTTGATAAACGTTGTCGTCATTATCTGATGTTCTGACTTCTATTTGATCTAGTCTATTTGTAATATTCTTGTTTGAGTTTTAATTAATAGTTTCCTGCATTTCTAGGATTACTGTTTGATTTTTTTTAAGATCTCTATCTCCTGGTAAAGCTTGTTCTTTGCCATTTGAATTTGTTTAATTCATTTTCAAAATATACTTTTATTGCTAGGACTTGCTGATTCATGTATTCTCTAATATCCCTTTCCATCTGAGTTAGGTAAGCCTTGAGTTTTTTTCCCTATCCCTGTTTCTGATGATTCTAGGTCCTCCTGTAGAATTAAGTTGTCCTGCATTGTTTGTACACATTTTTTTCCTTTGTTTTTTCATGATGTTCACGTTGTTTTCCATCTCTATTTGATTGCTGTTTTTCTGCTCTATTCTATAGATTTGTTTTGGTTTAATATATCTGTTGTCTCTCCTTTGTGTTGGTAGACTATGCCTGCTAAAGTGAATTCTGCTTGGAAGGAATTGCGATGGCCGAGCTCCAGTGATGTCACCTGTCTGCTATGGCGGGCCCCAGGCTCCTTGCCAGGGTGTTCAAATGGGAGTGGGCTGGGACTGATCTGTCTCTGTTTGTTTTCAACTCCCGGTCGCCGGCGGGCGGGCGGTCTCCAGCTGTCCAGTCACACAGTCAGCGGGTGGGCTGTCACTGGTGGGCGGGAGATCTCTAGCCACCCAGTTGCACGTGCAGCCAGCGGGCGATTGGTCGCTGGTAGGCAGGCGGGCACCAGCCAGCCAGTCGCACCAGCAGCGGGCTGTTTGTGACCAGTGGGCGGGCGTTCTCCAGCCGCCCAGTCACGCGGGCCTGGCCTCTAGTCCCCTGTTATCTCCTGCTAGTCCTGGTTTCTCGTGCTAGACCAGATTTCCCCTGAGTGATGCCTCTCGGCAGCTCATACTGTCCTCTGGGCCTGCCGTTTCTTGGGTGTGGATGGTGTCTATGGGGAACCCCGGCACTCTATTGTTTTGATTTTTTCCTCTTGCCCCTCTCCCAGCTCTGGCTAGACAGGTTTCGTTTTCGCCGCTGATGGGAGGGGAAGTTGAAGGTGAGGTGCCTGTAGTTTTCCCAACGTCTTTATGCAGGCTCTCTCTGATAATCTCTCCAATGGAAAGCCTAAGAGAGATTTTATGTGAATTCCCTGCTGTATGGGAGATGAGCTGAGTAACACAAACCTGTTTTATTGTTGCAATCTGTTGGAGAGTGGCGGTGGTTACTTCTGCTCTCCAAGATGGTGACCGTTGGTTTCCTTGGTGGAGTTTTTATTGTGGGGGGATAGAACTGTAGCACTTCCTTCCCCGTTTGAAATCCCAAACTCAGCCCGGGGCTCAGTTGGAGGTCAGCCAGCAGGATTCCACAGAATCTGCAGCAACGTTTCTCCCTGCCGGCTGGTCGCTTCTAGGTGGTGCCCTGCTGTCTCTAGCCACGGGGCAGGCCACACAGATTTGTCAGCCCGGATCTCCGGTCGCACATTTGGCTCGTGTTTGAGACTCAATTACCGGACCTCATTGGTGGAAATCATTCTTCTAGGTTTCGGTGCACACCCATTTTTCTGTAAGATCCTAACAAGATAATTTTTTGTCGTTCTAACTCGTTATTCACCTGTGAAGTGGCGCAGTTCACAGGGTGTGAGTGGCAGATTCAGAGACATCCCTTCATCCTGACCAGGTTGTTTGCCATGGAAGATGACTTTTGCTCTCTCAGGTCCTTCATAGCTGCCTACATCTTCTCCATGGCTTATTTCTCCATGGACCTTTGAGGTTCTCAGCAGGTGAAAGATCCCCTACATTCCTGTATTATAAGACCAACTCTGTCCGTGCTCTTCTTTAAAGTTAGATTGAGGGAACACTGTAGGGTTAGGGTTAATAACATGTTTGATTTGGGTTAGGAATCATTCTGTTTATGAATAATTCTATTGAGAAGCTGCAATATGTATAAGAATATATAGTTGAAATATATGTAGGAAAACAGAAATCTAAGTAAGATTTGAATCCCAGAATGGCATTGGGCCCTTAATTGGGATACTTAGCGTTGAATTACGTTCTGCACAGATGTCTCAGGTAAATTGATATACAATGTCATAGGACCCTGTACCTTGGAAGATTGAATGTAGATGAGAACATCCATTTAAAAAGGTATAGTTGTTATTGAATGGTTAATTAAATAGGTACTTGTCACTTCCTGTTTTTCTCTATGCTTAACAAAACACTGTTGAAATCTTGAGAACTGTTTGCTAATCTTGTTCCCAGAATGTGCTGTCCCCAGTTTTCAAACTGCAGAATTTACTCTCTCACCTGGTTGCATGCAAACTGCAAACTCCCACTGACCCATCAATAAACTTCCCTCCTTGCCCTCGGCAAGGAAAGTATATAAGCTCTGCTCAAGCTCTTATCAGGGCTCTCTGCTGTATTCAAGTGAGCTCTGAGCCCCAGCATGCTGGAACTCCAATAAACCCTTTGCTGTTTCATGAGTCAGTTTCTTGGTGGTCTCTTCCTCCAATGCACGCCCGACCTTTACACATGAAGTTTCCACTGATATCTGGCAGCGGCGGATGAGAGACCCCAACGGGCTACTCTTGGGGTAAGTAAGTCTCCTATTCCTGGTTTCAGGTTTCAGGTTAGGACTTGGAAAATGGCTATTGATGAAGAGTGTGAGCTCTCTCCAACAGTGGCTGACAGACGTGTCACAGAGCCACAGGCCACGTTCCTGGAGGACGCCCCAGAGGACTTGGGAAATTTAGTTATAATAGATTCCTCGACTCAGTGATATTTTGTTTTGGATTCGGTATTGCCAGCCCATTGGTTATTGCCGGCTACTCAGTCCTGATCTCAGTGTTGGACGTCCATTGCCTGTCTTTATTGTCTTGTCTTGTCTGTTTCATGTGTCATTGATTTCACTGTTTGTGGATCTTTCATTATGGGACAGAGCACTTCAATGCTAGATCTCAGTTTAAAGGGCGACTCTTATGCGTGGTCTCATAAAATCCCAACACAATTAATGGCAATACTTCTCTGAGCTCAGTTCCAGAACTCAGTCTCTAAGGGGAATCACACCAGAGTTCAAGCCCAGGTGGACCCAGTCATCTCTTCCAAATGCCACACAAATGACCACAATTAAAACCAAAACACTCCCCAATGGCCCTCATCTTCTTCCATATAGACACTCATCATAACCTCTGGCTGGACGTTTCCATGAGGGGCATAGCCCAAGACAGTGTCCAAAACATGCTCCCTTGCCGCTAATTTGCCTAAAGTCAGGGTGGCCTGGAAACCCTTCCAGTGAACCAGGATTGATCAAATACACCTGCCATTAATACTGATCTTCTTCTGCAATTTGAGGCCTACTGACTGTCAGGTGTAGATTCTTTATGTGAATTTCAGTCATAAGAAAACCCAACCACATCTGCAGTGCTTTGAAAAACTCATTTGACCCAAAGGATCCCAATTCTCACTTGATGGACGTCAAGAACCTAACAGAGGACGGAGAGAAACTTCACCCACAATGACTGCTCTTTTGGCCATTTTGGTTTTGGATGCACACATGGGATCTTTCTTTAGATCTATCAGTTGCAGAGAATCTAAGACACAGCCTCACACAGGGCATAGAGTTGGATTCAGACACATCCATTTCCAAAGCAAGTAAGCAAAGAGCCACAGGTTATGCCCATTCATTTAGATCTGAAAACTGTTTTCTTCAGGCTTCACAAAGGGGTGGTCCGAAACAAAGAACTTCTTGACATTCAAGGCAACAGAACATTATGTAAGCAAAAGGCTCAAAGAAGGGTTTCTCCACTGAGAGTTTACTGGTCACACTGATATCTGCGTTTTCTGAGATGCTCGCCATTCCCTTCATCTATCCAGTACATGGCCATGTCACAGAGCTTGGAGGTGGTACATATCTTGGACACAAAACCATGAGCCTATTCTGGAGATTGGCGAGAATTCAGAAAGAAAATTGAAAATTACTAAGATCGTTGGTGTTGCCAATCCTTAAGGAAAGCTGCAATCCATTCATTAATTGGGCAGGATGAATGCTGGGAAGCTTTCTACAAGACAGGACAAATCCATTGATGCATTCTCTTTTCTAATGTCTACAACCACGGACATAGTGGGATACACAGACATAGAAACACTCGCCTTGTCAAACGTCTTACTAGAAACAGTTCAACCCCAAAAAACAAACCACCTTTCCTACCTATTCTCAGAACATGAGACAAAATCATAAACCCAAAACCACACCCATATTGGCACCTTCTTCCCCCAAGTAGGTCTGTGACTCTACGGAGTGTCCTCTGACTGGTGGGCCATACAATTTTCCCCTGAAAAGTCCTGTCCTGTCTCAGTTCTGTTCTCCTTGACCAACTCTGTTAAGTTGTCAGAAGCTAGTGTTTAGCCACTACCTGCTTTCTCAGGAAAGGCCCTTCTTCAGAGCTCTCCTTGCTTTTGCCATCCTAACATCAGTAGGTACAAAGAAAGACTGACTCTGTCCTTGGTAAATCCAAACAAGTGAGCCCATTGGGACTGGGACTGGGACTGGCTCTATGTGCCTGGTTTCCAGTATCCCAAGTTCAGAGAGATCCATCACCAAGAAAGTGAGGTGAGGTCACTCCCTTCAGGAACTGAATAAATTCACTGCCTTGTAAACCATTTTGTCCTAATAGTTGCTTCCAAGTGTCCCATTAGATGGAGGCTTCCCCTACTTCCTTTGAAACTTTCACAAGTTAGAATGGTATGTCAACCTTAGGAACCCGGGAATAGCTATCCACACAGGCCTGGTTTGGTCAATCTCCTCTACATTAAGAAGAGAGAGGCTGATTCAGACACATCCCTTCATCCTGACCAGGGTGATTGCCATGGAAGATGACTTTTGCTCTCGCAGATCCTTCATAGCTGACTATATCTTCTCCAGGATTCATTTCTGCATGGACTTTGGAGGTTCTCAGCAGGTGGAAGATCCCCTGCATTCCTGTATTGTAAGACCAACTCTGTCCCTGCTTTTCTTTAAATTTAGGTTGATAGAACAGTGTATTCTTAGGGCTAATAAAATGTTTGATTTGAGTTAGGAATAATCCTGAATAATGGTATTGGGAACCTGAGATATTTATAAAAATATAGAGGTTAAATATATGAATTAAAACCGAAATCTAGGTAATTTTGAAGCTCAGAAGGGCATTGGGCCCTTGATTGGGATACTTAACTTTGATTTACATTGTGTACAGATGTCTCAGATAAATAGATATACAATGGCATCGGACCTTGTAGCTTGGATGATTGAATGTTGAAGAGAACATCCAGTCAAAAACGGATAGTAGGTAGAATTAGGTACAGAGTTGGTTTAGGAAGAAGAGTGAGTATAGGATTTGGAACAAAAGTTCTGGAGCATTAGGGTTGTGGTTAGAGAGTGAAAGTGAACATAAGTTCATGTGAAGGGTCAGTCACAATGGTGAACTGGTGAAAATATGCAGGAAACCACATATCTTTAGAGACATTATGAAATCAGGCAAAGTATAAAGTGAGTGATATGATTATGCATTTTCAACAGGGTTGAGTTTGAATATATAATCTTAGGAAGAAACAAATTTCCCCTTCCTCTCCTGTTTTCTCTTTTCTTTCCACTATACAAAGTCTAATCTGGGACAGAAAAGATCCGTCCTTTATAGGGCATATCAGGACATATACAGGATTGCCTGGAGCCCTTAGTTTGGGTAATGATTTAGCAGATAAAACTACGCATGACATACATATTTTCTCTACAGTAGAAGAAGCTACAAATTTTCATAAAAAATTCCATGTCAATGCTAATACTATACATAAGCGCTTTAAAATAACTAAGGAACAAGCTAGACAAATAATAAAACAATGTCAAAATTGTGTGACCATTTTACCACAAGTTAATCTTGGAGTCAATCCTAGAGGATTGATACCTAACCATATTTGGCAGATGGACGTCACAAACTTGCCAGAATTTGGAAAATTAAAATATTTGCATGTTACAGTTGATACTTCTTCTGAATTTTTGATGGACTCCCTTCATGCCGGAGAAAAAAAACTAAAGATGTTATAGCTCATTGCTTACAAAATTTTGCCACTGTGGGCATTCCAAAACAGTTAAAAACAGATGTTGCCCCTGGTTATACTTTTACCTCTTTTAAAGAATTTTGCTCATCATTTTGCATTACTCATATAACAGGAATCCCATACAATCTGCAGGGACAAGGCATAGTTAAATGAGCTCATCAAACTATTAAAACGTACTAATTAAACAAAAAAAAAAAGGAATTGGGAAGGGGTATATATTCCCCAAAGATAAACTTAAAATAACCCTTTTTACTCTAAACTTTGGAAATTTGGATTCATCAGGGCTTATTCCTGTGGAAAGGCATATGTGTCCAAAAAATGTACATAAGCCCAAGGTACTTTGGAAGGATATTCTAACAGGACAATGGAAATGTCCTGACCCAGTAATTGTCTGGAGTTGGAGGTCTGTTTGTGTGTTTCCACAGGGAGAACAGCAGCCGATTTGGATTCCAGAGAGACTAACTAAAGCGATTTCTACAGATTAAAAGAATATGATTTGACTCAAATCCATAACAGCTGATATCCAGAACTCCAGTTTGGCTATTCTTACATCTGTGACAAATCCAGGATGCTTTTTTCAATATCTATTTTATTATTACCCTTTCCCATGTCATGAAGTTCTATTTTGTTTTTTGAGCTCATACAAACCTAGGTTAATGTTTTGCTGATCAGTTCTATTTTTGGACTATAGAGTTTTTAGACATTGCAATGGAGATTTCACCTGTAAAATGTTATAAGGCCTTTACTCTTATGTTATGTGTTGTATGTATTATATTACGTGTGCACACTTGTGTTTTTTGTTATATGTTTGAATGTACGTATGTCCATATATCATATATGATGAGCGCTCATGAAAAAATGGATCCAAATATATTTTTATACACTTGATGTAAATGTTTTAATTTAAATTGGGTAAACACCTGTTGAGGATTGTTTTAAAATGTGTACAAAAAAGGAGGTTAACAGATCTGTTTGTTTACTTTCACCTTTTCTTTTCATTATATTTAATAATTCTCTTCAAGACAATGTAAATTGTTAAGAAAATTGTTTTCTTTTAGTACCTTCTGGAATGTTACATAATTTTTCTTTGGCCATTATTGCCAAAATTCCTATCTTCATCCAAGTGCCTGTAAAGACAAAGATAAAACCAATCTACAGCTTCTGCAATAGCCATCACTGAACTGCTTGCAGAACTTGCCTCGACTATGTATCACCTGTATGCATTGTGAACTCACCTGCTTGCATTGTGAACAATATGTTGGTGAATTGACTTGTGGTAGTGTTGGGGTATTTTTGCTGATGATGTCATCGGTGGTACAATTTTTCCAAAAGGAGCCGTCAATTGGCTTGGTGTATCTTCCTCCCTTCTGCTGTCATGGTCGTTCAGCTAAAATTTGGGGGCCAACAGAGGTGAGACAAAGAACCTCACCCCCCGCTGGTACAAAGACCTCTCCACAGGTGTGACTGTATACTGGACCTGTAGCTAGTGACGGGTAAGATCCAATTGCAATGGTACCAATCTAAGACTGGAGGCTGATACCTTGAGGTCAGCTCATTCGATAATGGGTAAGCACCATATGTACTATTGGACAACCTAAGGCAGGCATGGTCCCTAAGCCACATGCTTGTTGTTTAAACAGAGAGGGGGAGGTGTTGAGAGGCACAGCCCAAGGGGCCAAACAAACTTTCAGACTGCCGGCTGATGATTGGCTAACAGCGGCCCCAGCAACATCAAGCTAATTGGCTCCTCTGCGGTGATGCTCATTGGAGATGCTCATTGAGCAGTTTCCCCACCCTTTCAGACTGCAAGCTGATGATTGGCTCACAGCAGCCCCAGCAATATCTAGCTGATTGGCTCCTCTGTGGTAATGCCATTGGGCTGTTTCCCCACCCTTTCAGACAACGGAGCTGCTCATTGTGGGACTTTTTGGGCTCTGCCCACACGACCCAGCCAATCGACCTCAAGAGAAGGAGTGTGGAGGTTGAGAGCTTGTGGGAAGCCAGTAGTGGCAGTTGGGCTCTGAGGGTTTTTCCCGAGGAGCTAATTTTTAGTCATGTGTGGTTCTAAAAGTAATTTTAGTTTCTTTTGACAAGTGGCTCCTGAATTGTGCCCAGCCAGATTGCAGCAATCCTAAAGTGATGGAGAAAAAGAACCCAAACAGAATAGAAATACAAGCAGTTTAGAGAGGCATGGTGTATAGTTGGATTTACCTTTTGCATGATAAAGGGTAGGTGTTATAAATCTAGTCAATTTTAAATTGAAATAGTTCTCCATGTGTTTTATAGTTAACAAATATGTGAATTCCTATCTCCCTTTATCTGTAGGCTATTCAGCACATGTATTTTTGAATGTACATATAGAATCCTATCTGGTATCACATGTACATTTTTGTTAGATGGCTGACTTGGCAGATACAAATTTTTAGAAGAGGTCACTCCTCCTAAACGTTGTTGGAATTGAAAATTAAAACTATGGGTGAGCTTCCTAGTTGAACAATATAATACATAAATCCATGTTCAGTAAAATGAATAGTTTTGGATCTGTGGATGTTATATATTTCATGATGAATTTCGATTGGCATATATATTGCTACCTTTTAATGCCTCTCTCTCTCTCTCTCTCTCTCTCTTTATATATATATATATATATATATATATATATATATATATATATATATATATATATACACACACACTCTCCAGATTTTTCAGAATGTAAAATATATGTGTCTTATTATACAATCCCTAAATGCATTCATGTTCATGAATGTGGATTTATAACCAAATGTTCACAAAGTTATTTTCAGAAATATTCATCCACCTTAAATACATATTGTATCCTAGTACTGAAATCAAAATTCAGTGAATGGTGCATAGAAGTCCTAATTTTTCTACAGTAACTGACCCACTTTAACATCAATGCAAGTAGATTCCTATGGGACATGATGTGTATTTTGACCTTCATTTTTATTCAACACTGTTACATGACTATTTCTTCAGTTTATGCACATCATAGGATATATATTTCATTCACAATTTTGCAAATTGATAGGCTTTTGTTTCACTTTTAATCACTTCTTGCTTCAGTACACAAGTATTCCTCTATGTTTTTTGACTGGTCTTTTCATGATACTTCATTTTATTTTAGATTTCAATAATCACTTTTAAAGCAAAACTCACACACTCTTCATGATAAACCATAAACCTAATATTACCATTAGATGTATAAATGGTTGTAATGAATGTATGTATCTCAATATAAGATTTCCTGTAAATTTGTAAATATCAATTCAATCCAATATTTAAAGTTGGAACCAGTAATATTATTTATTCACAGTATGGTCTATTCATTCATTTTATCTATATTCCTAGACACAGGGAACACCTATTTGTACACCGTATACTAATTTATACACCTTCAAAATATTGCCCACAGAAATGGTGGAAGAAATACTGATGTCACCTGATCTACATATGCACTTTATCACAGTAATATTCTGGAAACAAAATGCAAAGTTCACACTTATGACTGTGCCAAAGCCTAAATGGAAAGTGTGCATGGATTACTAACAATATCCATGTCCAGATTGCCTAATTCTCTCAAATGTCAATCCTATTGGTGACTAAATATTTGATTCTTTCTAAGATTTTATACTCAACCTCTACCCTGTTGAAAATGTCTAATCCTATCACTCAATTTATACTTTGCCTGATTTCTTAATATCTCCATTGATATCTGCTTCCCCATATATTTTCCCCAGTTCATCATTGTGTCTGACTCTTCACATGTGGTGACATTTACATTCACTCTCTACCGCAAACCCTATTGCTAAAGAACTTTTTGTCCAAATCCTATACTCACTTTTCTTCCTAAACCTACTGACTGTCTTCCTAATCCTACCAACTGTGCCTATATGAGTGGATGTTTTCTTCTACATTCAATCATCCAATTTTCAAGGTCCTATGCCATTGTATATCGATTTATCTGAGACATCTGTTTAGAAGATATTTAAAAGCTAAGTATCCCAATCAAGGGCCCAATGCTCTTCTGGGCTTCAAATCTTACCTAGATTTCTGTTTTTATACTTATATTTCACCTATATATTCTTGTAAATATCACAGGTTCCCAATACCATTATTCATCCAGCAGAATGATTCCTATCCCAAATAAAACCTGTTATTACCCTAACCATACACTGTTCCCTCAATGTAACTTTACAGAATAGCAGGGAAAAAGTTGGTCTTACAATACAGGAATGTAGGGGATCTTCAACCTGCTGAGATCCTCAAAGGACCATGCAGAAATGATACCCTGGAGAAGTTGTAGGCAGCTATGAAGGACCTG
The DNA here is from genome assembly GCF_048772815.1 of Callospermophilus lateralis. Taxonomy (NCBI): domain Eukaryota; kingdom Metazoa; phylum Chordata; class Mammalia; order Rodentia; family Sciuridae; genus Callospermophilus; species Callospermophilus lateralis. Next base: position 4,579,782 of record NW_027517884.1, read on the forward strand.
AGGGAGGAAAACTCAACTTCCATGGTAAACAACCTGGTCAGAATGAAGGGATGTGTCTTTATCAGCCTCTTTCATCTTAATGTAGAGAAGATTGACCAAACCAGGCCTGTGTGGAGAGCTGTTCTCGGGTGCCTATGGTTGATATACCATTCCAACGTGTGAAAATGTCACAGGAAGTAGGGGCACCCTCCATCTCATGGGACCCTTGGAAGCAACTCTTAGGACAAAGTGGTTGCCAAGGCAGTGACTTCATTCACTTCCTGATTGAGGTTACCTCACATAACGTCCTGGGTGATGGAACTCTCTAAACGTGGGATTCAGAAAGCCAGACAAGCACAACCAGTCCCAGTCCCAGTCCCAGTGGTCTCACTTTTTTTGGATTTACCAAGGACAGAGTCTGTCTTTCTTGGTACCTACTGATGTGAGGATGGCCAAAAGACAGGAAAGCTAAGAAGAGGGGCCTTTCCTGATAAAGCAGGTAGTAGCTCACCACTGGCTTCTGACAACTTCACACAACATTCCTCCCTCAATGCAGCACAAAGGTCCCTTTCACTCATGAAGAGGAGGTCCAACCCTCAACTGTTCTGTAAAAGAACTTCAGAGAGAGAGGTTAAAGATTCCCGCAAAGCTGTTATGGAGGTTTCTAATATATTTAAGTTTTGGTCTATTTCTGCTTCTAACTGGGTCATTTGTTGTGTCCCATGGACCAGGGCAGTGGTTCCTTTGCCCACCCTTGTGGCAACTCCTATTCTTTATAGGATGGCTAAAGTGAGGGACATATGTTCCCAGTGAAACCGGGTTGTATGTCCCACCTATTCGATCTTCAAATGAACCTGCGTCATGATAGAGCATTCTGGGTAACATATGCACCATTACACAATTAATCACATCCGTTTTTCATCTCATGAAAACATCAACAATGTTTTAGTATATAGAATTATACTGTTGTAGGGACGGACAAGGCAAGGCACCTAAGATAGCACCAAAGACAGTGAAACAGTCCTATTTGGTTGCACCCAGATTCAGAGGGCATTGCTTCGGTTGTAATCAATTAATCTTCTGAATTCCAAGTTTAGGTAGTTTCAGAATTTTGTACCCAACATGTAAGAGAAGTGGCTAAGAAGATCACACTCTGCAGAAGTTCACAAAAAGCTGTTTTTGTTTCTGTTTTTTTTTTTTTTCCTCTGTTCTGGGCAAGTTAACTTTTCAAGGACAACTGGGTGGGGGAGAGCTTTTACTTCCCTTTCTTTTTTTCCCCCTGCCAGCTGTTACCATGGAGCCCAGATGGTAACTTCTTTATCTTAGAAATGTTGCCATCTCTGTGAAGCCCCAGTTCAAGGCCAGAGGAATTGTTCACATATTTTGTGAAAAACTAGTAAGGGGGTGTCTAGCTTAGGAGTGCTGATTATTTTTAGCCAGTGGCCAAGTGGAACAGGGCAACATTAAATGAGGAAGGTTATCTACACTGAAATCGTTTATAGGGACTTTTTTGCTGAAAGTCCTAAAGTCAGCCATGGTGAAGACTCCTGGAGAAGGTCAGTGAAAACTTTTCTGTGGGCCTGGTACAGAGGGGGGAGACAGAGAAGTCGGGGCTTAGAGCAGCTTCATGGATCTGAGAATGAGAAAGGAGAGACGTAAAAGAATAATGGGAAAGGGGTTTGGGATATTCCTAGCAACAAAACTTGAGCAGTAGAACAGGTAGAGCAGAGGGGAAGAAGGGAGTGAGTATCCACAAAGCCTGTGAGGGACTTTAAATTTTTAGTAACCTGTTTTCAGTGATGAAAGAGCAACTTTAAAGGCCATTTTCATTACATTTGGATAAGGGTCTGAGGGCTCTCCTCAGCTGGTTTGAGCTATGGGTTAGCTGGAAAGAGGACCTGGTGGGACCCAGTGCGGGCAGTGACAAGAGAAGAGAGGAGTGAGTCGGTGGAGGGGTACCTCAGTACCTGCTTCTCAGCCAGGGGGCAATGGTCTGAGAACCGGTGTTGGTTTGGGTTTTTGATCTAGTAATTGAAGGGAAGAAATCAGGTTGCTGAGTTTGGAGTGACAGCAGATAGTCTGGAGATGAAGGCTGAGGGTGAGGATCTATTGGAGAAGCATAGTTCAGGATGTGAGCGAAGGAGGGAAAAGGCCTCCACATAGGGGAATCTCCTTTTACCCTTTTGAGCACTTGCAGAAGTTAAAAAGGTCACACAGTATTTGAGGATCTAGAGACCCCTCTGGGGGCCATGGGTTTTGGTTATCTAATTGGTCATATGGCCAATGCTGTGTACAGAATTTGATGAGGAGTTCGGGTTCCATCAGGAAGCCCCTGTATGCTCACATCCCCATGACTTACAGAAGAAATTGGCTTTTCCTCCACACAGCTGTTGCTGTTTGTGGCTTTGATTGTCTGCCGGGCAAACATAGTAATCTAGGCTAGCCAACCTGCACCTGGCTTACCTGTCCCGACATCCATAATGTTTGTTTCCATTATTTATGGTACAAAAGGTATTTAATGGAATTTTAGTGGTATCCTCTTCATCAGGGATATCCTAATAGGAAAGACCTATAGCCAGCTAACAAATGTCTGGGTGGAGAAATGGCCACCAGGTCCCAAAGTGGGCTATATGTGAGATAGATTATACTTCTTCTCCAGTAGGATTTGTGATCAGCCATTGCTGCTGAAAGGGCTGATGAGGGTTAGAACTACTGGTGGTCAAGGAGAGACTCTATAGCTTCATCCACCTGGCGAATACACAATTTGAAAGGGTTACCAGTCTCTTCCAGTTTCCAGGCAGAGTCTGGACAGGGTGCAGGCTTGAGATGAGAGGCCAGGATCCAGGAAGTGATTCTGTCTACCTTTACCACTGTAGGTGTTATAAGTAGAACCTGGTATGGTCCTTTCCAGTGGGGTTCCAGGGATGACACCTGATGTTGTCTTACATAGACAAAGTCTCCTACTTGATATTGATGTGGAGTCCCCTCATCTCCAGGTTGGTAGGCAGTGGCCAGCTGTTTTCACAGGTATCGCTGAGTTCTTTCAACAGCTGTAAGTCTGTCAAGCATGGTGGTGTGGAAGGGATCGTTAGGTCTTAGAGTTGGGGTTAGGTCCCTTACTGGAATAGGGGCCCCATAGGGAATTTCATAGTGGGTGAGGTTACACAAAGAAACAGAGAGAGAATTTCTTGCATGAAACATTGCATAAGGCAGAAGCATTGTCCAATCTTTTATGTCGGTCTCTAAGCTTAATTTCATTAAGGTCTCTTTAATGGTTCTATTCATTCATTCTACCTGTCCTGCACTCTGTGGTCTATAAGCACAATGTAATCCCCAGGGTACTGGCTAACCCCTAACGTACCTGGGTCATGAATGCAGGTCCATTATCAGACTCTGTTACCTTAGGCAGGTCGTATCTTGGAAAAAAATCTTCCAGGATCTTCTTGACCACCATTTGTGCTGTTTCTTTCTTTCTTTCTTTTTCTTTCTTTCTTTCTTTCTTTCTTTCTTTCTTTCTTTCTTTCTTTCTTTCTTTCTTTCTTTCTTTTTTTGGTGGGGAAGGCTTTAATCCATCCTGAAAATGTATCTACAAAGACTAGGAGATATTTAAGTCCATACCTTGCATGCTTAATTTCAGTAAAGTTCACTTCCCAGAATTGTCCTGGTCTTTTTCCTCCTAGGTGCTTTCCTCCAGGAAGCTTGGAAGGGTAAGCATAAACCAATTGATGGACCCGACAGGCTTTTGTTACCCATTCAGTCCTTTTGCTGTGATTTGGTCAGTGGAAAACTCTGTTCTTGATCCTTCAGGAATGCCTGCAGTTTCTTTGAATAAAGTTGAGTGAGTTGATGTACATTTTCTACTGACATAGTTAGAGCCATGACTATAGGAGTTTTTACTGAAGGATTTAGAAATCCCACTTGGTTGCCTTCAGGGTTAAAAGTTATTTTGGCCCAGAGCTTGGTGAGCAGATCTCTGCCCATCAATGGGGCCAGGCATTCTGTGATTACTAGGAAGGATTGATGGATTTTCCTTTTCCCAGGTCTATGGTCCTCTTAGTTGTCCAAGCCCGATACTTACTGCCATTTGCCCCTTGAACTAGAGACCTTTTATTTGATAGATGGCCCAATGGGGCCTTGAGGGCTGAGTATATTGCCCCTGTATCCACTTCAAAGTTTACTGGGGTCCCCTACACTTCAAAAGTTACCCTGAGCTCCGGGAGGGGATGTTAGCCCCGACTTTTGGAGTCATCCTCAAGAGTCAGAATGGCTGGCAGGAGTGGCTGTCTCTTTCTAGGGAACTCTTTGGCCCAGTGTCCTTTTTTTTACAGTAGGCACAGTGATCTGAGGCAAGGAGTGGCCTCTGGCGTGGGCCCAGGTATCCCTTCCTGTCTCCCTGTTTCTTAATTTCTGGCCTATTTGTTGTTGTGACCAGGACCTTAGTCAGCGCCTTAGTCTGTCTTTTGTTTCTTTTATCCTCCCTTTGTTCCCTTCTCTTCCTCAGTTTCTCTCTTAAAGTATACCTTCTCAGCTTCTCTGACTAAATCTCTCAAAGTCATATCTTGTAATCCATCTAAGCATTTTAACTTTCTTTTAATATCCGGGGCAGCTTGCCCAATAAAGGCCATTGTGACAGATGACTTTTGATCCTCTGCCTGAGGATTGAAAGGAGTGTATCTTCTATATGCCTCCATAATTCTCTCTAGAAACATAGAGAGAGGTTCTTCAGGCCCTTGAATAATCTCTCTTACCTTGGCCTAATTAGTTGGTCGCCTAGCGGCCGCACGGAAACCCACTATTAGAGCCCGGTGATAAGTGAACAGATGCTCCCTACCTTCAAAGATTTGGGGGCCACAGTTGGGTTGGTTCAAAGGAAAGCTGGCTTTGATTATCTTGGGAAGTTGTGTCAGTCACGCATCTGGTCAGAGGATATTTTTTTCCAGCTTCCAGGAGTATTCTATTTTGATCCCCTGTCATGAAGACAGTCCCTATGAGTTGTTGGCAGTCATCTCAAGTAGGCTAGTGTGAAAACATCAATGACTCAACCAGACCTGTGTGCCAGGTGGGGTGCTCAGAAAAAGGGGGATTGTTATATTTCCAATTATGTACGTCTGAAGAGGAGAATGGCCAAAACTGGTAGGCTTGCATTTTTTCCCCCATGGCCGTCGTCAATCTTTGGCCCATAGGGATGGAGGGGGAGCATCATGGGAGTTCCAGTGTTTTCAACTATTCACTGCTGGCGAGTTCCTATAGCCGGGCCAGCTTCCTCAAGGGAAGGAAGGGCTGTGTGTGCCACTGGGGAGCTATCTGGAGGGTGCTGTGCTCCTCCAATTGCAGAGAGGCTGAGTCAGCAGCAGGGGAATCACTTAGAGGGTGTTGGGGATTGGGGGAAGAGGGCAGGGGATAAGGAGGGGGAGGAGAATCCAGTAGAGTCAAATCTTGTGACTCAGGGAGAACAGAGGGTGGAGAAGGAAGAAGAGCAGAGGGTTTGAGAGATCATGGGGGAAGGAGTAGGAGCAGGGGCAGCGGTAAGGAAAGGCTTCACCCATGGAGGAGGAGATTTGCAGAGGTCCTGCAAAGTTAAGATATATGGCGGAATGATCCAGATGGCTATGTGGCCCTGGCTAAAAGACAATATCTCTAACTTTTTAAATTAGTGGGAAGTAGAAAGATCCTTCTAGAGGCTATCCGACTCGAAAGGTGGGTCATTCTGAGGCACAGAGCGTCTTCCAGGTCCAGTGTTTTACTAAATCAAAAAGATTCTGAGCCCTTATGTGGACTTTGGGCCAGTGATCAATGGTCAGGGACAGAGGCATTGAAGTGCTCTGTCCCATAATGAAAGATACACAAATAGTGAAAGCCACGACACATGGGGTCTCACATTCGCCGCTGCTGGATTTCAGTGGAACCTCCATATGAAAAGGTCGGGCAAGCCTTGGAGGAAGAGACCACAAAGAGATTGTCACATGCAACAGCAAAGGGTTTATTGGGGGTCCAGCATGCTGGGGCTCAGAGCTCAATTGAAAAGAGATGAGAGCCCTGAGAACACCTTAAGCAGAGTTTATATAATTTTCTTGGAGAGGGCAGGGAGGAAAGTTTATTGATGGGTCCGGGTGAGTGGGCAGTGTGCGTGCACACGGGTGAGGGAGTACATTCTGCAGTTTGGCAGTTGGGGAGAGCACATTCTGGGAACAAGATTAGCAAAGAGTTCTCAAGATTTCAAAAGTGTTTTGTTAAGCATACAGAGAAACAGGAAGTGACAAGTACCTATTTTATTAACCTTTAACTACCGACTATCCCTTTTTGACTGGATGTTCTCTTCTACATTCAATCATCCAAGGTACAAGGTCCTAGGCCATTGAATATTGATTAATCTGACACATCTGTGCAGAACCTAATTCAAAGCTAAGTATCCCAATCAAGGGCCCAATTCTCTTCTGGGCTTCAAAACTTACCTAGATTTCTGTTTTCATACATGTATTTCACCTATATATTCTCATACATATCACAGGTTCCCAATACCATTATTCATCCAGCAGAATGATTCCTAACCAAATCGAAAATGTTATTAACACTAACCGTACACTTTCCCCTCAATCTAACATTACAGAGAGGAGGGACAGAGTTAGTCTTACAATACAGGAATGTAGTGGATCTTCCACCTGCTGAGAACCTCAAAGGTCCATGCAGAAATGTCCTCTGGAGAAGATGTAGGCAGCTATGAAGGACCTGGGAGAGTAAAAGTCATCTTACATGACAAACAACCTGGCCAGGATGAAGGGTTGTGTCCAAATCAGCCTCTCTCGTCCTAATGTAGAGAAGATGGAACAAACCAGGCCTCTGTGGAGAGCTGTTCCCAGGTTCCTATGGTTGATATACCAATCTAACTTGTGAAAGTGTCACAGGAAGTTGGGGCAGCCACCATCTCATGTGACCCTTGGAAGCAACTGTTAGGACAAAGTGGTTGCCAAGCCAGTGAACTCATTCAGTTCCTGAAGGAAGTGACCTCACCTCACTTCCGTGGTGATGGAACTCTCTGAACATGGGATCCAGGAAGCCAGGCTTCCAAGCCAGTCTCAGTCACAGTCCCTGTGGGCTCACTTGTTTGGATTTACCAAGGACAGAGTCAATCTTTCTTGGTACCTACTGATGTGAGAATGGCCAAATACCAGAAAAGCTCTGAAGAGGGGCCATTCCTGAGAAAGCAGGTAGTGGCTCACCACTAGCTCCTGACAACTTCACAGAGTTGACCAAGGAGACCAGATCTGATAAAGGACAGGCCATTTTGGGAGAACATAGTATGGTCCAGAAGTCAGAGGACACTCTGGATAGTCACAGACCTACTTGAGGGAAGCAGGTGCCTTTTTGGGTGTTGGTGTGGGTTTGTGGTTTTGTCTCATGTTCTGAGAATAGGTAGGAAAGACGGTTTTGAGGTTTGGAGTGAAATGTTTCTACTAAGTCGTTTCACAGGGCGTGTGTTTCTATGTCTGTGTATCTCACTGTGTCCGTGGTTGTAGACATTAGAAAAAAAGAATGCATCAATGGATGTGTCCTGTCTATTAGAAAGCTTCCGAGCATTCATCCTGCCCAATTAATGAATGGACCAGGGCTTGCATAATCAATGGGTAACACCTGCTATCTTCCTAAGTTCCAGTTTTCTTCCTGAATTCTGGCCACTCTCCAGAATAGGCTCATGGTTTTGTGTCCAAGATATGTACCACCACCAAGCTCTGTCACATGGCCATATACTGGATAGCTGAAGGGAATGGCGAGCATCTCAGAAAACTCAGATATCAGTGTGACTACTAACATCTCAGTGGAGAAACCGTGGTTGGGCCTTTTGCTTAACAATTGTTCTTTTCCCCTGAGTCAGGAAGGACTTTGCCTCAGGCCAACCCGTTTGTGAAGCCTGAAGAAAACCGTTTTCAAATGGAAATGACTGGGCATCACCTGTGTCTCTTTGCTTAATTGCTTTGGAAAGGGATGTGTCTGAATCAGGCTCTTGGCCCAGTGTGAGGCTGTGGCTTAGATTGTCAGCACCTGATGGATGTAAAGAAAGATCCCATGTATGCATCCAACACCAAAATGGCCAAAAGAGCAGTCATTGTGGGTGAATTCTCTTGTCTTTCTCTGTAAGTTTCCTGACCTCCATCAAGTGAGAATAAGGATCCTTTGGGTCTAATGAGTTCTTTAAAGCCCTGCAGAGGCTAGCCCATTGGTGCTTGGGTTTTATCATGACTCCAATACACATAAATAATCTAAATCCCACAGTCAGTAGGCCTCAAATTGGAGAAGTGGAGCAGTATTAAATGCAGGCCTATTGGATCACTCCTGTTTCACAGGAAGGGTGTCCAGGCCACTCAAACTTTAGGCAAACGAGGGGCAAGGGAGCTTATTTTGGATACTGTCTTGTACTGTGCTCCTCATGGAAACCTCTAGCAAGAGGTTATGTTCAGTGTCTATATGAAATAAAATGAGGGCCATGTGGGATTTTTTTTGGTTTCAATTGTTTTCATTTGTGTGGCGGTTGGAAGAGGTGACTGGGTCCTCCTGGGCTTGAACAGTGGCGTGATTCCCCTTAGAGAGTGAGTTCTGAAACTGACCTCAGAGAAGTATTGCCATGACTTGTGTTGGGATTTTAGGAGGACACGCATGAGAGTCGCCCATGGAAACTGAGATATAGGCCCAGGGTACCTTTCCACAGAGCACTGGGAATCTCAGCCAGGATATCACATGATTTTATTCTTAAAGGCATGTCAGCCATAGTTGAGAATCAAAACAAACATGGACCTCACATTGTAGACCTCAATGAGCCTGGCTTCATGTGACCTTTTGGCCACTCTTTGGAAAGTCTTGCCTGTGAGAGTTCTCGATAGCGTTCATTGAAATGAGCATCCTCACCATTTAATGGTTCCCGAATGAATTAAAACCCACAGTGCCTCCAACTTCATCCTTGAAAAATGCCTAGATAAATACCATGAAATTTTTGAATTTCCCATGACCTGGTCGCACTGGGAACATTTGGATGTCCTACATCATTCATGAATCTATCAGGCAGTGCCTTGATTGACTGGGATTCATAAAAATGGTGTAGAACAGAGATACCAGTAAGTTGGAGCCTACTGAGTGGTGGGCCTAGAGCAGAGGTGGGAAGGTGTATGATAAAACATCTTTGTGAGGCCATGTCAATCTGCCATTAGCTTCCAAATTGCTTGTGACTGACATGGTGCAGCCAGCAGAATGTTCAATGAAATGGCATATTGTTATATGGAGAGGTTTCAGGGCAATGTTCAGAACCAGGTTTCTATGGACAAGGGGGCAAGCTATGAGGGATAGAAGCCTGCTTGGTGCATTCTCCTGAGAACCCTGACCCACCGCAAAAGACAGAACTTCCTCCACCACTGTGTCCCATTTGAACTCCTTGTATATCGTGAAGCAAATACCAAAGTCCCAGTGCAGCAGCAAGAAACACCATGAAAATTAGAGGATGACCAAATGGCTTCACAGTCCCCCAGGGAGACACTTAGCCCACAATGGCCACAGTTTACCTACAAAGAGAGAATTCCGCACTGCTACCTCATGTACTTTGGAAAATAAGAATCCATGTCCTCCAGGTCACATAGATGCAGACCCAGCTTTGATGGTCTCACTAGAAAGAAATCAAAAGCTCCTGAAAACAATATATATTTCAAGTGCCCAACCACATAGGCAGTTTCCCAAGAAGTCTTTAGGGCACCAGAGCTCCACATTTGAGAAATGTTTACTGTGTCCCTTACTTTGGGAAACTCCTCTAACACCTCCAAGGTTGTGAACTCCTGAGCATATTCCATTCCAGATATGTATTCACAGATTTTCTAACTCTTCTTCTCTAATTCTGTATTACTTGGGGCGGAGTTAATTACAATAAATTTTTCTGGAAGAGAATAAGAAGATTTTTGTGTAGCACATATTTGCATACACATTGTGTTCATTTTCCAATTTTCCATTCGAAATACTGATTCCCTGACACTAACCCATAGCTTGCTAGACTCTGACTACTAATCCTAATGTGATGGAGAAAAATAACTCAAACAGAATAGAAATACAAGCAGTTCAGAGGAGGGGTGGTGTATAGTTGGGCTTGCCTTTTGCAATACATAGGTTTGGAGTTATAAATCTAGTCAATTTTTAATTGAAGTAGTTCTCCGTGTGTTTTTAAAGTTAACAAATATGTGAATTCCTGTCTCCCTTTCTCTGTAGCCTATTAAGCACATGTATTTGTATATGCACATATTGAATCCTACCTGGTATCACACGTACATACTTGTGAGGTGGCCAACTTGACAGATACAAATTGTGGAACAGAAAATTCAACCTATGGGGGAGCTTCCTAGGTGAACAACATTATATATAAATCCATGTTCAGTAAAATAAATATTTTTGGATATGTGGATCATATAAATTTCACGATGAATTTTGATTGGCATATATATTGCTACTTTTTAATTGCTCTGTGTGGGTTTTGTGTGTGTGTGTGTGTATATATATATATATATATATATATATATATATATATATATATATATATTCTCCAGATTTTTCAAAATGTAAAATATATGTGTCTTATTATACACTCCTAAATTCATTAATGTTCATATATTTGGATTTCTAATCAACTTTTCACAAGATTATTCTCAGAAATATTCATCCACCTGAACTACATATCTGTTTCCTAGTACTGAAAACTAAATTCAGTGAATGGTATATACAAATGCTAATATTTCTACAGTAACTTACCCAGTTTAACATCGGTGCAAGTAGATTCCTATGTTCCATGATGTCTATTTTGACGTTCATTTTTATTCAACACTGGTATATTAGTTTTCTTCATTTTATGCACATCATACGATATATATTTCTTCCACAATTTAGCAAATTTATAGGCATTTGTTTCACTTTCAATCACTTCCTGCTTCAGAACACATGTATTCCTCCAGCTTTCTTGACTGGTTTTTTCATGAGACTTCTTTCTGAACACATTGTTTTCGATTTCCATAATCACTTTTGGGGCAAACTCACACACCCATCATGATAAACCATAACTCTATTATTACCATTAGATGTATAACTGTTTGGAATGAATGATTGTATATCAACATAAAATTTCTTATGTATTTTCAGATATCAATTCAATCCAATATTAAAAGTGGAACCTGTTACATTATTTATTCACAGTATGGTCTATTAAGGCATCATCTCTATATTCATAGACCCAGGGTCTATGTATTTGTATCCCCAATACTAATTTATAAGTCTTTAAAATATTGCTTTCAGAAATGGTGGAAAAAATACTCTAGTCACCTGATATACATATACATTTCATCACAGTAATATTCCTGACACAAAATGCAAGGGTCACACTTATGACTGTACCAAAGCCTAAATTGAATGTGAGCATGTATTACTAACAACATCCATGTCCTGGTTCCCTAATGCTCTCAAATATTATTCCTATTGGTGACTACATATCTGTTTCTTCCTAAGATTATATATTCAAACTCAACCCTGTTAATAATGTCTTATCCTACCACTCACTTTGTACTTTGCCTGATTTCCTAATGTCTCCATTGATATCTGCTTTCAAATACCTTTTCTCCAGTTCATCATTGGGAATGACCCTTCAAATGTGCTGACATTTACATTTACTCTCTCACCAAAACCTTATTGCTAAAGAACTTTTGGTCCAACTCCTAGACTCACTCAAATGGGTTCTTCAAAGCCCTGCAGAGGGAAGCCCAGAGATTCTTGGGTTTTCTCATTACTCCAATTCACATAAAGTATCTAAACCCCACAGTCAGTAGGCCTCAAATTCGAGAAGCAGAGCAGCATTAATGGCAGTCCTATTTGATCACTCCTGGTTCACAGGAAGGGTGCCCAGGCCACCCTGACTTTAGGCAAATGAGGGGGAAGGGAGCTTATTTTGGACACTGTCTTGGACTGTGTCCCTCATGGAAACCTCTAGCAAGGGATTATGATGAGTGTCTACATGGAAGAAAATGAGGGCCATGTGGGAGTGTTTTGTTTTTAATTGTGGTCACTTGTGTGGCGGTTGGAAGAGATGAATGGGTCCACCTGGGCTTGAACTCTGGTGTGATTCCCCTTAGAAACGGAGTTTTGGAAATGACCTTAGAGATGTATTGCTATGAATTGTGTTGGGATTTTCGGAGGCCAGGCATGAGAGTCGCCCATGCATGACAATACGCGTCAAATTGGAGAAGCAGAACTTAATGTCCAAATCCTTTACTCACCCTTCTTTTTAATCCTACCGTCTATCTTCCTAATCTCAGATAAATACCATGATATATTTGAAATTCCTATGACCAGGTGGCACTGGAGAATCTTTGGATGTCCTGTTTCTGATCATGAGTGTACCAGACAGTGGCTTAATTGACTTGGTTTTATGAAAATGGTGTAGAACAGAGATGCCAGTAAGTTGGAGCCTGCTGAGTAGTGGGCCTAGAGCAGTGGTGTGCAGATGTGTGATAAAATATCTGTGGTGGGGTCATGTGGATCTTCCATTGGCTTCCAAATGGCTTGTGACTGAAATAGTGTAGCCAGCAGACCCTTATATGTAAAGGCATCTCGTTATATGGAGAGGTTTAACGTCAATTTTAAGAAACAGGTTGCTATGGTCAAGGGGACAAGCTATGTTGGATAGAAGACTTGTTGGTGCATTCTCCTGGAGAACCTGACCCACCACACATGACAGAACTCACTCTAGCATTTTGTCCCAGTTGAACTCATTGTATTTCGTTAAGTAAATACCATACTCCCAGTGCAGCAGCAAGAAACACCACAAAAAGTGGAGGATGACCAAATGGCTTCACAGTCCACATGGGGAGACACTTAGACCCGAGTGGCCACAGTTTACCTACAAAGAGAGAATTCAGCACTGCTCCCTTATGTTCATTAAAAAAAAAGAAACCATGTTCTCCAGGTCACATAGATGCAGACCCATCTTTGATGGTCTCACTACAAATGAAGCTAAAGCTCCTGACAACAACATATATTTCAAGTGCCCGAACTCAGAGACAGTTTCTCAAGAAGTTTTTAGGCCAGCAGAGCTCCATGTTTGTGGAGTGTTTACCCTGACCCTAACTTTTGGAAACTCCTCTACCACCTCCAAGGTTGTGAACTCCTGATTATGTTCCATTCCATATATGTATTCACAGATTTTCTAACTCTTCTCCTCTAATTGTGTCTTATTTGGGGTGAAGGTAATGGCAATTCATTGTTCTGGATGAGAGTGGGAATATTTTTGTGTGGCACATATTTGCATACACATTGGATTCATTTTCTTATTTTCCAATCAAAATACTGAAACCATGACACTAACCCATACCCTACTAGACTCTGACTACTAATCCTAATATGATGGAGGAAAAATAACCAAAACAAAATAGAAATACATGCAGTTCAGTGGAGGCATGGTGTATATTTGGACTTGCCTTTTACATGATAAAGGGTAGGTGTTATAAATCTAGTCAATTTTTGGTTAAAATAATTCTCCATGTGTTTTTAAAATTAACTAATATGTGAATTCCTGTCTCCCTTTCTCTATAGACTATTCAGCACATGTATATTTATATGCACATATAGAATCCTACCTGGTATCACAGGTTAATTTTTTTGTTTTGTCTGACTTGGAAGATACAAATTGTGAGAAGAGATCCCTCCTCCTAAACGCTGTTGAAACTGAAAATTCAACCTATGGGTGAGCTTCCTAATAGAAAAACCTTATACAAAAATCCATGTTCAGTAAAATAATTATTTTTGCATATGTGAATTATATATATTTAATGATGAATTTCGATTAGCATATGTATTGCTACTTTTTATAGTCTGTGTGTATGTTTTGTGTATATATATATATATATATATATATATATATATATACTCTCCAGATTTTTCAAAATATGAAATATATGTGTCTTATATATACTCCCTAAATTTATTCATGTTGATGTATTTAGATTTATAATCGATTTTTCACAAGATTATTCTCAGAATTATTCATCAACTTGAAATATATATTTGTTTCCTAGTACTGAAAACTGACTTCAGTGAAAGCTGCACACAAATGCTAATATTTCTAGAGTAACTGACCCAGTTTAATATCAACGCAAGTAGACTCCTATGGGACATGACATATAATTTGACGTTCATTTTTATTCAACAATGGTACATTACTATTTCTGCAGTTTATGCACATCGTAGGATATATATTTTATCCACAAGTTCACAAATTTTTAGACATTTGTTTCAATGTCAATCACTTCCTGCTTCAGAACACAAGTATTCTTCCATGTTTCTTGACTGGTCTTTTCATGAGACTTCTTTCCAAAAATATTATATTTGATTTCCATAATCAGTTTGAAGCAAAACTCACACACACTTCAGGATAAACCACAACCCTAATATTACCATTAGATGTATTACTGGTTGAAATGAATGTATGTATATCAATATAAGATTTCCTGAATATTTTTAGATATCAATTTTATCCATTATTTAAAGTTGGAACAAGTAATATTATTTATTCACACTACGCTCTATTCATGCATTATCTCTATATTCATAGACACAGGGTACATCTATTTTTACCCACAATACTAATTTATACATCTTCAAAATATGGCTCCAAGAAATGGTGGAAGAAATACTCATGATACCTGATCCACATATACATTTTATCACAGTAATATTCTGGTCAGAAAATGCAAACATCACACTTATGATTGTACCAAAGTCTAAATGGAAAATGAACATGGATTACTAAAAACATCCATGTCCAGGCTGCCTAATGCTCCCACTTGTCAATCTTTTTGGGGACTACATATTTGTTTTTTCCTAAGATTATATATTGAAACTCAATCATATTGAAAATGTCTAATCCAATCACTCACTTTACACTTTGCATGATTTCCTAATGTCTCTATGGATATCTGCTTTCCTACATATTTTCCCCAGTTCATCATTGTGACTGATTCTTCACACGTTCTGACATTCATATTCACTCTCTACCCGAAACCCTATTGCTAAAGAATTTTTGGTCCAAAACTTATACTCACTCTTCTTTTTAAACGTACAAACTGTCTTCCTAATACTACCAACTATCCCTTTTATCCTGGATGTTCTCTTCGACATTCAATCATCCAAGGTACAAGGTCCTATAACATTGTATATCGATTTATCTGAGACATCTGTGCAGAACATAATTCAAAGCTAAGTATCCCAATGAAGGTCCCAATGTCTTTCTGGGCTTCAAATCATGCCTAGATTTCTGTTTCCATACTTATATTTTACCTATATATTCTTGTAAATATCGCAGGTTCCCAATACCATTATTCATCCAACAGAATGACTCCTCACCAAAATTGAACCTGTTATTAACCCTAACCATACACTCTTCCCTCAATCTACCTTTACAGAAGAGCAGGGACAGAGTTTGTCTTACAATACAGGAATGTAGGGGATCTTCCACCTGCTTAGAAACTCAATGGTCCAAGCAGAAATGATCCCTGGAGAAGTATTAGGCAGCTATGTAGGACCTGAGAGAGCAAAAGTCATCTTCCATGGCAAACAACCTTGTCAGGATGAAGGGTTGTGTCTGAATCAGCCTCTCTATTTTTAATGGAGAGAATATGGACCAAACCAGGACAATGTGGAGAGCTGTTTCTGGTTCCATATGGTTGATATACCATTCTAACTAGTGAAAGTGTCAGAGGAAGTAGGGTATCCTCCATCTCATGGGACCCTTGGAAGCAACTGTTATAACAAAGTGGTTGCCAAGGCAGTGAACTCATTAAATAAGTGACCTACCTCACTTCCTTGGTGATGGAACTCTCTGAATTTGGGATCCAGGAAGCCAGGCACACAGAGCCAGTCCCAGTCTCAGTCCCAGTGGGCTCACATGTTTGGATTTACCAAGGACAGAGTCTGTCTTTTTTGGTACCTACTGATGTGAGGATGGCCAAATGCGAGGAGAGTTCTGAAGACGGGCCTTCCCTGAGAAAGCATGTGGTGGTCAGAACAGGCTCCTGACAACTTCACAGTGTTTGACAAGGAGACCAGATCTAAGACAAGACTGGCCTTTTCGGGGGAACATAAAATGGCCCACCAGTCAAAGGACACTCTGGATAGTCACAGACTTACTTGGGGGAAGGAGGTGCCTTTTTGAGTGTGTGTGTGAGTTTGTGGTTTTGTCTCATGTTCTGAGAATAGGTAGGAAAGGCGGTGTGTTTGGTTTGGAGTGGACTATTTCTAGAAAGAACTTTGACAAGGCAAGTGTTTCTGTGTCTGTGTCTCCCACTGTGTCCATGGTTGTAGACATTAGAAAAGAGAATGCATCAATGGATGTGTCCTGTCTAGTAGAAAGCTTCCCAGCATTCATCCTGTCCATTTTAGTAATGGACTGCAGGTTGCCTTATCGATGGGCAACACCTACTATCTTACTAAGTTTCTGTTTTCTTCCTGAATTTTGGCCACTCTCCAGAATAGGTTCATGGTTTTGTGTCCAAAATATGTACCACCTCCAAACTCTGCGACATGGCTATGTTCTGGATAGCTGGAGGGAATTGGAGCATCTCAGAAAACTCAGATATCAGTGTGACCAGAAAAGCCTCAGTGGAGAAACCCTGTTTTGGGCCTTTTGCTAACCTATTGATCTTTTGCCCTGAATGTCAGGAAGGTCTTTGCCTCAGGCCACCCCTTGGTGAAGCCTGAAGGAAACAGTTTTCAAATGGAAATGAATGGGCATCACCTGTGGCTCTTTGCTTAATTGCTTTGGAAAGCCATGTGTCTGAATCAGCCTCTTGGCCCTGTGAGAGGCTATGGCTTAGATTTTCAGCGCCTGATGGATCTAAAGAAACATCCAATGTGTGCATCCAAAACCAAAATGGCAAAAACATAAGTCATTGTGGATGATGTCTCTTGCCTTCCTCTGTTAGGTTCCTGACCTTCTTCAAGGGAGTATAGGGATTTTTTGGGTCAAATGAGTTCTTCCAAGCTCTTCAGAGGTGCTTGGGTTTAATCATGAATCCAAATCACATAAGGAATTTATACCTGACAGTCAGTAGGCCTCTAATTGGAGAAGTAGAGCAGTATTAGCGGCAGACGTATGTGATCAATCCTAGTTCACAGGAAGGGTGTCCAGGCCACCCTGAGTTTAGGCAAATGAGGGGCAAGGAAGCTTATTTTGGACACTCTCTTGAGCTGCGCCATTCAAGGAATCCTCCAGCCAGAGGTTATGATGAGTGACTCTATGGAAGAAGATGAGGGCCATGTGGAATTGTTTTGGTTTTAATTGTGGTCATTTATGTGGTGGTTGGAAAAGATGACTGGGTGCACCTAGCCTTGAACACTGGTGTGATTCTCCTCAGAGACTGAGTTCTGTAACTGACCTCAGAGTAGTAATTGCTTTGAAATTGGTTGTGTCTTAATTAGCCTCTTGGCCCTGTGTGAGGCTGTGACTTAGATTATCAGCACCAGATGGATCGAAAGAAAGATCCCATGTGTGCATCCAAAACCAAAATGGCCAAAAGAGCAGTCATTGTGGATTAAGCCTCTTGCCTTTCTCTGTAAGGTTCTGAAAGAATAAAAGAAATTGAAATTGAAATTGAAATGTAAAGAACCAGGTTTGTAAACTTTCCAAGCTGCACTTTCCTGTGGCAGTTTAGACAATTCCCGGATCTGCCCATTAGATGTGTGTTGAAATCTTCCCTGACTACCTAGTTACTTAACAACCCTTTCCCAGAATCCCTGCAGCTCAGCAAGTATACATCTCAGGTATTCAACCAATCAGTTTAAATGTATACCCCTTCTTAGGGCTGACCAATCACCCCCCTGCCCAAATTGTTCCCGCAAATGAAAGTGCTAATCATGCTTTAGAGTTGTTATTTGATTTTCCCATGGTATATGATGAATTGCTAAAGGAGGCTATCATGTATGTAAAGTCCCTGCCCTCTCTAAGGAATGGATATAAACTCTGCTCAAGTTGTTCTCAGGGCTCTTTGTTCTTTGCTCCTCTAAAGTGAGCTCTGAGCCCCAGCATGCTGGACCCCCAATAAAACCTTTGCTGTTGCATGAGAAAGCCTCTTGGTGGTCTTTTTCTCTGACGTTCGCCCCACCTATTCATCTGGAGGCCCCAGGTGAGATATCCGGCAGCGGCGGACAAAAGACCCCAATGGACTCCTCTCGGGGTAAGTAAGGCACCTCTTTCTGGTTTTGGGTTTCAGGTTATGGATTGGCAAAGTGGCTGTCAGTGAAGAGCATTAGCTCTCTCTGATGGTGGCTGACAGATGTGTCACAGAGCTACAGGCCACGTTCCTGGGGGACACTCCAGAGGACTAGAGAAATCAAGGAATACTAATTTCTTCAACTCGTTTATATTTTGCTTCAGGATTCGGTTCGCCAGCCCATCAGGTTTTGCCGGCTACTCAGTTTTGGTCATTGTTCTGAACTCATGTTGAGTTTTCCGGCTGTCTTTATTGTCTAACCCATCAGGTTTTGGCAGTTACTCAGTTCTAATCTTTGTCTTGGACTCATGTTAAACGTTTACTGTTTGTCTTTGTCTGTGTTGCGTTTGTGTCTTCACTGTCCCTGTTTGAGTAACTCTCATTATGGGACAAAGCACTTCCACTTCTCTGTCCCTGACACTTGATCATTGGACTGATGTCCGCTCAAGGGCCCAGAATCTTTCTTTTTCAGTAAAATGCCGTACCTGGCAGATTCTCTGTGCTTCAGAATGGCCTATTCTCAGAGTCAGGTGGCCCCCCAGAAGGATCCTTCTACTTCCCTCTAATCCGAAAAGTCAGAGATATTGTCTTTCAGCTGGGGCCACGTGGCCACCCAGATCAACAGCCATATACCCCTTCGCCCAGCATCCTATCATTCAAACCTTCCACTCCTCCCCCTCTTCCTTCCATTCTCCCTGAGTCACAAGACTGGACACTCCTCCCACTCCTTATCCTCTACCCTCGCTCTCCAACCCCCAACACGTTCCAGATGATAGTCTCGCTGCTGACTCAGCCTCTCCGCCGCTAGAGGCAATTGGGCCAGACCCAAGCACTCCAGGGGACTTCTCTGCAGAAGCAGCAACCCCTCCTCCCCTGGAGGAAGCTGGGCCACCTAAAGGAACCCGACGGTGACGGATAATAGAAAACTCGGAAGCCCCTATGATGCTTCCTCTCCGTCCCTACAGGCCAATGAACCGATCCAACTGGCACCCAAACACCTTTAAATGTAGGTAGCATCTGTCCACTTATCGCCAGACTCTAATAGCGGGTCTCCGAGTGGCCGCCAGAGGGCCGACTAATTTGGCCAAGGTAAGAGAGATTATCCAAGGGCCTAATGAGTCTCCCTCTATGTTTCTGGAGAGAATTATGGAAGCATATAGGAAATATACTACTTTTGATCCTCAGGCAGAGGATGAACAAGCATCTGTTGCAATGGCCTTTATCGAGCAGGCTGCCCTAGATATTAAGAGAAAGTTACAACGTCTAGATGTATTACAAGATAAGACCTTGAGAGATTTAGTAAGAGATGCTGAGAAAGTATATTATAAGAGAGAAACTGAGGAGGAAAGGGAACAGAGGAGAGAGACGGAAAGGGAACAAAAGGAGGATGAAAGGAGCAAAAGGCAGACTAAAGCATTGACTAAGGTTCTGGTCAGAGCACCAAATATGCCAGAAGTTAAAAAGCAGGGAGTCAGAAAGGGACACCTGGGCCCCCGCCAATGGCTGCCCCTGGCCTCAGATCATTGTGCCTACTGTAAAGAAAACAGGACACTAGGCCAAAGAGTGCCCCCGAAAGAAGCAGAGATGCCAGTCCGCCGTGCTGACTCTAGAAGAGGACTAGGAAAGTCGGGGCTTGGATCCCCTCTCCGAGCTCAGGGTAACATTTAAAGTGGAGGGGACCCCAGTGAACTTTGAAGTGGATACAGGAGCAGTATAATCAACCTTTAAGACCCCACTGGGCCCCCTATCAAATAAATGGTCCCCTGTTAAAGGTACTAATGGCAGTAGATATTGGGCTGGGACAACTAAGAGGACTATGGACCTAGGAAATGGAAAAGTCCACCACGCTTTCCAAGTAATCCAAGAATGCCCAGCCCCATTGATGGGCTGGGATCTGCTTACCAAACTCTGGGCTAGAATAACCTTTAACCCTGATGGTCCCCAAGTGGAGTTTCTAAAGCCTTCAGTAAAAACTCCCATAGTCATGGCTTTGACAACATCCGTAGAAGATGAACATCAACACTTCGCGCCTCCTAGGACTGATCAAACAGGCAAACTACCCCAGAAATGGATAAAAGATTATCCTAATGCCTGGGCAGAAACTGCTGGGTTAGGTCTAGCCATATAACAACCTCCAATAGTAGTAGAATTAAAAGCCTCTATCTCTCCAATCAGTGTTAAACAATATCCTCTAATCAAAGAAGCTAAGGATGGGATAAGGGCCCATATTCAGAAATACCTGGCTCTTGGGGTCTTAAGGCGCTGTCATTTGTCCTAGAATATCCCCCTGCTACCAGTAAGAAAGCCAGGAACTGGGGACTACCGGACGCTTCAATACCTAAGAGAGATCAACAACAGAGTGCAGGACATTCACCCCACTGTACCGAATCCATATAATTTGCTTAGCGCTCTGAATCTGGAGCAGGAATGGTACACTGTGCTAGACTTAAAAGATGCTCACTTTTGCTTGCCCGTACATAAGGACACTCAGTTGCTGTTTGCTTTTGAGTGGATAGACCCCGAAAAAGGGACATCTGTCCAACTAACCTGGACTAGACTCCCACAGGGGTTCAAAAACTCTCCCACTCTCTTTGATGAACCCCTCCACAAGGACTTCAATGACTTCAAAACTGCACACCCCGATGTCACCATACTCCAATATGTGGATGGTCTGCTACTGGCAGCCGACACCAAAGAGAACTATGAGTCTGGGACCCAAGCATTATTTTCCAAGCTTGCTCGGCTTGGATATAGGGCTTCTGCCAAAAAGGCCCAAATTTGTCAGCAAGAAGTAATCTTCCTGGGTTATTCTCTTAGGGGTGGCAAAGGATGGCTCACTGAGCCCACAAAATGAACCTTTGTGCAGATACTGCCCCCATCTAATAAGAGACAACTCAGGGAGTTTCTTGGGACTGCCGGCTTTTGCAGGTTATGGATTCCTGGGTTCGCGTCTCTGGCTGCCCCTTTATACCCGCTGATAAAGGGGGATGCCCACTTCCAATGGACCCCTGAGCACCAACAAGCTTTTGATAATGTCAGAAAAAAGGTGCTGCTATCTGCTCCGGCCTTAGCACTCCCAGATATAGAAAAACCCTTCAGTCTCTACATCGAGGAAAAGAAAGGAATAGCACGGGTTGTGCTCACTGAGACTTTGGGACCTTGGAAAAGGCCGGTAGAATACTTATCAAATAAACTGGACCCAGTGGCTAGTGGGTCGACCCATTGCTTAAGAGCTATAGCAGCGGCAGCCCTTCTAATAAAAGATGCTGATAAATTAACGTTGGGACAGAAGCTAACGATTATAGTCCCCCATGCCCTGGAGTGCATCATCTGTCAGCCTCCAGAGATGTGGCTATCAAACTCTAGAATAACCCACTACCAGAACCTCTTGCTTGACAAAGACAGAATCACGCTGGGACCCGCTGCTCCACTCAACCCGGCTACACTGCTGCCAGAAGAATCATCAAGACCCGTTGCTCATGAGTGTCAACACATACTGGCAGAGGAAACCAGTATACGACGAGACTTGAAGGATCAGCCACTGCCTTGCCCTGAAGTTGTATGGTTTATGGATGGCAGCAGCTTCCTCCAAGATGGTAAGCGGTGGGCTGGAGAAGCAGTAGTTAGCAAAATTAATGTCATCTGTTCCTCTGGTCTCCCAGAACTGACATCAGCCCAAAAAGCAGAACTGATTGCCCTTACGAAAGTATTGGAACTAGCAACAGGCAAAAGGGCCACCATATACACTGATAGCCGCTATGCATTTGCCACTGCAAATGTGCACGGGGCTATTTATCATCAAAGGGGGTTATTAACCTCCACCTGGAAAGAAATAAAGAACAAAGATGAGATCCTCCAACTTCTCTCAGCAGTGCAGGGCCCTAAGGAACTAGCTATAGTGCACTGCCCAGGGCACCAGAAGGGAAACGAACCCTTGGCGGTTGGAAAAAGAAGGGCAGATGAGGAAGCTTAATTGGCAGCCCTAAATGGAGTGACTGTGTTAACTTTTTCCACACCAGGGGGAACAACAATCAGGAGACTTGGCCGCACCGGAACATTCAGGCAACTTATCATCTGAGGAGACAGATACAGAACTCTGGGATCCTACAGAGCCAAGTTTACAATTTCAAAAAGCCCACCTTTATGTCAAAGACGTACACCAGCTCACCCACTTAGACTCAGAGAAGATATAGGCACTCTTAAAGGACCGGAGAAAGGACTTATTATTGACTGACTCACAGAGGAAAGAAATAGCTGAGCAGGTGACTAGAGCTTGTCAAGTCTGCCAAGTAGTTAATGCTTACCCATCCAAGCTTCCTGCAGGGAAGCGCTTACAAGGAACCAGACAAGGACAATTCTGGGAATTGAACTTTACTGAAATTAAGCCAGCAAGGTATGAACTTAAATATCTCCTAGTCTTTGTAGATACTTTTTCAGGATGGGTCGAAGCCTTCCCCATGAAGAAAGAAACAGCTCAGATGGTAGTCAAAAAGATCGTAGAAGACATTTTTCCAAGGTTCGGCCTGCCTAAGGTAATAGGGTCCGCTAACGGACCGGCATTCATGCCCCAGGAAAGTAAGGGATTTGCCAGGACCCTGGGGATTAATTGGAAGTTACATTGTGCTTATAGACCCTATAGCTCAGGACAGGTAGAAAGGATGAATAGAACCATCAAAGAGTACTTAACAAAATTAAGCTTGGATACTGGCATAAAAAATTGGACTATGCTCCAACCTTATGCACTGTTTTGTGAAAGAAATACCCCCTCCGCCTCTTTGTGTAACCTCACCTCTTATGAAATTCTCAATGGTGCCCTTCCTCCAGTAGGGTACCTAATCCCAACTATGAGACTTAATGATTCCTTTCACACCCCCTTGCTTGACAGATTTAAAGCCCTTTAACAAACCCAGCACCCAGCGATACCTGTGGAAACATTTGGCCTCTGCTTATCAGACTGGAGACGAGGGAACCCCACATTGATATCAAGTGGGAGGCTTCGTCTACGTGAGATGGCGTCAGGTGTCATCCCTGGAACTCCACTGGAAAGGACCATACCAGGTGCTGCTTATAACACCCACAGTGGTGAAAGTGGATGGGATCACTTCCTGGATCAATGCCTCCCATCTCATGCCTGAGCCCTGTACAGACTCTGGCTGGAAACTTCTACAGACTGGTATCCATCTCAAGTTGCGTGTCCGTCATGTGGGTAGGGCTATGGATTCTTCCCATGACCACCAGCAGCCCTAATCCCCATCAGCGTGCTCAGCAACAAGGGCAAGTAATGAATCCTAATGGGCAAGTAGTGTGATCTATTTCACAAACAGCCACCTTATGGACTTGGTGGCCATCTCTCCACCCGGAAATTTGTCAGCTTGCCATAGGCTTCCCTGACTGGGATCTCCCTGACATAGAGGACCCCACACAGATCCCACTCAAACCCTAACTAGGGCAACATAGACCACCTTAACCCATGAATTGTGGATGTCATCTCCCCCAGCTCAGGTGTAAACTAGCCAGTCTTGACTATTATGTGTGCCCACCTGATTTCCAAAGTCATAAAACAGGCCCAAACCTGTGGAGGACCCAGTGACTTTTATTGTAGATCTTGGGGTTGTGAACAAACGAAAGCTGCATGGTGGAACCCAAACTCCCCAGAAAGGTATGATTCCGGTAGGATGAAATGACACCTGGATTGATCCCAAGAAATGTGCTGCTTGCCCAGTGGTGTCAAAAACTCGCTGTGGAAAGAATACTCTATGTTACCCCCTCAATATAACTTTCACTTCCAAAGGAAGGGGCTACCTCAGAAAAACCTGGCCTATGGGAAATACGTGGGGAATGCGATTCTATATTTATGGCCCAGGTGATGAATTTGGTCTCTGGTTCACCGTCTGGCTTAAAAAGAAAGAAAATCCCACAGCAATAGGACCCAATCTCCTCAAGCCAGGGATTAAGCCTCCTAAACCTTCCATGCCTAGATCTACCAGAACCCCTCTACCATCTAATACTTCCTGGATTCCGTCTTTGCCTACTTCCGCAGTCCAGAGTACATCTGACTCCTCCCCCTGGGAACTAATTAAAGGAACCTTTATGGTACTGAACTCCACACAGTCAGAACTCCTTGTATTTCAGCCCAGGTCTTTGACAGCCCTGTAAATTATTGTGTAATGGTGCAGATACTCTCCAGGGTACTCTATCATAATGCCTAATCATTTGAAGGTCTACTAGGGGGACAAACAACCCGATATCAAGGGGAACCATTGTCCCTTACTCTAGCCATCCTATTGGGGATAGGAGCTGCTGCAGGAGTGGGTATGGGAACAGCTTCTATGATGCGTGGTTAACAACAAATGGCCCAATTAGAAACAGCAATAAATCAAGACTTGAAGACGTTAGAGACCTCCATCACAGCTTTGCAGGAATCCTTAACCTCTCTCTCTGAAGTTGTTTTACAGAACAGGTGAGGATTAGACCTCCTCTTGATGAGGGAGAGGGCCTCTGTGTTGCACTGAGAGAAGAATGTTGTTTTTATGCTGACCATATTGGAGTTGCAAAATAATTCATGAGTAAATTAAGAAAATACCTTGAAGAGCGCCAGAGAGAATGGGAGATTCAACAAGGGTGCTTTGAGTCATGGTTAACCGAGTACCCCTGGTAACTACACTAATATCAGACTTAGCTGGACCCCTGATCATCCTTATGGTGTTGCTAACTGTGGGACCTTGTTTGCCTAACCACATAGTTTCCTTTCTCCAGGCTCAGATTAGGCAGGTGAAACTCATGATAATCAGACAGAAATATGCTGCACTGGTAGGAATAGAATGTGAAACCCCACAATAATTTTGATTCATTACTTTTAAGATTAAAAGTAGTCAGAAAAAGGGGTGGGAAATGAAAGAATAAAAGAAATTGAAATTGAAACGTAAAGAACCAGGTTTTGTACATTTTCCAAGCTGCACTCAGAACCTGAAATTCCTGTGGCACTTAAGACAATTCCCGGATCTTCCCATTAGATGTGTGTTGAAATCTTCCCTGACCACCTCGTTACTTAACCACCCCTTTCCCAGAAACCATGCAGATTTGCACGTATACATCTCAGTGCTTCAACCAATCAGTTTAAATGTATACTCCTTCTCACGGCTGACCAATCACCCGCTGCCCAACCTGTTCCCACCAATGAATGTGCTAATCATGTTTTAGAGTTATTATTTGATTCTCCCGCGGTATATGATGATTTTCTAAAGGAGGCTATGATGTATGTAAAGTCCCTGCCCTCTCTAAAGAATGTATATAAACTCTGCTCAAGTTGTTCTCGGGGCTCTTTGTTCTTTGCTCCTCTGAAGTGAGCTCTGAGCCTCAGCATGCTGGACCCCCAATAAACCCTTTGTTGTGGCATGAGACAGTCTCTTGGTGGTCTTTTCCTCCGAAGTTCGCCCGACCTTTTCAGTTCCTGACTTCCGTCAAGTGAGAATAGGGATCATTTGGGTCAAATGAGTTCTTCAAAGCCCTACAGTGGATAGCCCATAGGTGCTTGGGTTTTCTCATGACTCCAAATCACATAGAAAATCTACACCTGACAGTCATTAGGCCTCAAATTGGAGAAGCAGAGCAGTATTAAAGGCAGGCTTATTTGATCACTCCTGGTTCAAAGGAAGGGTGTTTAGGCCACCCTGACTTTTGGCAAATGAGGGGCAATGGAGCTTATTTTGGACACTGTCTTGGGCTGCACCCCTCATGGAAACTTCCAGCCAGAGGTTATGATGCGTGTCTGTGTAGAAGAAGATGAGGCCCATGTGGGAGTGTTTTGATTTAAATTGTGGTCATATGTGTGGTAGCTGGAAGAGATTACTGGGTCCTCCTGGGCCTGAACTCTGGTGTGACTCCTTTTAGACACTGTGTCCTGGAACTGAGCTTAGTGAAGTATTGCCATGAGTTGTGTTGGGATTTGAGGAGGCCATGCATGAGAGTCGCCCTTGGAACCTGAGATGTAGGCCCAGGGTAGCTTTCCACAGAGCACTGGGAATCTCAGTCAGGATACCACAAGATTTTATTCTGAAAGACTTGGCAGCCATAGTTGAGATCAAAACACTCATGGATCTCAATTGTAGACCTCAATGAGCCTGGCTTCAGGTGACCTTTTGGACACTCTTTGGGAAGCCTTGCCTGTGAGAGTTCTCCAGAGTTTTCATTGAAATGATCATACTCACCATTTAATGGTTCCTGCATGAATTGAAATCCACTGTGCCTCCAAATTCATCCTTGATAAATGGCTAGATAAATAGTTTAAATTTTTGAAATTCCCATGAACAGGTGGCATACAGAACCTTTGGATGTCCTATTTCTGATCATGAGTGTACCAGACAGTGCCTTGATTGATTGGGTTTAATGAAAATGGTGTAGAACCGAGATCCCAGTAATTTGGAGCCTGATGAGTAGAGGGCCTAGAGCAGCGGTAGGCAGGTGTGTGATAAAACATCTGTGATGGGGCCATGTGGATCTGCCTTTGGATTCCAAATGTCATGAGACGGACATGGTGCAGCCAGGAGACCATTATAAGTAAACACATCTTGTTATATGGAGAGGTTTTAGGGTAATTTACAGAATCAGGTTGCTATGGTCAAGGGAGCAAGCTATGTGGTATAGAGGCCGGTTTCATGAATGCTCATGTGTGAGCCACCACATGTGATAGAACTCCCTCCAGCACTGTGTCCCAGTTGAACTCCTTGTATTTCATGAAGCAAATACAAAACTCGCAGTGCAGCAGCAAGAAACACCAGGAAAAGTGGAGGATTACTAAATGGCTTCACAGTCCACACGGGCAGACACTTAGACCACTGTGTCCCAGTTGAACTCCATGTATTTCGTGAAGCAAATACCAAAGTCGCAGTGCAGCAGCAAGAAACACAATGAAGAGTGGAAGAGGAACAAATGAATATACAATCCACGCGGGGACACACTTAGCCCCAAGTGGCCATAGTATACCTACAAAGAGAGAATTCAGCACTGCTCCCTCATGTTCATTGGAATATTACAATTTATGTCCTCCAGGTCACATAGATGCTGACCCAGCTTTGATCGTCTCACTAGAAGGAAGCAAAAGCTCCTGAAAACAACATATATTTCAAGTGCCCAAACTCAGAGGCAGTTTCTCAAGAAGTCTTTAGGCCAGCAGAGCTCTGTGATTGTGGAGTGCTTACCCTGTCCCTTACTTTTGAAAACTCCTCTACCACCTCCATGGTTGTGAACTCCTGATCAAATTCCATTTCAGATATGTATTCACATATTTTCTATCTCTTTTCCTCTAATTGTCTCTTACTTGGGGCGAAGTTAATGTCAAGGGATTGTTCTGGATGAGAGTGGGAAGATTTTTCTGAAGCACATATTTGCATACACATTGGATTCATTTTCCTATTTTCC
Source organism: Callospermophilus lateralis (assembly GCF_048772815.1). Lineage (NCBI taxonomy): Eukaryota > Metazoa > Chordata > Mammalia > Rodentia > Sciuridae > Callospermophilus > Callospermophilus lateralis. The sequence goes on from NW_027517884.1 coordinate 4,607,450, forward strand.
ATTCAAAATACTGAATCACTGACATTAACACATACCCTACTAGACTCTGACTACTAATCCTAATATGTTGGAGAAAAATACCCCCAAAAGAATAGAACTACAAGCAGTTCAGAGGAGGCATGGTGGATAGTTGGGCTTGCCTTTTGAATTATATAGTGTAGGAGTTTTAAATCTTGTCAATTTTTTTGAAATAGTTCTCCATGTATTTTAAAAGTTAAGAAATATGTGAATTCCTGTCTCCCTTTCTCTGAAGCCTATTCAGCACCTGTATTTTTATATGCACATTTAGAATCCTAACTGTTACCACACGTACGTTCTTGTGTGGAGGCTGAATTGGCAGATACAAATTGTGAAAAGGGATCACTCCTCCTAAACGCTGTTGGAACTGAAAATTCAACCTGTGGGTGAGCTTCCTAGTTGAACAACATTATACATAAATCGATGTTCAGTAAAATGAATTTATTTGGATCTGTGGATGATATATATTTCATGGTGATTTTAAATTGGCATATAGTGCTACTTTTTAATGTCTGTGAATGTTTGTGTGTGTGTGTGTGTATATATATATATATATATATATATATATATATATATATATATATACACACTCTCCAGATTTTTCAAAATATGAAATATATGTGTATTATTTTACACATCCTAAATTTTTCATATTCATGAATGTGGATTTATAATCATCTTTTCACAAGATTATTCTCAGAAATATTCACATACCCTACTAGACTCTGACTACTAATCCTAATATGATGGAGAAAAGTAACGCAAACAGAATAGAAATACAAGCATTTCAGAGGAGGCATGTTGTATATTTGGACTTGCCTTTTGCATGATAAATGGTAGGTGTTATAAATCTGGTCAATTTTCAATTGAAATAGTTCTCCATGTGTTTTTAAAATTAACAAATATATGAATTCCTGTCCCTTTCTCTGTAGCCTATTCATCACATGTATTTTTATATGCATTTATAGTATCCTACCTGGTATCACATGTACATTTTTGTGAGTTGGCTGACTTGGTAGATACAAATTGTGAGAAGAGATGACTCCTCCAAATCGTTGTTGGAACTGAAAATTCCACCTATAGGGGAGCTTCCTAGTAGAAAAACATTATACATAAACTCATGTTCAGTAAAATAAATATTTTTGCATCTTTGGATGATATATATTTATAGATGAATTTTGAGTGGCATATATATTGCTACTTTTTAATGTCTGTGTGTGTGTTTTGTGTAAATATATATATATATATATATATATATATATATATATATATATATATATATACACTCTCCAGATTTTTGAAAATATGAAATATATGTGTCTTATTTACACTCGCTAAATTTATTCATGTTCATGGACTTGGATTTATAATCAACTTTTCACAAGATTATTCTCAGAAATATTCATCCACCTGAAAAACAGATTTAACTAATATTTCTACAGTAACTGACCAAGTTTAACATCAATGCACCTTGATTCCGATATGACAAGCTGTGCATTTTGACGTTCATTTTTATTAAACCCTGGTACATTAATATTTATTCGTATTATGGACATCATAGGATATATATTTCATCCACAAATTCACAAATTTATGGGCATTTGTTTCACTTTCAATCAATTCCTGCTTCAGAACACATGTATTCCTCCAGGTGTCTTGACTGGTCTTTTCATGTGACTTCTACCCAAACACATTATTTTCGATTTTCATAATCAATTTTGAAGCAAAACTCACACCCTTTATGATAAACCATAACCCTAATATTACAAATAGATGTATAATTGGTTTGAATGAATGTATGTTTATCAATATAAAATTTTCTTTATATTTTCAGATACCACTTCAATCCATTTTTTAAAGTTGAAACCAATTATATTCTTTATTCACACTATTGTCTATTCATACATTTTCTCTATATTCAGAGACACAGGGTGCACGTATTTGTACCCCCAATACTAATTTATATGTCTTCAACATATTGCTTCCAGAAATGGTGGAAGAAATACTCATGTCACCTGATATAAATATACATTTTTTCAGTGTAATATTCTGGACACAAAACGCAAATGTCACACTTATGATTGTACCAAATCCTAAATAGGAAGTGAGCATGGATTACTAAAACCATCCATGTCCAGGTGGCCTAATGCTCTCAAATGTCTATCCTGTCGGTGACTACATATTTGTTTCTTCCTAAGATTATATATTAAATCTCAACCTGTTGAAAATGTCTAATCCTATCACTCACTTTATACTTTGCCTGATTTCCTAATGTTTCTATTGATAAATGCTTTCCTACATATTTTTTCCAGTTCATCACTGTGACCAACTCTTCACATGTGCTGACATTTACATTCACTCTCTAACCAAAACTCTATTGCTAAAGTACTTTTGGTCCAAATCCTATTCTCACTCTTCTATCTAAACCTACACTATCTTCCTAATCCTACCTAATCAGCACCTGATGGGTCTAAAGAAGGATCCCATGTGTGCATCCAAAACCAAAATGGCCAAAAGAGCGGTCATTGTGGATGGAGTCTCTCGTCTTCCTCTGTAATGTTCCTGCCTCCATCAAGTGAGAATAGGGATCCTTTGGGTCAAATGAGTTCTTCAAAGCCCTGCAGAGTCTAGCCCATAGGTGCTTGGGTTTTCTCATGACTCCCATTTACAAAAAGAATCTAAACCCCACAGTCAATAGGCCACAAATTGCAGAAGTGGAGCAGTATTAACGGCAGGCCTATTTGATCACTCCTGGTTCACAGGAAGGGAGTCCGGGCCTTTAGGCATATGAGGGGTAAGGAAGCTTCTTTTGGACATTGTCTTGGGCTGTGCCCCTCATAGAATCCTCCAGCCAGAGGTAATGATGAGTGTCTATATGGAAGAAGATGAGGTCCATGTGGGAGTGTTTTGGTTTTAATTGTGGTCACTTGTGTGGCGGTTGGAAGAGATGAATTGGTCCACGTGGGCTGGAACTCTGGCGTAATTACCCTTAGAGACTGCATTCTGGAACTGATCTTAGAGAAGTATTGCAATGAGTTGTGTTGGGATTTTAGGAGACCACGCATGGAGTCCTTGGAAAATGAGTCTTGACCCAGGGTTGCTTTCCACAGAGCACTGGGAATCTCAGCCAGGATATCACATGATTTTATTCTGAAAGACTTGGCAGCAATAGTTGAGAGTCAAAACAAACATGGACCTCATATTGTAGACCTCAATAGGCCTGGTTTCATGTGAACTTTTGGCCACTCTTTTGGAAGCCTTGCCTGTGAGAGTTCTCGAGAGCTTTCATTAAAATGAGTTTCCTCAACATTTAATGGTTCCTGAATGAATTGAAACCCACAGTGCCTCCAACTTCATCCTTTAAAAATGGTTAGATAAATACCATGAAATGTTTAAAATTCCCATGAGCAGGTGGCACTGGAAAACCTTTGGATGTCCTGTTTCTGATTATGAATATACCAGAAGGTGCCTTGATTGACTGGTTTTCATGAAAATGGTATAGAAAAGAGATGCAAGTAAGTTCGAGCCTGCTGAGTAGTGGACCTAGAGAAGTTGTGGGCAGGTGTGTGATAAAAAATCTGTGGTTTGGCCATGTGGATCTGCCTTTGGCTTCCAAATGGATTATGACTGATATGGTGCAGCCAGCAGACCCTTCTCTCAAAAGGCATCTTGTTATATGTAGGAGTTTCAGGGCAATGTTCAGAATCAGGTTGCTATGCTCAAGGAGGCAAGCTGGTGGGATAGAAGCATGGTTGGTGCATTTTCCTGCAGACCCTGACCCACCACACGTGACAGAACTCGCTCCAGCACTGTGTCCCAGTTGAACTCCTTGTTTCATGAAGCAAATGCCAAATTGCGAGTGCAGCAGCAAGAAACAGCACGAAAAGTGGAGGATGACCAAATTGGTTCACAGTGCACACGGGGAGACACTTAGCCCCCATTGGTCACAGTTTACCTACAAAGAGAGAATTTAGCAAGGCTGCTTCATGTTCATTGGAAAACAAGAAACCATGTGCTCACAAAGGTCACAAAAATGCAGACCAGCTTGGATGGTCTCACTACAATGGAAGCTAAAGCTCCTGACAACAACATATATTTCATGTGCCCAACCTCAGAGGCAGTTTCTTAAGAACTCTTTAGGCCAACAGAGCTCCATGTTTGTGGAGAGTTTACATTGTCCCTTAATTTTGGAAACTCCTCTACCTTCTCCAAATTTGTGAAAATTGAGCAGTTTCCATTGCAGATATGTATTCACAGATTTTCTAACTCTTCTGCTCTAATTGTGTCATACATGGGGCGAAGGTAATGTCAAGGCATTGCTCTGGATGAGAGTGGGAAGATATTTGTGTAGCACATATTTGCATACACATTGCATTCATTTTCAATTTTCTATTCGAAATACTGAATCCCTGACACTATCCCATACCCTACTATCCTCTGACTACTAATCCTAATATGATGGAGAAAAATACCCAAACAGAATAGAAATACAAGCAGTTCAGAGGAGGCATGCTGCATACTTGGACTTACCTTTTGCATGATAAATGGTAGGTGTTATAAATCTAGTCAATTTTTAATTGAAATAGTTCACCATGTGTTTTTAAATTAAACAAATATATGAATTCCTGTCTCCCTTTCTCTGTAGCCTATTCATCACATGTATTTTCATATGCACTTATAGAATCCTACCTGGTATCACATGTACATTTTTGTGAGATGGCTGACTTGGCAGATACAAATTGTGAGAAGAGATCACTCCTCCAAATTGCTGTTGGAACTGAAAATTCCACCTATAGGGGAACTTCCTAGTAGAACATCATTATACATAAACTCATGTTCAGTAAAATAAATATTTTTGCATCTGTGGATGATATATATTTAAAGATGAATTTTGATTGGCATATATATTGCTACTTTTAAATGTCTGTGTGTGGTTTTTTTTGTGTGTGTGTGGGTATGTGTGTGTATATATATATATATATATATATATATATATATATATATATATATATATACACTCTCCAGATTTTTCAAAATATGAAATATATGTGTCTTATATACACTCTCTAAATTCATTCATGTTCATGCATGTGGATTTATAATAAACTTTCCAAAAAATTAGTCTCAGAAATATTCATCCACCTTAAATACATATTTGTTTCCTAGTACTGAAAACTAACTTCAGTGAATGGTGCATACAAATGTTAATAATTCTACAGGAACTGATCCAGTCTATCACCAATGCAAGTAGATCCCAATGGGACATGATATATAATATGATGTTCATTTATATTCAACACTGGTACATTATTATTTCTTCACTTTTTGCTCATTATAAGATATGTATTTCATCCACAACTTCACAAATTTGTAGGCATTTCTTTAAACTTTAATCACTTCCTACTTCACAACACATGTATTGTCAGGGTTTCTTGACTGGTCTTTTCATGAGACTTCTTTCCAAACACATTATTTTCAATTTCCATAATCACTTTTGAAGTAAAACTCACACACTCTTCATGATAAACCAAAACACTAATATTGACATTAGATGAATAACTGGTTGGAATGAATGATTGTATATGCATATAAGATTTCCAGTAATTTTTCAGATATCAGTTCATCCCATTATATTAAGTCGGAACAAGTTATATTACTTATTCACAGTATGGTCTATTCATGCTTTATCTCTATATTCATAGACATAGGGTACACCTCTTTGTACGCCCAATACTAATTTTATGTCTTCAGTATATTGCTACCAAAAATGGTGGAAGAAATACTTATGTCACCTGATCTACATATACATATTATCACAATAATATTCTGGACAAAAATGTAAATGTTACACTTATGATTGAACCAAGCAAAGCCTAAATGAAATGTGAACATAGATTACTAAAAACATCCATGTCCAGGGTGCCTAATGCTCTCAAATGTCAATATTATTGGTGACTTCATATTTGTTTCTTTCTAAGATTCAACCTCAAGCCTGTTGAAAATGTCTAATCCTCTCACTCACTTTATACTTTCCCTGATTTCGTAATATCTTTATTGATATCTTCTTTTCTACATGTTTTCCCCACTTCATCATCATGACTGGCTCTTCATATGTGCTGACATATACATTCACTCTCTAACTGAAATCCTATTGCTAAAGAACTTTTGTTCCAAATCATATACTCACTCTTCTTCCTAAAACGACCGACTATCTTCCTAATCCTACCGACTATCCCTTTTTGAAGGGATGTTCTCTTCTACATTCAATCTTCCAAGGTACAAGGTCCTATGCCATTGTATATCAAATTATCTGAGACATCTGTGCAGAACATAATTCAAAGCTAAGTATCCCAATCAAGGGCCCAATGCCCTTATGGGTTTAAAATCATACCTGGATTTCTGTTTTCATACTTATGTTTCACCTCTACATTCTTGTAAATATACCAGGTTCCCAATACCATTATTCATCCAGAAGAATGATTCCTAACACAAATCGAAATCAAACCTGTTATTAACCCAAAACATACACTGTTCCCTCAATCTCATTTTACAGAAGAGCAGGGACAAAGTTGTTCTTACAATACAGAAAAGTAGGGGACCTTCCACCTGCTGAGATTCTCAAAGGTCCATGCAGAAATGATACCTGGAGAAGTTGTAGACAGGTATGAAGGACCTGAAAGAGCAAAAGTCATCTTCGATGACAAACCACCTGGTCAGGATGAAGGGATGTGTCTGAATCAGCCTCTCTCTTCTTATTGTGGAGAAGATGGACCAAACCAGGCCTGTGTGTGTGCCTATGGTTGATATACCATTCTAAATTGTGAAAGTGTCAGAGGAAGAAGGGGCAGCCTCCATCTCATGGGGCCCTTGGAAGCAACTGTTAGGACCAAGTGGTTGCAAAGGCAGTGACCTCATTCAGTTCCAAAGAAAGTGTCATACCTCATTTCCTTGGTGATGGAACTCTCTGAACTTGGTATCCAAGAAGCCAGGCACCCAGATGCAGTTCCAGTCCCAGTCCCAGTGGGCTCACTTGTTTGGATTTACCAAGGACAGAGTCAGTCTTTCTTGGTACCTACTGATGTGAGGATGGCCAAATGCCAGGAGAGCTCTGAAGAGGGACCTTTCCTGAGAAAGCAGGTAGTGGCTCACCACTTTTTCCTGACAACTTCACATAGTTGGCCAAGGAAACCAGATCTGAGAGAATACAGGCCATTTCGGGGGAACATAGTATTGCCCACCAGTCAGAGAACACTCCGGATAGTCACAGACCTACTTAGGGGAAGGAGGTGCCATTGTGAGTGTGGGTGTGTGGTTTTGTCTCTTGTTCTGAGAATAGGTAGGAAAGGCGGTTTGTTTGGTTTTCAGTGAACTATTTCTAGTAAGTCATTTGACAAGGTGAGTGTTTCTATGTCTGTGTATCCCACTGTGTCCGTGGTTGTAGACATGAGAAAAGACAATGCAACAATGGATGTGTCCTGTGTAGTAAAAAGATTCCCAGCATTCATCCTGCCCAATTTATGAATGGACTGCAGCTTGCCTTATGGATTGGCAAAACCTACTACCTTCCTAAGTCCCTGTTTTCTTCCTGAATTCTGGCAACTCTCCAGAATAGTCTCATTGTTTTGTGTCCAAGATATGTACCAACTCCAAGGTCTTTGACATGTCCATGTACTGGATACCTGAAGGGAATGGCCAGTATCTCAGAAAACTCAGATATGAGTGTGACCAGAAAAATCTCAGTGGAGATACCATGCTTTGGGCCTTTTGCTTACCTATTGTTCTGTTGCCCTGAATGTCAGGAAGATGTTGGGCTCAGGCTACCCCTTTGTGAAGCCTGAAGAAAACAGTTTTCAAATGGAAATGAATGGGCATCACCTGTGGCTCTTGCTAAATTGCTTCGGAAAGGGATGTGTCTGAATCAGGCTCTCTACCCTGTGTGAGGCTGTGGCTTAGATTCTCAGCACCTGATGGATCTAAAGAAAGATCCCATGTGTGAAACCAAAACCAAATTCGCAAAAAATTTCAGTCATTGTGAATGAATTCTATTGCCTTTCTCTGTAGGTTCCTGAAATCAATCAAGTGAGAATAGCGATCCTTTTGGTCAAATGAGTTCTTCAAATCTCTGCAGAGGTGCTTGTCTTTTCTCATGACTCCAGTTCACATAAAGAATCTAAACCCCACAGTCAGAAGGCCTCAAATTGGAAAAGCGGAGCAGTATTAATGACAGGCCTATTTGATCACTCCTGGTTCACAGGAAGGGTGTCCTTCCCACCCTGACTTGAGCCAAATGAGGGGCAAGGGAGCTTATTTTGGACACTCTTTTGGAATGTGCCCCTCATGGAAAGCTCCAACCAGTGGTTATGATGAGTGTCTATAAGGAAGAAGATGGGGCCATGTGATAGTGTTTTGTTTTTAATTGTGTTCATTTGATTGGCGGTGTGAAGAGATGACTGGGTCAACCTGGGCTTGAACTCTGGTTTGATTCCCCTTAGAGACTGCGGTCTGGAATTGACCTCAGAGAAGTATTGCCATGAAAAGTGTTGAGATATTAGGAGGCCACGCATGAAAGTCACCCTTGGAAACTGAGATCTAGGCCCAGGGTGGTTTTCCAAAGAGTACTGGGAATCTCAGCCAGTATATCACATGATTTTATTCTGAAAGACTTGGCAGGGATAGTTTTGAGTCAAAACACACATGGACCTCACATTGGAGACCTCACTGCGCCTGGCTTCATGTGACCTTTTGGCCACTCTTTTGGAAGCCTTGCCTGTGAGAGTTCTCCAGAGCTTTCTTTGAAATGAACTTCCTCAACATTTAATGGTTCCTGAATGAATTGAAACCCACAGTGCCTCCAACTTCATCCTTGAAAAATGGCCAGAAAAATACCATGAAATTTTTAACATTCCCATGACCAGGTGGCACTGGAGAACCTTTGGATGTCCTGTTGCTGATCTTGAGTGTACCAGACCCTGCCTTAATTCACTGGGTTTCATGAAAATGGTGTAGAACAGAGATGCCATTGAGTTATAGCCTGCAGAGTTGTTGGCCTAGAGAAATGGTGTGCAGTTTTGTGATAATACATCTGTGTTGTGACCATGTGGTTCTGCCATTGGCTTCCAAATTCATTGTGACTGCCATGGTGCAGCCAGGAGACCTGTATATGTAAAAGCATGTTTTTATATTGAAAGATTTCAGGGCCATGTTCAGAATCAAGTTGCTATGGACATGGGGGCAAGCAAGTTAGAGCCTGCAGAGTATTGGGCCTAGAGAAGTGGTCTGCAGTTGTGTGATAATACATCTGTGTTATGGCCATGTGGATTTCTCATTGGCTTCCAAATTTTTTGTGACTAACATGGTGCAGCCAGGAGACCCGAATATGTAAAAGCATGTTTTTATATGGAGAGGATTCAGGGCCATGTTCAGAATCATGTTGCTATGGACAAGGGGGCAAAGTATGTGGGAAAGAAGCCTGGTTGTTGCATTCTCCTGCAGACCCTGACCCACAACACGTGACAGAACTCCCTCCAGCACTGTGTCCCTGTTAAACTTCTTGTATTTTGTGAAGCAAATACCAAACTCCCAGTGCAACAGCAGGAAACACCACGAAAAGTGGAGGATGACCAAATGGCTCCACAGTCCACATGGGGAGACAATTAGACTCCAGTGGCCACTGTTTACCTACAAAGAGTGAATTCAGCACTGCTGCCTCATGTTCACTGGAAAATAAGAAACCATATCCTCCAGGTCACATAGATGCAGACCCAGATTTTATTGTCTCACTACAAAGGAAGCTAAAGCTCCTGAAAATAACGTATGTTTCAAGTGCCCAACCTCAGAGGCGGTTTCTCAAGATGTCTTTCCGCCAGCAGACCTCCATGTTAGAGGAGTGTTTACCATGTCCCTTACTTTTGGAAACTCCTCTACCACCTCCAAGGTTCTGAACTCTGAGCATTTTCCACTCAAGATATGTATTCACAGATTTTCTAACTCTTCTATTCTAATTGTGACTTACTTCAGGCGAAGGTAATGTCAAGGATTTGTTCTGGATGAGAGTGGGAAGATTTTTGTGTAGCATATATTTGCATACACATTTGATTCATTATTCTATTTTCCATTTGAAATACTGATCCCTGACACTAACTCATAACCTACTGGACTCTGACTACTACTCCTAATATGATGGAGAAAAATAACCCAAACAGAATAGAAATCCAAGCAGTTCAGAGGAGGCATGGTGTATAGTTGGACTTGCCTTTTGCATAAAAAAGGGTATGTGTTATAAATCTAGTCAATTTTCTGTTGAAATAGTTATCCATGTGTTTTTAAAGTTAACAAATATGTGAATTCCTGTCTCCCTCTCTCTGTAGCCTACTCAGCACATGTATTTTTATATGCACATATAGAATCCTACCTGGTATCACACGTACATTCTTGTGAGGTGGCTGACTTGGCAGATACAAAATGTGAGAAGAGATTACTCCTCCTAAATGCTGTTGGAACTGAAAATTCAATGTATGGGTAAACTTCCTAGTTAAACAACATTATACATAAATCTATCTTCAGTAACATGAATATTTTTGAATCTGTGGATGATGTATATTTCATGGTGAATTTCAATTGGCATATATATATTGCTATTTTTATAGTCTCAGTTTGTGTGAGTGTGTGTGTGTGTGTGTATATATATATATATATATATATATATATATATATATATATACTCTCCAGATTTTTCAAAATATGAAATGTATGAGTCTTATTATACACTCCCTGAATTCATTCATGTTCATGTATGTGGATTTATAATCAACTTTCCACAAGATTATTCTCAGAAATACTCATCTACCTGAAATACATATTTGTTTCCTTGTACTGAAAACTAACTTCAGTGAATGGTGCATACAAATTCTAATATTTCTACATTAACGGACGCAGTTTAACATCAATTCAAGTAGATTCCTATGGGACATGATGTGTATTTTAACGTTCATTTTTATTCAACACTGGTACATTACTATTTCTTCAATTTCTGCACATCATCGTATATATTTATCATCCACAAGTTAGCAAATATATAGGCGTTTGTTTCACTTTAAATCACTTTCTGCTTCAGAACACATGCATACCTCCAGGTTTCTGGACTGGTCTTTTCATGAGACTTCTTTCCAAACACATTATTTTCAATTTCCATAATCACTTTTGAAGCAAAACTCAAACACTCTTCATGAAAATCCATAACCCTAATATTTCATTCAGATGTATAATGGGTAGGATTAAATGTAGTATATCAATATAAGGTTTTCTGTATATTTTCAGATATCAATTCAATCCATTATTTAAAGTTGGAACCAGTAATATTATTAATTCACAGTATTGTCTATTCATGCATTATCTCTATATTCATAGACAAATGGTACACCTATTTCTACCCAAAATACTAATTCATATATCTTCAAAATATTGCTCCCATAAATGGTGGAAGAAAAACTCCTATTACCTGATCTACATATATTATTTATTATAGTAATATTCTGGACACACATAGGAATGTTCACACTTATGATTGTACCAATGTAAAGTCGGGCGAGCGTCGGAAAAGAGACCACGAAGAGACTGTCTCATGCAACAGCAAAGGGTTTATTGGGGGTCCAGCATGCTGGGGCTCAGAGCTCACTTGAATAGAGAAGAGAGCCCTAAGAACAGCTTAAGCAGAGCTTATGCAATTTACGTGGTGAGAGCAGGGAGGGAAATTTATTGATGGGTCAGGTCGAGTGAGTGGTTTGCATGCCAATGGGAGAGGGAGTACATTCAACAGTTTGGCAATTGGGGACAGCACATTCTGGGAACAAGATTAGCAAACAGTTTTCAAGATTTCATCAGTATTTTGTTAAGCATACAGAAAAACAAGAAGTTAAAAGTACATATTTTATTAACCTTTCATTCCCCACTTCTTATTCTGGTTAATTTTAATCATAAAAATGAGCATTGCGGGGTCTCACATTTTATGTCTTCTAGTGAGGTATATTGTTGTCTGATTACCATAAGTTTAACTTATCCAATTTAAGCTTGTAGAAAGGAAACTAGATGGTTGAGCAAACAGGGTCCTACAATTAGCAATGAAATGAGGATTATTAATGGACTGGCCAGGGCTGATAAAAGCGTAGTTAACCAGGGGGACTGTGTGAACAAAGACTCAAACCACCCTTTTTGTGCATCTCTCTCTTGTTGGTGCTCTTCTAGGTGTCTTCTTAATTTACTCATAGATTTTTTTACAACTCCAGTATGGTCGGCATAAAATCAACTTTTTCCCTCAATGCAGCACAAAAGCCCCCTTCTCTCACGAAGAGGAGGTCCAACCCTCGCATGTTCTGTAAAACAATTTCAGAGAGAGAGGTTAAAGATTCCTATAAAACTGTGATGGAGGTTTTTAATATCTTTAAATTTTGGTCTATTGCTGCTTCTCATCGGGTCATTTGTTGTGTCACATGGACTAGGACAGTGATTCCTGTGCCCACACCTGCAGCAGCTCCTTTTCCTAATAGGATGGCTAAAGTGAGGGATACAGGTTCCCAGAGGAACCGGGTTGTATGCCCCCGTATTTGATATTTAAATTAACCTGCCTCATGATAGAGCACTCTGGGAAACATCTGAACATTACATAATTAATCACATCTGTTGACCATTTTATGAAAACATAAACAATGTTTAAGTATATAGAATTATACTGTTGTAAGGACGGACAATTCAAGGCACCTAAGATAGCACCGAAGACAGCGAAACATACCTATTTGGTTGCAACGGATTTAGAGGGCATTGCTTCTGTTGTAATCAATTAGTCACCTGATCTCCAAATTTAGGTAGTTTCCGAATTTTGTACCCAACATGTAAGGGAAGGGGCTCAGAAGTTCACAGTCTGCATAAGTTCACAAAAAGAAGTTTTCGTTTCTATTGTTTTTTTCATCTGTTCTGGGCAAGTTAACATTTTAAGGACACCTGGAGTGGGAGAGCTTTTTTCTTCTCTTTTTTTTTCTCACTGCCAGCTGTAACAATGGAGCTCATTTGGTAACTTATTTATCTTAGAAATGTAACCATGTCTGTGAAGCCCCAGCTCAAGGCCAGAGGCCTTGTTCACATGTTTTTTGAAAAACTAGGAAGGGGGAGTCTAGCTTAGGAGTGCTGATTTTTCCAGCCAGTGGCCAAATAGAACAGGGAAACACGAAAAGGGGAAGTTTATCTACATTGAACTCTTTTATAGGGACTCTTTGGCTGAAAGTCCTAAAGTCAGCCATGGTGAAGACTGCTGGAGAAGGTCATTTAAGACTTTTCTGTGGGCCTGGTATAGACGGGGAAGACAGGGAAGGCGGGTCTGAGAGCAGCACCTTGGGTCTGAGCATGAGGAAGGAGACATGTAAAAGAATAATGGGAAAGGGGTTTGGAATTTTCCAGGCAACAAAACTTGAGCAGTAGAACAGATAGAGCAGAGGGGAAGATGGGAGTTTGTATCCCAAAAAGCCTGTGAGGGACTTTAAATTCTTAGTAACCTGTTTTAAGTGATGACAGAGCAACTTTAAAGGCCATTTTCATTACATCTTGGATAGGGGTCTGAGGGCTCTCCTTAGCTGGTTTGAGCTTTGGGTTAGCTGGTAAGAGGACCTGGTGGGACCTGGTGCGGGCACTGACAGGAGAAGAGAATAGTGAGTGGGTGGATGGGTACCTCAGTACCTGCTACCTCAGCAAGAGGGCAATTATCTGAGAACCGGCGGTTTGGGTTTTTGATCTAGTAATTGGAGGGAAGAAATCAGGTTGCTGAGGTGGGAGTGGCAGCAGAGAGTCTGGAGCAGAAAGCTGAGGGTGAGGATCTATTGGATAAGCATAGTTCAGGATGTGAGCGAAGGAGGGAAAATGCCTCCACTTAGGGGAATTTCCTTCCACCCTTTGAGCACTTGCCGAAGTTAAAAAGGTCACGGAGAATTTTAGGATCTAGAGACCCCTCTGGGGGCCATCAGTATTGGTTGTGTAATTGGTAATATGGCCAATGCTGTGTATTGAATTTGATGAGGAGTTTGGGTTCCACCAGGCACCCCTGTATGCTCACATTCCCATGACTTACAGAAGAAGTCGGCATTTCCCCCACACAGCCATGTCTGTTTGTGGCTTTGATAGTCCGCTGGGCAAACATAGTAATCTAGGCTAGCCAACCTGCATCTGGCTCTCGTGTCCCTACATCCATAATGTTTGTTTCTATTACCTATGATACGGAAAGGATTTATTGGAATTTTAGTTGGATCCCCTTCATCAGGGATATCCCAATAGGAAAGACCTATAGCCAGCTGACAAATGTCTGGGTGGAGAGATGGCCACCATGTCCCTAAAGGGGCTGTATGCAAGATAGACCATACTTCTTGTACAGTAGGATTTGTGATCAGCCATTACTGCTGAACAGGCTGATGAGGGTTAGGACTACTCTTGGCCAAGGGGAGAGTCTGTAGCCTTATCCACATGGCGAATACGCACTTTGAAAGTGTTACCAGTCTTTTCCAGTTTCCAGTCAGATTTTGGACAGGGCGCAGGCCAGAGATGAGAGACATGGATCCATGAAGTGATTCCGTCTACATTTACCACTGTAGGTGTTATATGTAGCACCTTATATGGTCCTTTCCAGTGGGGTTCCAGGGATGACACCTGATGTCGTCTAATGTAGACGAAGTCTCCTACTTGGTATCGATATGGAGTCCCCTCGTCCCCAGGTTGGTCGGCAGTGGCCAGATGTTTCCACAGATATTGCTGATTTCTTTCAAGAGCTTTAAGTCTGTCAAGCAAGGGGGTGTGGAAGGGATCGTTAGGTCTTAGAGTTTGGGTTAGGTCCCTTACTGGAGGAGGGACCATAGAGAATTTCATAGGGGGTGAGGTTACACAAGGAAACAGAGGAGTATGAGTATTTCTTGCATGAAACAGTGCATAAAGCAGGAGAATAGATCGATCTTTTATGCCGATCTCTAAGCTTGATTTTGTTAATTCTCTTTAATGGTTCTATTATTTTTTTTTTTACCTGTACTGAGCTCTGGGGTCTATAAGCACAATGTAATTTCCAATTAATCCCCAGGGTCCTGGCTAATCCCTGACTTATCAGGGCAATTAACGCCAGTCCATTATCAGACCCTATTGCCTTAGCCAGTCCGTATCTTAGAAAAATATCTTTCAGGATCTTCTTGACCACCATTTGTGCCATTTATTTTGTTGTTGTTGTTTTTTTTTTTTGTGTGTGTGTGTGGGGGGGGAAGGCTTCAATTAATTCATCCTGAAAATGTATCTACAAAGACTAGGAGATATTTAAGTCCATAACTTCCTGGCTTAATTTCAGTAATGTCCACTTCCAAGAATCGTCCTGGTCTGGTTTCTTGTAGGTGCTTTCCTGCAGGAAAGTTGGAAGGGTAAGCATTAACCAATTGACAGACCCAGCAGGCTTTTGTTACCCGTTCAGTTATTTCTTTCGCTCTGAGTCGGTTAGTGGAAAACTCTGTTCTTGATCCTTCAGGAATGCCTGCAGTTTCTTTGAACCAAGGTGAGTGAGTTGATGTACATTTTTAACTTAGTTTAGGGCTTTCTGAAAATGCAAGCTGGGCTCAGTGAAGTTGAGGGTTTCAGTGTCAGTGTCCTTAGATGTTATCAAAAGCTTGCTGGTGCTCAGGGGTCCATTAGAATTGGGCATCTCTCTTTAACAGCGGGTATAAAGGAGCAGATAAGGACGCAAACCCAGGTATCCATAAGCTGCATAAGCCAGCAGTCCCAAGAAACTCTCTGAGTTGTCTGCTGTTAGATGGGGGTGGTATCTGCTCAATGGATTGTTTTCTGGTCTCAGTGAGCCATCGCTTACTGCCCCTAAGGGAATAGTCCAGGAAGATTACTTCTTGCTGGCAAATTTGGGCTTTTTTGGCAGAAACACTATACCAGAGTTGAGCAAGCTCGTATAATAATAATTGGGTTCCAGACTCACAGTTTTTCTTGGTGTTGGCTGCCAGTTGCAGGTCATCGACATATTGAAGCAGGGTGACATCAGGGTGCATAGTTCTGAAGTTGTTGGGGTCTCTGTGGAGGGCTTCATCAAAGAGAGTGGGGGAGTTTTTGAACCCCTGTGGGAGTCTAGTCCATGTTAGTTGACCAGACGTCCCGGTTTCTGGGTCTACCCACTCGAAATCAAATAGCAACTGACTATCTTTATGCAGAGGCAAGCAAAAGAAAGCATCTTTTAAGTCCAGAACAGTATACCATTTCCGCTCATGGTTCAGAGTGCTAAGCAGATTGTACAGATTATGTACTGTGGGGTGAATGTCCTGCACTCTGTTGTAGATCTCTCTTTGGTCTTGAACGGTGCGATAGTCCCCGGTTCCTGGATTTTTATACTGGTAACAGGGCAGTGTTCCAGTTCAAATGACAGGGCCTTAGGACCCTTAAGGCCAGATATTTCTGAATATGGGGCCTTATCCCATCTTTAGCTTTTTTGCTCAGAGGATATTTTTTGACATTGATGGGGGGGCTGAAGTTTTTAACTCCACTGTTATTGGAGGATGTTTCACGGCTACGTGTAACCCAGCAGTTTTTTTCCTAGGCATCTGCGTAATCTGTTATCCATTTCCGGGGTAGCTTGCCTGTTTGATCAGTCTTGGGGGGTTTGACAAGTTGATGTTCATCTTCTACTGACATAGTAAAAGCCGTGACTATAGGAGTTTTTACTGAAAAATTTAGAAATTTCACTTGGGGGCCTTCAGGGTTAAAAGTTATTCTGGCCTGGAGCTTTTTGAGCAGATGTGTGCCCATCAATGGGGTCGGGCATTCTGGGATTACTAGGAACGAGTGATGGATTTTTTCTTTCCCCAGGTCCATGGTCCTCTTAGTTGTCTAAGCCCCATATTTACTCCCATTAGCCCCTTGAACTAGAGTCCTTTTTGTTTGATAGATGGCCCAATGGGGCCTTAAGGGCTGAGTATACTTACCCTGTATCCACTTCAAAGTTTAACCCCCCCAGCGAGTACTTAGTGTTCTTTTGGCCGGGCCAGCTACCTCCAAGGAAGGAGGGGCTGTGTGTGCCGTGGGGTAGTCACCTGGAGGGCGCTGGGCTGGCCTATATTCCTCCAATGGTGGAGAGTCTGAGTCAGCAGCAGGGGAATCACTTAGAGGGTGTTTGGGGTTGGAGGACAAGGGCAGGGCATAAGGAGGGGGAAGAGAGTCCAGTAGAGTCTTGAGACTCAGGGACAACAGAGGGTGGAGGAGGGGGAGCAGAGGGTTTGAGAGATAGAAAAGTGGGAGAACCAGTAGGAGCGGGGACAGGGACAAGGAAAGGCTTCAACCATGGAAGAGGAGATTTGCAGAGGTCCTGCAAACTAAAGATATATTGCTGTTGATCTGGATGGCTATGTGGCCCCGGCTGAAAGACAATATCTCTGAGTTTTTGAATTAGTGTGAAGTAGAAAGATCCTTCTGGGGGCCATCCGACTCCAAAGGTGGGTCATTCTGAGACACATAGAGTCTTCCAGATCTGACGTTTTACTGAAAAAAAGAAGATTCTGAGCCTTTAAGCAGACTTTGGTCCAGTGATCAAGGTTCAGGGACAGAGGCATTGAAGTGTTCTGTCCCATATGAAAGATACACAAATAGTGAAAGCAATGACACACGACACAGACAAGACAAGACAATAAAGACAGGCAATGGACGTCCAATACTGAGAACAGGACTGAGTAGCCAGGAAAACCTGATGGGCTGACAATACCGAATCCAAAACAAAATATCACTGAGTTTAGGAGACTATTGTTACTCGGTTTCCCGAGTTCTCTGGGGCATCCCCCAGAGACGTGGCCTGTGGCTCTGTGACACTTCTGTCAGCCACCGTCAGAGAGAGCTCATGCTCATCACCAATAGCCATTTTGCCCATCCCTAACCTGAAACCTGAAACAAGAAAGTGGCGCCTTACTTAACCTGAGATGAGCCTATTGGGGGTCTTTCGTCCAACGCTGCTGGAACTCGCTGGGGCCCTCAGATGTAATGGTCAGGCGACCATTGGAGGAAGAGACCACCAAGACACTGTCTCATGCAACAGCAAAGCACCCAAAATTCTGGGGCTCAGACCTCACTTGAATAGAGCAGAGAGCACTGAGAACAGCTTAAGCAGAGCTTATATACTTTTCTTGAAGAGGGCAGGGAGGGAAGTTTATTGATGGGTCAGGGCAAGTGGGCGGTTTGCATGTAAACGGGTGAGGGTGTACATTCTGCAGTTTGGCAGTTGGGGACAGCACATTCTGGGAACAAGATTAGCAAAAAGTTTTCAAGATTTCAAGAGTGTTTTCTTAAGCATACAGAAAAACAGGAAGAGACAAGTACCTATTTTATTTATTTTCAACAAAGCCTAAATGGAAAGTGAGCATGAATTACTAAAAACATTCATGTCCAGGTTGCCTAATGCTCTCAAATGTCAATTCTATTGGTGACTACATATTTCTTTCTTCCTAAGGTTATATATTCAACCTCAACCCTGTTGAAAATGCCTAATCCTATGACTCACTTAATAATTTGCCTGATTTCCTAAGGTCTCTATTGATACCTCCTTTCCTACATATTTTCCCAAATTCATTATTGTGACTGACACTTAACATGGGCTGACATTAATATTCACTCTCTAACCGAAACCCTATTGGTAAAGAACTTTTTTCCAAATCTTATTCTCACCCTTCTTTCTAAACCTACTGACTATCTTCCTAATTCCACCGACTATCCCTTTTTGACTGGAGGTTCTCTTCGACATTCAATCATCCAAGGTACAACGTCCTATGCCATTGTGTATGGATTTATCTGAGACATTTGTGCAGAAAGTATAACATTGCTAAGTATCCCAATGAAGGTCTCAATGCCCTTCTGGGATGCAAATCTTACCTAGATTTCTGTTTCCATAATTTTAACTCACGTCTATATTCTTATAAATATCACAGATTCCCAATACCATTATTCATCCTGCAGAATGATTCCTAACCCAAATCGAAACTGTTATTAACTGTAACCACACAGTGATCTCTCAATCTAACTTTAGAGAAGAGCAGGGACAGAGTTGGCCTTAAAATATAGGGATGTAGGGGATCTTCCACTTGCTGAGAACCTCAAAGGTCCATGCAGAAATGATCCCTGAAGAAGATGTAGGCAGCTATGAAGGACCTGAGAGAGCAAAAGTCATCTTCCATTGCCAAAAAACCTGGTCAGGATGAAGGGATGTGGCTGAATCAGCCTCTCTCTTAATGTACAGGAGACGGACCAAACCAGGCCTTTGTGGAGCGCTGTTTCTTGGTGCCTTTGATTTATATATCATTCTAACTTGTGAAAATGTCACAGGAAGTAGGGGCAGCCTCCATCTCATGGAACCATTGGAAGCAACTGTTAGGACAATGTGTTTGCCAAGGCAGTGACCTCATTAAATTCCTGAAGGAAGTAACCTACCTCACTTCCTTGGTGATGGAACACTTTAAACTTGGGATCCAGGAAGCCAGGCACTGAGAGCCAATCCAAGTCCCAGTCCCAGTGGGCTCACTTGTTTGGTGTTACTAAGGACAGAATCAGTCTTTCTTGGTACCTACTAATGTGAGGATGGCCACATGCCAGGGACCTTTCCTGAGAAAGTAGGTAGTGGCTCTCCACATGCTCCTGACAACGTCACAGAGTTGGCCAAGGAGACCAGATCTGAGAATGGATAGGCCATATCAGGGGAACATAGTATGACCCACCAGTCAAAGGACACTCTGGATAGTTACAAACCTACTTGGGGGAAGGAGGTGCCTTTGTGGGTGTGGGTGTGAGTGTGTGGTTTTGTCTCATGTTCTGAGAATAGGTAGGAAAGGTGGTTTGTTTGGATTTGAATGGACTTTTTCTAGTAAATTGTTTGACAAGGCGAGTGTTTCTATGTCTGTTTCTCCCACTGTGTCCGTGGTTGTAGACATTAGAAAAGAAAATGCATCAATGGATGTTTCCTGTCTTGTAGAAAGCTTCCCAGCATTCATCCTGCCCAATTAACGCATGGACTGTGACTTGCCTTATGGATGGGCAACACCTACTATCTTACTACGTTTCTGTTTTCTTCCTGAATTCTGGCCACTCTCAAGAATTGGCTCATGGTTTTGTGTCCAAGATATGTACCACCTCCAAGCACTGTGACATGGCCATGTACATGATAACTGAAGGGAATGGGAGGATCTCAGAAAACTCAGATATCAATGTGACCAGTAAAGTCTCAGTGGAGAATCCTTGCTTTGGGCCATTTGCTTACCTATTGCTTCATTGCCCTGAATGTCAGGAAGGTCTTTGCCTCAGGCCACCCCTTTGTGAAGCCTTAAGAAAACAGTTTTCAAATGGAAATGAATGGGCATCACCTGTGGCTCTTTGCTTAATTGCTTCCAAAAGGGATGTGTCTGAATCAGCCTCGTGAACCTGTGTGAGGCTGCTGCTTAGATTCTTAACACCTGATGGATCTAAGGTAAGATTCCATGTGTGCTACAAATACAAAATGGTCAAAATAGCAGTCATTGTGTATGAAGTCTCTCGCCATCTTCTGTAAGGTTCCTGACCTCCATCGTGGCCTGCAAAGGCTAGACCATAGATGCTTGGGTTTTTTCATGACTCCCATTCATATAAAGAATTTATACCTGGCAGTCAGTAGGCCTCAAATTGGAGAAGTGGAGCAGTAATAAGGTCAGGCCTATTTGATCACTCCTGGTTCACAGGAAAGGTGTTTAGGCCACACTGACCTTAGGCAACATAGGGGCGAGGGAGCATATTTTGGACAGGGTCTTGGACTTCACCCCTTTTGGAAACGTCCAGCCAGAGGATTTGATGAGTGTCTACATGGAAGAAGACGAGGGCTATGTGAAAGTGTTTTGGTTTTAATTGTGGTCATTTGTGTGGCAGTTGGAAGACATAACTGTGTCCACCATGGCTTGAACTTTGGTGTGATTCCCCTTAGAGACTGCATTCTGGACCTGACCTCAGAGAAGAATTGCCATGAATTGTGTTGGGATTTCAGGAGGTCACGCATGAGAGTCCCCATTGGAAACTGAGATATAGGCCCAGGTGGCTCTCCACAGAACACTGGGAATCTCAGCTACGATATCACATGATTTTATTCTGAAAGACTTGGCAACCATAGTTGAGATTCAAAACACACATGGACCTAGCATTGTAGACCTCAATGGGCCTGGCTTCATGTGACCTTTTGGCCACTCCATGGGAAGCCTTGCCTGTGAGAGTCCTCCAGAGCTTTCATTGAAATGAAATTCCTCACCATTTAATGGTTCCTGAAAGAATTGAAACTCACAGTGCATCCAACTTCATCCTTGAAAAATGGCTAGATAAATACCATGAAATTTTTGAAATTCTTATGACCAAGTGGCACTGAAGAACATTTGGATGTCCAGTTGCTGATCATGAGTGTACCAGAGAGTGCCTTGATTGACTGGGTTTCATGAAAATGGTGTAGAAGAAAGAATCCTGTATGTTGACGCCTGCTGAGTAGTGACCCAGAGCTGTGGTGTGCAGTTGTGTCATAAAATATCTCTGGTGGGGCCATTTGGATCTGCCATTGACTTCCAAATGTCTTGTGGCAGACATGGTGCAGCCAGTAATCCCTATATGTCTGATCTCTTCATATAAAGGCATCTTGTTATATTTAGAGGTTTCAGGGCCGTGTTCAGAATCAGGTTGCAATGGTTGAGGGGGCAAGCTATGTGGGATATAAGCCTCATTGGTGGATTCTCCTGGAGACCCTGACCCACCACACGTGTGAGAAATCCCTCCAGCACTGAGTCCCTGTTGATCTCCTTGTATTTCATGAAGCAAATACTAAACCCCCAGTGCAGCAGCAAGAAACACCATGAAATGTGGAAGATGCGCAAATGGCTTCACATACCACATGGGGAGACACTTAGCCTTCAGTGACAACAGTTTCCCTACAAAGAGAGAATTCTGCACTCCTGCCTCATGTTCATTGGAAAATAAGAAACCATGTCCTCCAGGTCACATAGATGCACACCCAGCTCTGATGGTCTCACTACAAAGAAGCTAAAGCTCCTGACAACAACATATATTTCAAGTGCCCAAGGTCAGGGAGAGTTTCTCAATAAGTTTTAGGCCGGCAGAGCTCCATGTTTGTGGAGTGTTTACCTGTTTGACCAGGACAGGAGAAAAGACCACTGACTCCAATTAAAATCAAATTAAAGCAAGCTTATTATTTTTCCACTGGCTGAGCTGCCTATCCCTCTCAAAATGGCAGAAACAAGACAGCAACCCCACCTTTCCTACAGCCCAGCTTTATAGTCCAGTAAGTTACACAAAAGGGGGGTTACAGATAACAGAACTCGGAGAAGCATCACGCTATTGCTAGTTTACAATTTTTTTTTTTGCTGGCCCCATCATCAGAATTTATGAGGACCATTAGAGACTCACGAGAGTCGTTGTCTGGCCAGAGAAGGCCAATATTTATGAGGTGTCACTAAATTTTCAGAGAGGGCTGCTATCTGGTCAGAGAGCCAGGCATGGGTGAGTTCAAGGCACGGACAGGCATTCCAAGCAGATTCAGAATTTGCAGTAATTTATAGGAAAGCAAAATTATCTTTTCATGACTTTGTGGCAAGATGGCTCCCAATTTTAATAAATGATCAGGTTGGGTTTATCATCCCCCCCCCATTTTTTTTTTGCTTTTTAATATTTTTTAAATTAATTTTTATTGTAGGTTGTTCAAAACATTACATAGTTCTTGATATATCATATTTCACACTTTGATTCAAGTGGGATATGAGCTCCCATTTTTACCCCATATACAGATTGCAAAATCACATCAGTTGCAGAACCATTGATTTACATATTGCCATTATGGTGTCTGTTGTATTCTGCTGCCTTTCCTATCCTCTACTATCCCCCCTCCCCCCTCCCCTCCCCTCTTCTCTCTCTACCGCCTCTACTGTAGTTCATTTCTCCCCCTTAAATTTTTCTCCTTTCCCCTCACTTCCTCTTTTATGTAATTTTGTATACCCCTGAGGGTCTCCTTCCATTTACATGCAATTTCCCTTCTCTCTCCCTTTCCCTTTCACCTCTCATCCCTGTTTAATGTTAATCTTCTTCTCATGCTCTTCGTCCCTACTCTGTTCTTAGTTACTCTCCTTATATCAAAGAAGACATTTGGCATTTGTTTTTAAGGGATTGGCTAGCTTCACTTAGCATAATCTGCTCTAATGCCATCCATTTCCCTCCAAATTCTATGATTTTGTCATTTCTTAATGCAGAGTAATACTCCATTGTGTATAAATGCCACATTTTTTTTATCCATTCGTCTATTGAAGGGCATCTAGGTTGGTTCCACAGTCTTGCTATTGTGAATTGTGCTGCTATGAACATGGATGTAGCAGTGTCCCTATTGTGTGCTCTTTTTAGGTCTTTAGGGAATAGACCGAGTAGGGGAATAGCTGGATCAAATGGTGGTTCCATTCCGAGCTTTCCAAGAAATCTCCATACTGCTTTCCAAATTGGCCGCACCAATTTTCAGTCCCACCAGCAATGTACAAGAGTACCCTTTTCCCCACATCCTCCCCAGCACTTGTTGCTGTTTGACTTCCTAATGGCTGCCAATCTTACTGGAGTGAGATTTGCAACAAAATGAAACTGAATCCCTTACTCTCGCCATGCACAAAAGTTAACTCAAAGTGGATCAAGGAACTTGATATCAAATCAGAGACATGGCATTTGATAGAAGAAAAAGTTGGCTATGATCTACATACTGTGGGGTCGGGCTCCAAATTCCTCAATAGGACACCCATAGCACAACAGTTAATAACTAGAATCAACAAAAGGGACTTACTCAAACTAAAAAGTTTTTTCTCAGCAAAAGAAACAATAAGAGAGGTAAATAGGGAGCCTACGTCCTGGGAACAAATCTTTACTCCTCACACTTCAGACAGAGCGCTAATATTCAGAATATACAAAGAACTAAAAAAATTAGACAATGAGATAACGAATAACCCAATCAACAAATGGGCCAAGGACCTGAACAGAAATTTCTCAGAGGAGGACATACAATCAATCAACAAGTATATGAACAAATGCTCACCATCTCTAGCAGTCAGAGAAATGCAAATCATTCCCCCTTTTTTAATGTGTCCCTTCCAAATTTTTGATAGGGTAGGGAAAGAGCAATGAGGGAATTTTAATCCCTCAGGTAACAGTCTCCAAATTTTTAGAACTCACCCAAAATTGGATTCCTGGTTTTACCTGACTTAATTAATTACTTATATTGATATTCTATTTATTTTTGGCTCCATAGTTGTAAGACGAGAGGCGTCACTCATTTTGGCTTCTTCTGAGCTGAGAGAGAGTGACGTGAGTGGGCACAGTATAAGGGACATGAGTTGCTTTTTAGAAGTCAGTTGAGGAACATGAGTTGCCTTTTAGAAATCAGTTCGTTTTGAAGTCTGGTTGGGGAAGAACAGGTTGTAAATTCATCTGGGGATGGGTTCTTCTGTGTGAGAAACAAGAACCATGAGTACTGAAAAAATGTTGCAGCAGCTGGAACATGTCACTGTATAGAAGTTCCCTCAGCAGGCTTTAATATTCCCAGTTATCAGGACTGTCAACTTAATATTTAACATTTAGTGTTACAGTTATCCCTCTCCATAAGATACAGTTTAATGATTTAATATCATCTGATCTTGCAAAATCATTTTACTAGTATGACCTCTGTGTGTAATAGAGAAACCTTTAATTCTGTTACTCAGGGCTGGATAATCGTACTAGCAAACACCAACCCTACCTGTAGGTTAGGAATATCTGTAGGCCTTAAACTAAAAATTTCTGCCTCTGGCAGCTCCTCTTGATAGTCTCTTTTTATAGTTATCAGGCATTCCTTTCTGGGAATCCTTCTTTGTAGCCTCCAGTCTTACTTATTTTGGGAGGCTAACATAATGTGTATAAAAAATTATTATTATTATTATTAATATTATTATTTAAAATGCCCAGGAATGGCTGTATTTTGGTTTTAACTGTCTTTCCTAAGTGTTTATCATGAAACAGTCAAACTGACTTTTGTTTCTATCTATTGTTAACAGTCAGCTGAGCTTTTATGGGAGTCATTCCTGGGGAAACTTGAGAGCAGCTTCTCAGTTCTGCTAGTGCCATTTGCGCTAGGTGGGTCCAGGTCTTGCTTGACCATGTGGCTACCCTTGGAAGCATCAGGGATGTCTCCCTTCTCTGATGACTCTCCTCTTCTTAGCAAATGCACTGATTGGCTTTCTGTTCTCCAGGGGTCTCATTAATCTCCCTAATTGGGAAGATATGAGGCCCAGAGTTGCAAAGGTCTTTGAGAAGTCCCTTGTTCCCTGGATTCAGACTGACTCAGAGGGCAAGAGCCAAATATTGGTTTTCTTGTCCCTTTTCATGTAACTTTAATATAAATCCTAATCTTAATCATCCATCAAATAAATTTTAACAGCCTTATATTAAGAGTACTGGGCTTTAATGTCTATAACTTTATAATTATTTATCTTTTTTATTAACTGGGATCTGTATTATTCTGTCTGTCTTGTAGGTGATGACTTATTATCTTAAATTAACCCATGTTGTGTTCTTAAAGCAACACTTCTGTAAAACACTAACAAGGAATCTTTAGATCACTTATAAGGAAATTACAAAATAAAATTTTTTAACAAGAGTAAAAATACTTAGTTCGTGTAATAGCTACCCTGAAGTTTTAAGCTGAGTTATACATTATATCCCCTGTTTGAGATCCTAGAAATCTTGACAGAAAAAAAAACAACTTTTGAACATAACTTTAAATGAAATAATATCTGACCTACTGCTTTCGTAGTCATTCTCACATATAGTAAGATGGGACACAGAGCCTTATCTCAGGTAAGGCAGGGCTCTTTATAAAACTTAAGTGTTTTACTTCTAAAGATGATCTTTGTTTTTTTAAATATCATTTTACAAAGATTACATATATTATTTGAGGTCACATGAACATTAGTTAACACCATATGATATCACATTTAAAACATGAATTTAAGAAAGGCTGAAAGTTTTTAACCTTTATATAGATTAGACTCTCATTAACATAAAAATACATTTAAATTTTTCCCCAATATAAAAAGTAACATACAACTTTACATATCTTATTGACAAGAAGTAAATGAATGCCCAATATATTTTTTTACCATACAACTTCAGAACACCAGCTTGAAATAATGCTCTTTTAAAGTTTCTACCTTACAGATTCGTATACCTGAAAGATATGAGCACATTAATAGCATCACAATTACATTGAAGTTTCTACATTAACCAAGTTTAGCTTTTAAATAAATGGCAGTACAGTGCTCTAAAATAACAGTTCTTATTTAATCAGTTGTTTAATTTTTATGGTTGCTTGCTCTAGAAAAAATAAAACTTAATAAACACAATGTTATGGGTAAACTTATGTTTTAAGAAATTTTTGTCTCTTTAACACATGACTGATTATTACAATCTTATACAGACATTAGTACAAACTTATACAGACCTTAGTAAATCAATCAGATATCTAACAAAAGTACTCATGAATGAGTAATCCCATATCAAATTTACTTTACTTATTTATCAATATATTAGACAAATATATTGAACAGTGTAAACCATTTTTTTGTTGAAGGAAAAGTCTTAGAACCAAGGCATATTAGAACATTTGTAGACATTAATATTTTATTAGATTTTTGAACACCTAGAAAAACTTGTAAGCTTAAATTTAAAGACATTTATTTTTATCTCTTTATCCAATTTAAATTCAACTATTTAAATCACTTGAATTAAAGATCTTTGGATCCACTTTTTAAAATTTGTTTTTATGAGCGTTTTTGTTTTAATGAGTGCTCTTTATAAATGTTAATTTGTGTATCATATATATGATATACGGACAAATGAATATATAGACATACAACACATACCAAAATTGTGCACACATAATAATAGTAAAGGCCTTGTAGCTTTTCCAGGTGAAATATCCATTGCAATGTTTCAAAAACTACACAGTTAGTCAAAGATAGAACTGGTCAGAAAAACATCATCCTAGGTTTTTAGGATCAAAATCATGAGCTCAAAAAAAATAAAGAATCTAAGGAAAAAATAAGAGTCCTAGAAAAATTGACTGGCCATTAATTAGTAAATACCATACAATTTAATTTTTTTTAGGCCTCAGATCACTCTCCTACTGAGCTTGCAGGCCTCTTTCATTTGCCATTCAACATAAGTCCTGGCTGAGGTCTGGAAGGAGCAGGAAAAAGCTGCTATTCTGAGCAGACACCTCAGGCCTAAGGCATTTCAACCATAATTTTCAGGTTCAGATGTTGAAAATTATAATACAATTTTAAGACAAAATTCACAAAATTTTATGATACAAGTTTAAGACACAGTTTACAAAATTTTACATCTTTATATCTTGTTTTGTCAACAGATACCATACTATGATTTACTATCCTTGTCCAAATTAATGCACTGGTAGACACAGTGACATTTTCCCAGGCTACCCAATTAAAAATTGGTGAAAAAAAAGCCTGAATGATTGGGAAGTTACTTGCCAACTTGGAAGTAGAGTTCTCTAGTTTTCCATCCTAAGTATTTAAGTTCTCTGGCATGAATTATCTGAAATCATAAACTAAACAATTTCCTAAACCCGACTTTTAACTGCAAGATTGTGCAATGCTTCAAAAACCCATTCAGATGCCAGATTGTTACAATAAAACATCATCATTTAGATACACATTCAGCTAAGATCATTCCCAAGAAATGATTTATAATATCAACACATTATTGCACATGTCTTAAAGGGCCAGAAACAAAGACACAAGACAGACTGAAAGGAGCTCCAGACTATGGCTTACAGACAGAAGCCTTTAAACCAGAGCAGATAAGAGAAAAATCTCCTACACCAGTGGCACCATAGATTTTCCCACAAGGGAACCAGATGTTTTCACAGAGGGACAACCTGAAATGTAAAATCAAGGGTCTCCATGGTGACTTTACTGTATTTAGTGTCCCCTTTTTCTTTTTCTCTTTTTTAAGAAAACAGAGATGGCAAAATCCTTACAGTGCAGGGAAGGAAGTAGGTAATTCTCTGAAGCAACAGGGCTTGGGCAGCTGCTGGAAGTCCCTCAGTCCCTCCTTTCACTTACAGGATTAGCTCCTCTTGTTCGGTTCCACCCCAAGCACGCTCCGTCTCCTAACATTTCAGTAGTCAGCTCTCAAAGAGTTCCGGGGTGTGGGGGGTACCAAAAATTGTAACTTAAAGTTTGGTTCCTGATTTTGAAGCCAATTAATACCAATTTAATAATGAGGACAGGGTTTGAGAAAAAGAAAAAGGGAGATTTACTGCTTTGCTAACAAAGGAGAAAAACAGGGGTCTCTGCCCAATGGTTGTGATTCTATCGATCTGAAGGGACAAGGGGTTTTAAGGAGTTTCACGTGTTAACCTGGGAGATACTCAGTTCTTAGGTCCCCAGCAGGCATTGCCCTCTGCAGTGGGTGTGCTCCAGGCAGCCAGCTAGGGGTTTCTCTCATCCTGCTTAACAAAGGGTATTAAAGTTCATCACAGTTCTTTAAAACACAGTCCAAATGGGTGTCAGTTTACTTGCTTTATTACCCATTTTCAGTTAAGTTTTACCACAGAAATCACACAACAAAACACACTAAAACAAACCAAAAAAAAAAAAAACATATGAAACACAGAACAAAACACACAAAAAAACAGAAAACCAGCGCAGAAACAGAAAAACAGAGGAACTATGCAACGTCTTGCTAAAGCTCTGGGATAGGAGCTCCTGCGTGCCCATTGGCACCTCTCTATGCTTTCAGAGGAATTCCCTACAGAACATAACAGAGGACAGAATGATTCTCGTTACTGTACCAGACAGGAGTATATGTGTGTCTCCCCAGGACACCACTCTGTCATCAGAAGAGATCTCCCTTAACCGGATATCAGATGTTATATAGGCGCCAGTTACCTATGGAGGCCTCCTCCAACATGTGCTTGCTAATAGTTTTAGGGTGGTGGTTCACTGCAGTGCTCCCTGGACCAAAATCTCACACCAAGGCCTTGGAAATTGCCTCTTCATGCCGGAGCCCTGGAGGGAAGGCCAGCTTCAGAATTTCCAGTAGTCTGGTCTTGTGATCTATTGGGGCAGGGTCATCTCAATGGGAAACTACAAAATATTACACCAGGATGCAAGAAAAGACCACTGACTCCAATTAAAATCAAATTAAGGCAAGCTTACTAT
The DNA here is from genome assembly GCF_048772815.1 of Callospermophilus lateralis. Taxonomy (NCBI): domain Eukaryota; kingdom Metazoa; phylum Chordata; class Mammalia; order Rodentia; family Sciuridae; genus Callospermophilus; species Callospermophilus lateralis. The sequence continues at coordinate 4,636,780 of NW_027517884.1, forward strand.
TTCAAAGTGGATCCAAAGATCTTTAATTCACGTGATTTAAATGGTTCGATTTAAATTGGATAAACAGATAAATATAAATGTCTTTAAATTTAAACTTACAAATTTTTCTAGGTGTTTAAAAATCTAATAAAATATTAATGTCTACAAAAGGTCTAATATACCTTTGTTCTAGGACTTTTTCTTCAACAACAACAAAAAAAATGGTTTAAACAGTCTCCTACTCTAAGCCATTTTCTACCATCAATGGACCCTTCAGGGGGAAACCATGGACACAATTCTCCTATGTATGAAAAGAATAATTTTAAGTCCTTTTTCTTAACATGTGCCCCCTATGTCTTGAGGGCCTCCTTGAGGCCTGACAAAAACAAATCATGTGACGAAACTGCTTGTCCCATGGTGGGTCACTCACCATGTGTCATCCCCACTCTCCTCCTGGATCTGTCTTTCGGTGGTGTCTGCTGAGGCAATCACAAGCTCCGCTTTTTTAAGTCTTCCCTGAGGACAGGTTTCCCCCTCAGTCAAAGGCTCGAGCCCCTATTGATCCTCAGGCAGAGGATCAAAAGGCATCTGTCATGATGGCCTTCATTGGGCAAGCTGCCCTGGATATTAAAAGAAAGTTACAACTCTTAGAGGGATCACAAGATATGACTTTGGGAGATTTAGTCAGAGAAGCCGAGAAAGTATACTATATGAGAGAAACAAAGAGAAAGAAAGGGAGCAAAGGGAAGATGAGAGATGCAAAAGACAGACTAAGGCATTGACTAAGGTCCTGGTCACAACAATAAATAGGCCAGAAATTAACAAACAGGAAGACAGGAACGGAAACCTGGGCGCACGCCAGAGGCCACAATGGAGTTTAACTCAGCATTAAAAAATGACAAAATCATAGAATTTGCAGGGAAATGAATGGCATTAGAGCAGATTATGCTAAGTGAAGGAAGCCAATCCCTAAAAATCAAATGCCAAATGTCTTCTTTGATATAAGGAGAGTAACTAAGAACAGAGTAGGGATAAAGAGCATGAGAAGAAGATTAACATTAAACTGGGATGAGAGGTAGGAGGGAAAGGGAGAGAGAAGGGAAATTACATGGAAATGGAAGAAAACCCTCAGGGTTATACAAAATTACGGACAAGAGGAAGTGAGGGGAAAGGGAAAAATACAAGGGGGAAAAATAAATTACAGTATAGGGGGTAGAGAGAGAAGATGGGAGGGGAGGGGAGGGGAGGGGGGATAGTAGAGGATAGGAAAGGCAGCAAAATACAACAGACACTAGTATGGCAATATGTAAATCAATGGATGCGTAACTGATATGATTTTGCAAACTATATACTGGATAAAAATGGGAGTTCATAACTCACTTGAATCAAAGTGTGAAATATGATATATCAAGAACTATATAATGTTTTGAACAACAAACAACAAAAGTTAAAAAAACACATGGAGAACTATTTCAACAAAAAATTGACTAGATTTATAACTCCAATTCTACATAATGCAAAAGGCAAGTCCAATTATACACCATGCCTCCTCTGAAATGCTTGTATGTCTATTCATTTTGGGTTATTTTTCTCCATTATATTAGGATTAGGAGTCAGAATATAGAGTCTAGTAGGGTATGGGTTAGTGGGAGTGATTCAGTATTTCGAAGGAAAATTAGGAAAATCAATCCAATGTTTATGCAAATATGTGCTAAAATAATCATCCCACTCTCATCAAGAACAATGCCTTGACATTACCTTCGCCCCAAGTTAGACACAATTAGAGGAGAAGAGTTAGAAAATCTATAAATACTTATCTGGAATGGAATATGCTCAGGAGTTCACAACTTTGGGGGTGGTAGAAGAGTTTCCAAAAGTAAGGGACAGGGTAAACACTTCACAAACATGGTGCTCTGCTGACCGGAAGACTTATGAGAAACTGCCTCTGAGTTTGGGCACTGGATATATATGTTGTAGTCAGGAGCTTTAGCTTCCTTTGCAGTGAGACCATCAAAGCTGGGTCTGCATCTATGTAACCTGGAGCACATGTTTTCTTATTCTTTAATGAACATGAGGCAGTAGTGCAGAATTCTCTCTTTGTATGTAAACTGTGGCCAATGGGGGCTAAGTGTCTTCCTGTGTGGACTCTGAAGCCATGTGGTCATCCTCCATTTTTCATGGTCTTTCTAGCTGCTGCAATGGGAGTTTGGTGTTTGCTTCACGAAATACAAGTAGTTCAACTGGGACACAGTGCTGGAGGGAGTTCTGTCATGTGTGGTGGGTCAGGGTCTGCCAGGAGAATGCACCAACCAGTCTTATATCCAACATAGACTTCCCCCTTGTCCCTAGCAACTTGATTCTGAACATTGCCCTGAAACCTCTCCATATAACAAGATGCCTTTACATGCAAGGGTCTGCTGGCTGCACCATGTCAGTCAAAAGCCATTTGGAAGCCAATGGCCAATCCACATGACACCAACACAGATGTTTAATCACACACCTGCCCACCACTGTTCTAGGCCCACTACTCAGCAAATTCCAACTTACTGGCATCTCGGTTCTACACCATTTTCATGAAACCCAGTGATTCAAGGCACTGTCTGGTACACTCATGATCAGCAACAGGACATCCAAAGGTTCTCCAGTGCCACCTGGTCATGGGAATTTCAAAAATTTCATGGTATTTATCTAGCCATTTTTCAAGTATCAAGTTGGATGCACCGGTTTTTCAATTCATTCAGGAACCATTAAATGGTGAGGATGAAAGCTCTGGAGAACTCTAAAAGGCAACGCTTCCCAACGAGTGGCCAAAATGTCACATGAAGCCTGACCCATTGATGTCTACTCAATGTGAGTTCAATATGTGTTTTGACTCTTTACTATGGTTGCCAAGTCTTTCAGAATAAAATCGTCTTATATCCTGGTGGAGATTCCCAGTGCACTGTGGAAAGACACCCTGAGACTAGATCTCAGTTTCCAAGGGCGACTCTCATGTGTGGCCTCCTAAAATCCCACCAAAATTAATGGCAATACTTCCCTGAAGTCAGTTCCAGAACTCAGTCTCTAAGGGGAATCACACCAGAGTTCAGGTCCAGGTGTACCCAGTCATCTCTTCCAACCAGCACACAAATGACCACAATTAAAACCAAAACACTGCCACATGGCCCTCATCATCTTCCATATAGACACTCATCGTAACCTCTGAATGGAATTTTCCATGAGGGGCGAAGCCCAAGACAGTTTCCAAAATAAACTCCCTTGCCCCTCATTTGCCTAAAGTCAGGGTGACCTAGACACCCTTCCTGTGAACCAGGAGTGATCAAATAGGCCTGCCATTAATACTGTTCTGATTCTCCAATTTAATCCTACTGATTGTCGGGTATAAATCCTTTATGTGAGTTGGAGGCAATAGAACACCCAAGCACACATGGGATCTTTCTTAAGATCTATCACCTTCTGAGAATCAAAGCCCCAACCTCACACAGGGCCAAGAGGCTGATTCAGACACATCTCTTTCCAAAGCAGTTAAGCAAAGATCCACAGGTGATGCCCATTCATTTCCATTTGAAAAATGTTTTCTTCAGGCTTCAGAAAGGGGTGGCCTGAGGCAAATACCTTCCTGACATTCAGGGCAACATAACCATAGGTAAGCAAATGGGCCAAAGCAAGGTTTTTAAACTGAGACTTTACTGGTTACACTGATATCTGAGTTTTCTGAGATGTTCCCATTCCCTTCAGCTATCCATTACATGGCCATGTAACAGATTTTGGAGGTGGTACATATCTTGGCCACAAAACCATGAGCCTATTCTGGAGAGAGGCCAGAAATCAAGATGTGTAGAGGACCTTAGGAAGATAGTAGGTGTTGCCCATCCATAAGGCAAGCCACAGTCCATTTATAAAGTGGGCAGGAGGAATGCTGGGAAGCTTCCAACTAGACAGGAAACCTCCATTGATGCATTCTCTTTTCTAAAGACTACAACCACGAACACAGTGGATACACAGACATAGAAACACTCGCCTTGCCAAACGACTTCCTAGAAACAGTCAACTCCAAACCATACAAACCACCATTCCTACCTATTTTCAGAACATGAGACAAAACCACAAACTCACATCCACATCCACAAAAGCACCTCCTTCCCCCAAGTAGGTCTGTGACTATCTGGAGTGTCCTCTGACTGGTGGGCCATACTATGTTGCCCCAAAATGGCCTGGCCTGTCTCAGATCTGTTCTTCTTGGCCCACTCTACGAAGTTGTCAGCAGGCAGCATTGAGCCAATACCTGCTATCTAGGGAAAGGCCCCTTTTCTGAGCTCTACTGGCATTTGGCCATCCTCATATCATTAGGTACCAAGAAAGACTGACTCTGTCCTTGGTAAATCCAAACAAGTTCGACCACTGGGACTGGGACTGGGACTGGCTCTGGGTGCCTGGCTTCTTGGATCCCAATTTCAGAGAGTTACATCACCAATGAAGTTAGGTAGGTCACCTCCTTCAGGAACTGAATGAGATCACTGCCTTGGCAACCACTTTGTCCTAACAGTTGCTTTCATGGGTCTCATGAGATGGAGGCTGCCCCTACTTCCTGTGACACTTTGACAAGTTTGAATGGTATATCAACAATGGCCTCCCGGGAACACCTCTCCACGCAGGTCTGGTTTGGTCCATCTTCTCTACATTAAGAAAAGAGAGGCTGATTCATACACATCCCTTCGTTATCACAAGGTGTTTGCCATGGAAGATGGCTTTTGCTCTCTCAGGTCCTTCATAGCTGCCTACATCTTCTCCAGGGATCATTTCTGCATAGAAATTTGAGGTTCTCAGCAGGTGTAAGATCCCCTACATTCCTGTATTGTAAGATGAACTCTGTCCCTGCTCTTTTGTAATGTTAGATTGAGGCAAGAGTGTATGGTTAGGGATAATAACAGGATCGATTTGGTTTAGGAATCATTCTGTGGGATGAATAATGGTATTGGGAACCTGCAATATTTATAGGAATACAGAGGTGAAATATAAGTATGTAAACAGAAATCTAGGTGAGATTTGAAGCTCAGAAGTGCATTGGGCAATTGATTGCGATACATAGCTTTAAATTACGTTCTGCACACATGTCTCAGATAAGTCGATATACAATGCCATAGGACTTGTACCTTGGATGATTGAATGTAGAGGAGAACATCCACTCAAACAGAGATAATCAATAGGATCAGGAAGATAGTCAGTAGATTTTGGAACAAGGGTGAATTTAGTATTTGTACCAAAAGTTCTTTAGCAATTGGGTTTTGGTTAGAGAGTGAATATCAATGTCAGCACATGTGAAGGGTCAGTCACAATGATGAACTGGGGAAAATATGTAGGAAAGCCGATATCAATAGAGACATTAGGAAAACAGGCAAAGTACAGGGTGAGTGATAGTATTAGACATTTTCAACAGTTTTGAGGTTGAATATATTAGGAAGAAACAAATATGTAGTCACCGATAGGATTGACATTTGAGAGCGTTATGCAAGCTGGACATGGATGTTTTTAGTAATCCATGTTCAGTGTCCATTTAGGCTTTGGTACAATCACACGTGTGAATTTTGCATTTTGCGTCCAGAATATTACTATGATAACATGCATATTTAGATCAGGTGACATGAGTATTTCTTCCTCTATTACTGGGAGCAATATTTTGAAAACGTATAAATTAGTATTGGGGGTACAAAGAGGTGTACCCTGTGTCTATGAATATAGATAATGCATGAATAGACCATACTGTGAATAAATAATATAACTGGTTCCACTTTAAATCATGAATTGAATTGATATCAGAAAATATATAAGAAATCTTATATTGATATACAATCATTCATTCCAAACAGTTATACATCTAATTGTGAAATGATAGTTATGGTTTATCATGAAGGGTGTGTGAGTTTTGCTTAAACAATTATAAAGAAAATCGGAAATAATATGTTTGGAAAGAAGTCTCACGAATAGACCAGTTAAGAAACCTGGAGTAATGCATGTGTTCTGAAGCAGGAAGTGATTGAAAGTGAAACAAATGCCTATAAATTTGCCAACTTGTGCAAGAAATATATACCCTCTGATGTGCATAAACTGAAGAAATAGTAATGTACCAATGTTGAATAAAAATGAACATCAAAATACAAATCATGTCCCATAAGAGTCTACTTGCATTGCTGTTAAACTGGGGCAGTTACTGTAGAAATATTATTATAATGCTGCAGTCTTGCTGGGCACAATCAGGAGCCACTTGTCAAAAGAAACTAACTTTATTTTTAAAACCACACACGCCAAACAAAACAGCCTCTCAGGAAAAACCCTCAGAGCCCCAACTGCCACCACTGGCTTCCCAAAAGCCTCTTCCTCCCACACAAGCCTCTCTCCACCTCCCACAATCCTCCTGCTCTTGAGGCCGATTGGCTAGGTCATGTGGGCAAAGCCAAATAAGTCCCCTAATGAGCAACTCCGTGGTCTGAAAGGGCAGGGAAACAGCCCAATGAGCATCACCGCAGAGGAGCCAATCAGCTAGATGTTGCTGTGAGCCAATCATAAGCCAGCAGCTGGAAGTTTGCTGGCTTCTGGAATTTTGCTGGGGCCCCTTCGGATGTGGCTCTCAACATCTCCCCCTCTCTGTTTAAACAACACACATGTGGCTTAGGGACAGTGCCTGCCTTAGGTTGTCCAATAGTACATATGGTCCTTACCCGTTAAGTTGGTACCATTGCAATTGGATCTTACCCATCACTGACTACCGGTCCAGTTTACAGCAACACCTGTGGAGAGGTCTTTGTACCACCGGGGGGTGGTGAGGTTCTTTGCCTCACCTCTAATGGCCCCCAAACATTAGCTGGACGATAATGACACACAGAAGAGAGGAAGATACACCAAGCCAATTGACAGCTCCTTTTGGAAAAATTGTACCACCGATGACATCATCAGCAAATATACCCGAACACTACCACAAGTCGCTGCACAAACAGGTAGTTTACAATGCATACAGAAGAGTTCTCAATGTGTCTAGGCAAGTTCTGCAAGCATTTCAGTGATGGCTATTGCAGAAGCTGTAGATTGGTTTTATCTTTGATTTCACCAGCACTGGGATGAAGATAGGAATTCTGGCAATAATGGCTAAAGAAAAATTATGTAACATTCCAGAAGGCACTGAAAGAAAACAATTTTCTTAACTATTTACATTGTCTTGAAGATAATTATTAAATATAATGAAAAGGAAAGGTGAAAGAAAGGAAACAGATCTGTTAACCTCCTTTTTTTTCAAATTTTAAAACAAACCTCAACAGCTCTTTACCCAATTTAAATTAAACCATTTAAATAATGTGAATAAAAAAAATATTTGGATCCATTTTTTTTATGAGCGCTCATCATATATCATATATGGACATACGAACATTCAAACATATAACACAAAACACAAGTGTGCACACATAATATAATACATACAACACATAACCTAATAGTAAAGGCCTTATAACTTTTTACACGTGAAATCTCCATTGCAATGTTCAAAAACTCTTTTGTCAAAAAATAGAACTGATCAGCAAAACATTAAACTAGGTCTGTATGAGCTCAAAAAACAAAATAAAATGTGGGAAAGGGCAATAATAAAATAGATAATGAAAAAAGCATCCTGGTTCTATCTCAGATGTAAGGATAGTCAAACTGGAATTTTGGATATCAGCTGATAAGGCCTTGAGTCAAATCATCTTCTTTTTGGATGTGCCCTGATATGTCTTATAAAGAATAGATCTTTTCTGTCCCAGAGAAGACTTTTTATATTGGAAAGTAAAGAGAAAACAGTAGAGAAAGGAGAAATCTTACCAGCAACTTTAAGGGATACTATAGCATTAACTATATACTGACTATCGGAAAATAAATTAAATACAGAATATTTAAATATCTCAAAAGCTTGTAATACTGCATTAAGCTCTACCTTTTGAGCTGATTGTTTGGGTACTAAAAATTTATAAGTTTTATCAGGTATAACTATTGCTGCTGTACCATTATTTGATACATCAGTGAATATATTTGAAGCATTCATGATAAGTGTTTTTCTTCTCAATTTTGGAAAAATTACAGGATGCGATGACCAAAAAGAAAATAAAGGGTTAGATGGTAAGTGGTTATCAAATGAAACATTAGATTGGACCATGATTATTGCCCAAGTATTTAACTCATTAGCTAACTCATCAATTTGATTCAGAGTATATGGAGTAAAAATTTTATTGGAAGAAATTCCAAACACTCCCTTTGCTGCTTTAATTCCTTTGAGTATTAATTATCCTAAAGCCTCAGGATACCTAGTAAGAATAGTGTAAGGAGAATAAGATAAATGTATCCATAATAATGGACCTTCTTGCCAAAATACTCCTGTAGGAATATTTTTTGTTGGTAGTACAATAAATAATAAAGGCAAACTTATATCAATTCTATCCAAATGCATATTTTCCATATATGTTTCATTGATTTTTATTGCCTTTCTTGCTTCAGGTGTTAACATGCAGGGTGAATTTTTATCTGATAGACCTTTTAGGATATCAAATAAAGGTCCCAACTCTCCTGTTGGTATACCTAGATAAGGCCTTATCCAATTAATGTCTCCTAATAACTTTCGAAAGTCGTTATGTGATTTGAGTTGATCTACTCGTATTTGAATTTTTGGTGGACTGACCATGGTTGAGGATAACAGAACTCCTAAATAATTAATTGGAAAATTTAATTGTGCTTTATCTATTGCTATCTCTACATTATAATTTTTAATAAGTTTGTAAGTGTGGCATAACTTTCTAGCAATGTGTTTTTAGCTTTGTGTGCTAATAATACATCATCCATATAGTGAAATATTTGTGTTCAGAATTTTGATTTCTAAGTGGCTGGATTACTTTGTTAACATAAATATGACACATAGTTGGGCTGTTAGCCATCCCTTTAGGGAGTACTTTTCATTCATATCTCTGATCAGGACCTTCATGATTCAGTGCAGGGATAGTAAAAGCAAAACCTGGACTATCCTTAGGATGAATTATAATTGAAAAAAAAACAATATTTAATATCTATAACTAAAACATACCAGGTTATTGGCAAAGCAGACAATTGAGGAATCCCTGATTGAGCAGGTCCCATAATAACCATCTCATTATTAATGGCTCTAAAATCTTGCAATAGTCTCCATTTACCAGATTTCTTTTTGATGACATAAATGGGAGTATTTTGGGGATATACAGTCGGTTGTATATGTCCTTCTGCTAATTGTTGTTTTACCAGGTCATGGACTGCTTGTATCTTTTCTTCAGTCAGGGGCCACTGAGGAACCCATACTGTCTTTCTGATTTTCAGGTAATTTTTATTGTCTCAGTGGCCCTTTCTGAAAATCCAACCCATGTCTCTCTGTTCCTTGATCTATTTGTATTGGTGCTGCTATGACTTATTCTTGTTTTTCTAATCTTTTTTCTTTCCTAAAACCTTGTCTAGTCATAATAGTGGCTGCATTTTGGTTGATGTTATTTGTTAATGTCAAACCTAATTGATCTAGGACATCTCGTCCCCATAAATTTATGGGAAGATGATCCAATTCATATGGCTGTATAGTTCCTTCACATCCTTTAGGATCATTCCTATCTAATACCATTTTACTTCTATGGGGATTAGTCGCCACTTATAGGCCTCGAAGCGTTTGAGTGGCTTGTTGTAATGGCCAATGTTTTTGCCATTCTTGACGAGAGATGATGCTAATGTCTGCACCTGTATCCAGTAGCCCATTCAATTCATGCCCTTGAATATTTAGTTTTAGCATGGGGCGAGAATCTAAATTTAAAGAAAGCATAGCCAAATCTACACCTGTGAAGCCTAATCCCTTGGAACATCTTTCTACAGTACGACTGGAAAATTTATCATATAGGCTGGGTATTATTAGTAACTGTGCTATTCTATCTCCTTGTGAAATTACTGATATGTCCTTTGGAGAACTGGCTATAATTTTTATTTCACCTTCATAATCGGGATCAATCACCCCAGGACTTATCATAAGTTCTTTTAGAGTAGAAGAGCTGCATCCCAATAATAAGCCCATGGTTCCTTTGGGAAGAGGTCCTTTTACCCCTGTGGGAATGATTTGAACTCCCATCTCTGGAGTTAGTACTGATCTGGCAGAGGCACAGATGTCCAACACTGTGCTCCCTCTGGTTTGTCTGATGAGGGATCTGATGGACAATGTGTCCTGGGCACTACCCTGTTGGGGTTGCTGGGTTCCTCCAGTGCTCTGTATATTTGTGGTTTGGGGCCCCGGAGCATTGAAACCCCCTGTCCATTTATTTGGCAATTGAGCCCAATGCCTTTCTCCATGATATCGTGGATAAACACCTGGTCCTTGTTCATTTTTTGATAATTGAGTACCCTCTATGGTGGTTTGAGAACAGCACTCATTAGCCCAATGTCTCCCTCTATGGCATTGTGGCCAAATACCTGGTATTCTACTCCTTTGATAACTAATATTGTTAAACCCTCCTTCTACGGGCCAATTCCTTTTAAAATGTCCTGTTTCTTCACATTGGTAGCATGTTCTTTGTCTGGCATCTAAAGCCTGTTTTACTGTAGCTGCCACAATTTGCCCTTGTTCATTAATGTATCTGGCAACTAAAGCCTGTTTTACTGCAGCTGCCATGACTTGCTCTTGTTCATTAATGTCTCTACATAATTAAATCAATGTGTTTAAATCTTCATTTTTCCATGGTCTAATGATATCTCTGCAACAACGATTCGCTTGCTCATAAGCCAGTTGTTTTAGTAATGGCATTGCTTGTTCTGTATTCCCAAAAACTCTGTTAGCTCTTTGAATAAGCCTATCTACAAATTCAGCATAAGGTTCATTAGCTCCTTGTATTTCCTTAGATAATTGACCTTGTAAACCTCCATGTTCTTGTAAAGTCTTCCATGCCTTAATTGCATCTACACCAATTTCTGCACATACACCATGATCATATGCAATTTGCTGCTGCTGATCTTCATAAGGTCCCTTTCCTAACAACATATCTATATTTCTCTGAGGATAACCAGCTCCTGCATTTCGCCTAGCTGTCTCCTTTCAACATTCCTCATTGGCAACCTTCCATAACATGCATTGTCCTCCATTTAGCACAACATTACACATATTAGCCCAATCCACTGGCTTCATGTTCAAGTTGTTAATGGATTCGACCATGATTACATTGAAGGGTGCTTGAGGACGATAGGTTGTTACAGCCTCTTTTAGCTGCTTCACTGTTTTGAAATTTAAAGCATGGTAAACACGCTGCCCTCCTCCCTCAAATACAGGGCATGTTAATATTTGAGATCTTGTCTCAGGATCCTAACTATCAACTGCGGGAGTTGGGGGCCTCCCAGCATAAGAAAGTGGCCTTGTTAGTTGGACACTTATGTCATCTGGTGATAGAAAGGTGTTAGTAGCAGTCTCCTGTTGTAAATTTCCCCTGATGTTTTTTACTGTTTTACACTTTCTTTCTCTGTCTAACTAGCTTTAGAGGCCTTCTCTTTTACTTGAATTTTTTCCTCTGTCTGACTAGTTCGAGAGACGTTCTCTTTTACTTGAATAGTTTCCTCTATCTGACTAGCTCGAGAGACCTTCTCTTTTACTTGAATTTTTTCTTCTGTCTGACTAACTTGAGACACCTTCTGTTTTACTTGAATCAATATGTCTTCTTCTTCCTCTACCATTGACTGAACTGAAGGCTTTGAACTAAGCAAACAAGATATGAATGTCCACAATGGCAATGTGCCAACTGGCAGAATCCCTGGGCTTTTCTTTTCTATTCTTTTTAAATCTGCACCATGATGGTTCCATTGTGATATATTTAACAACTCCTCCTTAAAAAGCCATGGTCTACATTTTTGTATTGTATCAACAATTGCCATGACTGCTCTTGATTTTACTGGGATGCCTCCTTCCTCTAACAATTTACTTAACACTTTTTTGGTTTGTTTTTTACTAATTTTTGATCCCATATTTCTACTATAATACAAACCAACAAGATAACACCAAACAAAAAAAGAGATAGAACGAAATAAAAATGGAACAACAAAAAATTATTATAGCCTTTCTCCCTATCTGTTCCTCAGACACAAATAGTTTTTCCTCAGATGTGAGCAGTTTTTCTTCCATCTCACTCATCTCCAGGGACAGGCAACTTAAAACAAAATAGGAATCATAAAATGGCTACCCATCCTCTCGCCCTGCCCTCAAGAGAGAGCGGTTTACCTTATCAGTTACCCTCAGTCGCTCCCCATATGAGCCACCAAATGCCGCTGTCTGGCTGGGCACAATCAGAATCCACTTGTCAAAAGAAACTAACTTTATTTTTAGAACCACACACGCCAAGCAAAACAGCCTCTCAGGAAAAATTCTCAGAACCCCAACTCCCAACACCAGCTTCCCAAAAGCCTCTCCCTCCCACAAAAGCCTCTACCCACTTCTCACAATCATCCTGCTCTTGAGGCAGATTGGCTGGGTCACGTGGGCAGAGCCAAAAAAGTCCCCCAATGAGCAGCTCCATGGTCTGAATGGGCAGGGAAACAGCCCAATAAGCATCACCGCAGAGGAGCCAATCAGCTAGATGTTGCTGGGGCTGCTGTGAGCCAATCATAAGCTGGAAGTCTGAAAGGCGGGGAAACATCTCAATGAGCATCTCCAATGAGCATCACCACAGAGGAGACAATGAGCTAGAAGTTGCTAAGGCCGCTGTGAGCCAATCATCAGCCTGCAGCTGAAAGTTAGCTGGCACCTGGAAGTTTGCTGTGGCCCCTTCGGCTGTGACTATCAACAGGATACGTATGCACCATTCACTGAAGTTAGTTTTCAGTAATAGAAAACAAATATGAATTTCAGGTGGATGAATATTTCTGAAAATAATCTTGTGAAAAGTTGATTATAAATCCACATACTTGAACATGAATGAATTTAGGGAGTGTAAATAAGACACATATATTTCATATTTTGAAAAATCTGGAGAGTGTGTATGTGTGTATACACACACACACACACACACAAATTTTAAAATGTAGCAACATATATGCCAATCCAAATTCACCATGAAATATACATCATTCACAGATCTAAAAATATTCAATTTACTTAACAGGGATTTATGTATAATGTTGTTCTCCTAGGAAGCTCACCCATAGGTTCAATTTTCAGTTCCAACAGCATCTAGGAGGAGTGATCTCTTCTCAAAATTTGTATCTGCCAAATCAGCTACCGCACAAAAATATACACGTGATAAAAGGTAGGATTCTTTATGTGCATATAAAATAGATGTGCTGAATAGTCTACAGTGAAAGGGAGACAGGAATTCACATATTTGTTAACTTTAAAAACACATGGAGGACTATTTCAATTAAAAATTGACTAGAATTATAACACCTACTTGCAAAAGGCAAGTCCAAATATATACCATGCCTTCTCTGAACAGCTTCTATTTCTTTTCTGTTAGGATTCTTTTTCTCCATCATATTAGGATTAGTAGTCAGATTCTAGTACAGTATGGGTTAGTGTCAGGGATTCAGTATTTCAAATGGAAAATAGGAAAATGAATCCAATGTGTATGCAAACATATGCTAAACAAAAATCTTTCCACTCTCATCCAGAAAAATGCCTTGACATTACCTTCGCCCCAAGTAAGACACAATTAGAGGAGAAGAATTAGAAAATCTGTTAATACATATCTGGAATGGAAAATGCTCAGGAGTTCACAACCTTGAAGGTGGTAGAGGAGTTTCCAAAAGTAAGGGAAAGGGTAAACACTCCAGAAACATGGAGCTCTGCTTGCCTAAAGACTTCTTGAGAAACTGCCTCTGAGGTTGGGCACTTGAAATATACGTTGTTGTCAGAAGCTTTAGCTTTCTTTGTAGTGAGACCATCAAAGCTGGGTCTTCATCTATGTGACCTGGAGGATGTTGTTTCTTATTTTCCTAATGAACATGTGGCAGCAGTTCTGAATTCTCTCTTTGTAGGTAAACTGTGGCAACTTGGGGCTAAGTGTCTCCCTGTTTGGACTGTGAACCCAGTTGGTAATCCTCCAGTTTTCGTGGTGTTTCTTGCTGCTGCACTTGGAGTTTGGTATTTGCTTCTTGAAATACAAGGATTTCAACTGGGGCACAGTGCTGGAGGGATTTCTGTCACATGTGGTGTGTCAGGGTCTGCATATAAATGCACCAACCAGGCTTCTATCGCACATGCTTGCCCCCTTGACCATAGCAACTTGATTCTGAACATTGCCCTGAAAAATCTCCATATAACAAGATGCCTTTACATATAAGGGTCTGCTGGCTGCAGCATGTCAGTCACAAGCCATTTGGAAGCCAATGGCAGATCCACATGGCCCCAACACAGATGTTTTATCACACACCTGCACATCACTGCTCTAGGCCCCAACTCAGCAGTCTCCAAATTACTGGCATCTCTGTTCTACACCATTCTCATGAAACCAAGTCAATCAAGGCACTGTCTTGTACACTCATGATCAACAGCATAAGATCCAAAGTTACTCCAGTGCCATCTGGTCATGGGAATTTAAAAAATGTGATGGTACTTATCTAGCCATTTTTAAAGGATGAAGTTGGAGGCACTGTGGGTTTAAATTTATTCAGGAACCATTAAATGTTGAGGAAGTTTATTTCAATGAAAGTTCTGGAGAACTCTCAGAGGAAAGTCTTCCCAAAGAGTGACCAAAAAGTCACATGAAGCCAGGCCCATTGAGGTCTACAATATGAGGTCCATGTGAGTTTTGACTCTCAACTATTGCTGCCAAGTCTTTCAGAATGAAATCATGTGATATCCTGGCTGAGATTCCCAGTGTTCTGTGGAAAGCTACCCTGGTCCAAGATCTCAGTTTCCAAGAGCGACTCTCATGCATGGCCTCCTAAAACCCCAACACAATTCATGGCAATACTTCTCTGACGTCAGTTCTAGACCTCAGTCTCTAAGGGTATCACACCAGAGTTCAAGCCCAGGTGGACCCAGTCATCACTTCCAACCACCACACAAATAAACACAATTAAAACCAAAACACTCCCACAAGGCCCTCATCCTCTTCCATATAGACACTAATCATAACCTCTTGCTGGAGTTTTCCATGAGGGGCGCAGCCCAAGACAGTGTTCAAAAGAGCTCCCTTGCCACTTATTTTCCTAAAGTCAGCGTGGTTTTTTACCATTTTTGTTTTGGATACACACATGGAATCTTTCTTTAGATCCATGAGGTGCTGAGAATCTAAGCCACAGCATCACACAGGGCCAAGAGGCTGAATCAGACACATCCTTATCCTAAGCAATTAAACAAAGAGCGACAGGTGATGTGCATGCATTTCCATTTGAAAACAGTTTTCATCAGTCTTCCCAAATGGGTGGACTGAGGCAAAGACCTCCTGACATTCAGGTCAACAGATCAATAGGTAAGCAAAAGGCCAAAAGAAGGGTTTTTCCACTGAGACATTACTGGTCACACTGATATCTGTGTTTTCTGAGATGCTCCCATTTCCTTCAGCTATCCAGTACATGGCCATGTCACAGAGCTTGGAGGGGTACATATCTTGGACACAAATCCATAAGACTATTTTGGAGAGTGGCCAGAATTTAGGAAGAAAACCTGAACTTAGGAATTTAGTAGGTGTTGCACATCTATAAGTCAAGCCACAGTCCATTAATAAATCGGGCAGGATGAATGCTGGGAAGCTTCCTAATAGACAGGACACATCCTTGATGCATTCTCTTTTCTAATGTCTTCAACCATGGACACAGTGGAATACATAGATAAAGAAACACTCACCTTGTCAAACGAGCTACTATAAAGAGTCCACACCAAACCAAAAAAAACCCGCCTTTTCCACCTATTCTCAGAAAATGAGACAGAACCAAAAACTCACACCCACACCCACAAAGGCACCTCCTTTCCCCAAGTAGGTCTGTGACTATACAGTGTGTCCTCTGAATGGTGGGCCATACTATGTTACCCCAAAATGGCCTGTCTTGTCTCAGATCTGTTTTCTTTGGCCAACTCTGTGAAGTTGTGAGGATCCATTGGTGAGCCACTTTCTGCTTTCTCAGGAAGGGGCCCTCTTCAGAGCTTTTCTGGCATTTGGCCATCCTCACATCAGTAGGTACCAAGAAAGACTGACTCTGTCCTTGGTAAATCCAAACAAGTGAGACCACTGGGACTGGTACTGGGACTGGCTCTGTGTGCCTGGTTTCCTGGATCCCAAGTTCAGAGATTCCATCACCAAGAAAGTGAGGTAGGTCACTTCCTTCAGGAACTGAATGAGGTCACAGCCTTGGCAACCACTTTGTCTTAACAGATGCTTCCAAGGGTCCCATGAGATGGAGGCTGCACCTACTTCCTCTGACATTTTCATAAGTTAGAATGGTATATCAACCATAGGTACTGGGGAACAGCTCTCACAGAGGCTTGGTTTGGTCCATCTTCTCTACATTAAGAAGAGAGATTCTGATTAAGACACAACCCTTTATCCTGACCATGTTTTTTTGCCATGGAAGATGACTTTTGCCCTCTCAGGTCGTTCATAGCATCCTACACATTCTCCAGGGATTATTTCTACATGGACCTTTGAGGTTCTCAGCAGGTGGAAGATCCATACATTCCTGTATTGTAATACCAACTCTGTCTCTGCTCTTCTGTAAAGTTAGATTGAGGAACAGTGTATGGTTAGGATTAATAACATGTTCAATATGGGTTAGGAATCATTCTGCTTGATGAACAATGTTATTGGAAACCTGCGATATTTACATGAAAATATAGGTGAAATATAAGTATTGAAATATAAATCTAGGTAAGATTTGAATCCTAGAAGGGAATTTGGCCTTTGAGTGGGATACTTAGCTTTGAATTATGTTCTGCACATATGTCTCAGATAAATTGATATGCAATGGCATAGATCCTTGTACCTTCGATGATTGAATGTAGAAGAGAGCATCCAGTTAAAAAAGGGATTTTTGCTAGGATTAGGAATATAGTCGGTAGGATTACGAAGAAGATTGAGTATAGAATATGGACCAAAAGTTCTTTAGCAATAGGGTTTCTGGTAGAGATTGAATATAAATGTCAGCACATGTGAAGAGTCAGTCACAATGATGAACTGGGGAAAAAAGTAGGAAAGCAGATGTGAATAGAGAGTAGGAAATCAGGCAAATTATAAAATGAGTGAGAGGTTTAGACAGTTTCAACAGGGTGAGATTGAAAATGTAGTCTTAGGAAGAAACAAATATGTAATCACCAATAGGATTGACATTTGAGAGCATTAGGCAACCTGGACATGGATGTTTTTAGTAATCCATGTTCACTTTCCATTTAGGCTTTGGGACAGTCATAAGTGTGACCTTTGCATTTTGTGTCCAGAATATTACTGTGATAAAATGTATATGTAGATCAGTTGACATGCATATTTTTCCACCATTTCTGGGAGCAATATTTTGAAGATATAGAAATTATTGTTGGGAGTACACAGAGGTGTACCATGTGTCTATCAATATATAGACAATGCATGAATAGACCATACTGTGAATAAATGATATAACTGGTTTCACTTTGAATAATGGATTGAATTGATATCTGAAAGTATACAAGAAATCTTATATTGATGTACAATCATTCATTTAAACCAGTTTTACATCTAATGGTAATATTAGTGTTATGTTTTATCATGACGGGTGTGTCAGTTTTGCTTCAAAAGTGATAATGGAAATCGAAAATAATGTGTTTGGAAAGAAGTGTCACAAAAAGAGAAGTCAAGAAACATGGAGGAATACATGTGTTCTGAAGCAAAAGTGATTGAAAACAAAACAAATGTGTATATATTTGCTAAATTGTGGATGAAATATACATCCTATGATGTGCATTAACTGGAGAAATAGTAATGTACCAGTGTTGAATAAAAATGAACGTCAAAATACACATTATATCACATAGGAATCTTCTTGCATTGATGTTAAACTGGGTCAGTTACTGTATAAATATTAGAATTTTATTTTGGTGTTATAATACAATTTATTTTAGCACTAGCATGCCACAGAATGTAGAAGAAAGAGCAATGGATTTTTAGTTATAACACTAATAATCTAGCATTTAATGATTATTTTGGGGAGTCTAGAATTTACATAAGGCTATGCAACATAATTTTTTGTATTTAACATTCATAAAATCTTGGAATTTTGGTAATATTTCTCCTTTTTTTATTTTTTCAGTTGTTGATAGACCTTCATTTTATTTATTCGTATGTGGTGCTGAGAATATAACCCACTGCCTCACACATGCTAGACAAGCATGTTAACACTGAGTCACAAACCCAGCCCCTCCACTTTTATCTTTTCATCAAACACTCCTCTCCCTCTTCTTTACTCACTTTCTTCCTCATTTTCCCCCTTCTCTCTCTTCCTTTTTCATTTTCCCTCCATAAGTATTTTTCTCTCATAGCATTACAAACAGTACTATGCTATGAAATTTACATTTAAAACTGTTTTTTATAGTCATTCTTTTCTTGAGAAAATTTAAAAATTATAACCACCTGATAAATATATTACAATACATTTATTATGCATATGTATCTATATTCATGCATATGTGTTACATATATATATATATATATATATATATATATATATATATATATATATATACATATATATTTAAAAGTACTTTGATTAGCCTGTTAGAAATAATATAGACCAAGTCTTTCTTAATTCTCAAGTCTTCCAGAATTAACATCTTACAGTGAAAATCAAATAAACATATTTAAGTAAACAGGTATCATTCTTATTTATCAATACTGATAATTTAAGGTTTTTATATCACATTTAGCTGTAATATGGCATATTAACTCTTTTGAATTAGAGAATTTTTTTTTTGAACAACCTATTATTTAAGGACCATATGCACTGACATTTTAAATGGCTTTCTTGTGATTTCACTTTCTATCAATTGCATATTAATTGCCAAATACTTATTTTAGTAATTTTCATATTCATAATTGATATAAAGTCAATTGATTAATTCTTTTTGTAAGGAGTTACTAATTACAGTAGGGACAGTATTAATTATTCTAAATCTTTATAAAAATGGCACAAAAATATTTTCATGCAAAATTATGTATAATTGCATGCTCTAAATGTTTGATTGTTGATACATATAATAAAGAGCTTTTGATGAGTCTCTTCCCCAGTAAAACAGAAAATGCAAAGATATAGTTGGGTATGTATGTCCAAACAAACATATGGAAAAATACACATTATCATCTAGAAACTATTAAATAAAAGATGAAAAGAACAATCCAACACATTGTACCAACTTGTCAGATGAGGTAGTATTCTGGAAGAATAGCCTAAGTCTAGACCTGGTCCATGACAAAATATTCACAAAAAAATAAAATATGAAAAATATAGGAAATGCTATGAGTTTTTCTTGAAGGTAAGTGGATTATCCTTTAATCTCAATTATGTGCATTTTTAAAAGCCAGTTTTCTGGTAAAATAAATTTGTGATAGTTACAAGTACACAAAACAAAGTTTCTGCTTAGCAAAATGAATGCATCTCAACTCTTTTTTAGCTGATTTCTTCCCACTCAACTTTAAACCTTTATTTATTTATTTTTTATTGGTTGTTCAAAACATTACAAAGCTCATCCTATATCATCTTTCATACATTTGACTCAATTGGGTTATGAACTCCCAATTTTCCCCAAATACGAGTTGCAGAATCACATCGGTTACACATTCACATTTTTACATGATGTCATATTAGTGACTGTTGTATTCTGCTACATTTCCTATCCCCTACTATCCCCTACTATACCCCCTCCCATCCCCTCCCATCTTCTTTCTCTACCTCATCTGCTGTTGTTCACTTCTCTCCCTTGCCCCACCTTTCCCCAATTTTCCCTACCCCATTGTTTGAAGATGCTATCCTACTTCCATTGCATGCTTTTAGCCCCCTTTTCAAATATAAGAAAGTTGTAATTTTGAGGATTGGTTTCTGTGTCCTCTATTCTGTACCATTGTTCCACCTGCCTATTTTGTTACCAGTACCACGCTGTTTTTGTTACTATTGCTTTTAGTACAGTTTGAACTCTGGTATCACTATACCTCCAGATTCATATTTTCTGTTTAGAGTTGCTTTTGCTATTCTGGGTCTTTTGTTTTTCCATCTTCTAAGATCTTCTTCTCTCTCTCTCTTTAGGGTTCTGTAGTTTTCAGTATATAAAACTTTCACGTCTTTTGTTAGGTTGATTCCCAAGTATCTTATTTTATTTGAGGATATTGTGAATCGAGTGGTTTTCCTCATTTCCATTTCAGAAGTTGTGTTGCTGACATACAGGAATGCCTTTCATTTATGCGTGTTAATTTTATATTCTGCCACTTTGCTGAATTCATTTATTAACTCTAGCCGTTTCATTGTAGACCCTTTGGGGTCTGTTAAATATATTTTCATGACATCTGCAAATAGCGATAATTTAAATACTTCTTTTCCTATTTTTATGCCTTTAATTTTTTTTGTCTGTCTAATTGTTCTGGCTAGTATTTCAAGAACTAAATTGAATAGAAGTGGTGATAGAGGGCATCCCTGTTTTGTTCCAGATTTTAGAGGGAATGCCTTCAGTTTTTCCACATTCAGGATGATGCTAGCCTGAGGTTTAGCATATATAGCTTTTACAATGTTGAGGTAAGTTCCTGTTATCCCTAGTTTTTCTAGTGTTTTGAACATAAAGTGATGCTGAACTTTGTCAAATGTTTTTTCTGCATCTATTGAGATGATCATATGGTTCTTGTCTTTATGTCTATTGATGTGGTGAATGGCATTTATTGATTTCCGTATATTGAACAAGCCTTGCATCCCACGGATGAATCTTACTTGATCATGGTGCACAATTTTTTTGATATGCTTTTGTATTCAATTCGCCAGGATTTTATTGACAAGTTTTGCATCGAAGTTCATTAGAGATATTGGTCTGTAGTTTTCTTTCTTTGAAGTGTCTTTGTCTGGTTTCAGGATCAGGGTGATTTATCCTCATAGAATAAATTTGGAAAAGCTCCTTCTTTTTGTTTTTCTTGAAATAGCTTGAAAAATATTGGTATTAATTCTTCTTTAAAGGTTTTGTAGAACTCCGCTGTATACCCATCCGGTCCATGGCTTCTTTTGGTTGGTAGTTTTTGATGGCTTCTTTCATTTCTTCCTTTGTTATTGGTCTGTTTAAATTGCGTGTGTCTTCCTGACTCAATCTGGGCAGATCTTATGACTTAAAAAATTCATCGATATCTTCACTATCTTCTATTTTATTGGAATATAGTGTTTCAAAATACTTTCTAATTATCTTCTGTATTTCTGTAGTGTCTGTTGTGATATTGCCTGTTTCATCCCGTATGTTAGTAATTTGAGTTCTCTCTCTTCTTCTCTTCATTAGCATGGCTGTGGGCCTGTCAATCTTATTTATTTTTTCAAAGAACCAACTTTTAGTTTTATCAAATTTTTAAATTTTTTTTGTTTCAATTTTGTTGATTTCTGCTCTAAATTTAATTATTTCTTGTCTTCTACTACATTTGCTGTTGTTTTGCTCTTCCTTTTCTAGGTTTTTGAGGTGTAGTGTGAGTTCATTTATTTGTTGATTTTTTTCTTTTTTTGAGGAAAGAACTCCAAGAAATGAACTTCCATCTTAAACTGCTTTCATTGTGTCCCATCGATTCTGGTATGTTGTGTCTGTATTGTCATTTGTCTCTAAGAATTTTTTTTATCTCCTCCATTATGTCTTCTGTAACCCAGTGATCATTCAGTAGCATGTTGTTCATTTTCCATGTGATGTAGGATTTTTCCTTACTTCTTTCATCATTGATTTCCAGTTTCATTCCATTATTATCAGATATAGTGCATGGTATAATCTCCATGCTTTTATATTTACTAAGAATTGCCCTATGGCATAATATATGGTCTATCTTTGAGTAGGATCCATGTGAAACTGAGAAGAACGTGTATCCACTTGATGATGGCTGATATATTCTATATATGTCGTTCAAGTCTAGGTTACAAATTGTGCTGTTGAGTTTGATAGTTTCTTTATTCAGTTCTTGTCTAGAGAATCTGTCTAATGCCGAGAGTGGTGTCTTGAAGTCACCCATAATTATTGTGTTGTAGTCTATTTGGCTATTGAACTTGAGGAGAGTTTGTTTTATGAACATTGCAGCTCCATTGCTTGGTGCATACAAATTCATAATTGTTATGTCTTGTTGGTGGATGGTTTCTTTTAACAGAATATAGTGTCCTTCTTTATCCCTTTTGATTAACTTAGGTTTGAAGTTGATTTTATTCCACATGAGTATGGCCACTCCTTCTTGCTTCTGAGGGCCATGTGAGTGGTATGATTTTTCCCAACCTTTTACCTTCACCCTGTGTATGTCTTTTCCTATCATATGAGTCTCCTTAAGGCAGCATATTGTTGGATTTATTTTTTTTGATCCAGGTTACTAGCCCATTCTCTTGATTGGTGAATATAATCCATTAACATTTAAGGTTACAATTGAAATATGATTTGTTCTTCCAATCATGTTTATTTATTTATTATGTTTTAGTTTGGCTAGTTTTTACTTTTTTGGTTATTTTCCTCCCCCTTTACTGAGATACCTCCTGCTGTTAGTTTTCGGCACTATTTATCAATTCCTCTTCTTGTAGTATTTTGCTCAAAATGCTTTGCAGTGCTGGTTTTCTGGCTGCGAATTCTTTTAGCTTTTGTTTATTGTGAAAGACTTTAATTTCGTTTTCAAATCTGAACCTTAATTTTGCTGGATACAGTATTCTTGGTTGGAATCCATTATTTTTCAGCATTTGAAATACATTGTTCAAGGATCTTCTCGCTTTCAAAGTCTGTGATGAAAAATCAGTCATTAACCTAATTGGTTTTCCCCTGAATGTAATCTGCCTCCTTTCTCTTATAGTGTTTAATATTCTCTCCTTGTTCTGTATGTTGGCTATCTTCATAATTATATGTCTTGGAGTTTGTCTATTATGATTTTGAATGTTTGGGGTCCTGTAGGCTTCCAGGATTTGACAATCCGATCCATCTTTCATCTCTGGGATGTTTTCTAGAATTATTTTATTTAAGATGTTCTCCATTCCTTTGGTTTGAATCTCTATGCCTTCTTCTATCCCAATGACTCTCATTTTTTATGACATCCAATATCTCTTGAATAGATTGCTAGTGGGATTTAAGCCTCTTTTCTGTGTTGATTATATTCTTTTCAAGTTGATAAACTTTGTCTTCATTATCTGATATTCTGACTTCTGCTTGATCTAGTCTATTTGTAATATTCTCGTTTGAGTTTTTAATTTGGTTAATACTTTCCTGCATTTCTAGTATTACTGTTTGATTTCTTTTAAGATCTCTATCTCCTGGTAAAGCTCGTTGTTTGCCATTTGAGTTTGTTTGTTTAATTCATTTTCAAAATATACTTTTATTGCTTGGACTTGCTGCCTCATGTCTTCTCTAATATTCCTTTCCATCTGAGTTAGGAATGCCTTAAGTTCTTTCCCTATCCCTGTTTCTGATGCTTCTAGGTCCTCCTGTAGAATTAAGTTGTCCTGCATTGTTTGTACTCCTTTCTTTCCCTTGTTTTTTCATGATGCTCATGTTACTTTCCAGCTCTATTTGATTGCTGTGTTTCTGTTTTATTCTATAGATTTGTTTCGGTGTTGTGTATCTCTGTTGTCTCTCCTTTGTGTTGGTAGACTATGCCTGCTAAAGTGGATTCCACTTGTAGGGAATTCCGAAGGCCGAGCTCCAGTGACGTCACCCCTCTGCTTTGGCGGGCCCAGGCTCCTTGCCGAAATGTTCGAATTCGGGGATGGAACTGGACTGTCTCCAGTTGGTTTCAGCTCTAGGTCACTGGCGGGTGGGCAATCACTAGCCACCCAGTGGCGCAGTCGGTCTCCTGCGCGCCGGTGTTCTCCAGACGCCCAGTCACGCGGACAGCAGGTGGACTGTCACCTGCGCTTCTGTGTTCTCCAGCTTCCCAGTCACAAGAGCCTGGCCTCTAGTCCCCTGGTTTCTCCTGCTAGTCCTGGTTTCTCCTGCTAGACTAGATTTCCCCTGAGTGATGCTTCTCTGCAGTTCAATCTGTATTCTGGGCCTGTCATTTGTTGGGTGTGGAGGGTGTCTATTGGAACCCAGACACTCTATTGTTTTGAGGATCAGTCAGACCGGATCTCCGGTTGCACATTTGGCTCGTTTTTTAGACCCAATTACCAGATCTCAGTGCTAAAAATCTTTCTTATAGGTTTTGGTGCACCCCCATTTTGCTGTAAGTTCTTAACAAGATAGTTTTTTGTGGTTCTATCTCGTTATTCACCTGTGCAGTGGCGCGTTACACTGGGTGTGATGCACTCTATTCGTGGCCATCAGGAAATGATGAAATATTATGCTTTGTATGCAGCATTTACTGAAGTTAGTTTTCAGTATTAGGAAACAAATATGTATTTCAGGTGAATGAATAATCTGAATTTCTGAGAATAATCTTGTGAAAAGTTGATTATAAATCCACATACGTGAATATGAATGATTTTAGGGAGTGTATAATAAGACACATATATTTCATATTTTGAAAAATCTGGAGAGTGATATATATATATATACACACAGAAACACACTCACAGACATTAAAAAGTAGCAATATATATGCCAATCGAAATTCAAAATGAAATATATATCCTTCACATATCCAAAAAAATACATTTTACTGAAAATGGATTTATGTATAATGTTGTTCAACTAGGAGGCTCACCCATAGGTTAAAATTTCAGTTCCAAAAGGGTTTAGGAGGAGTGATCTCTTCTCACAATTTGTATCTGCCAAGTCAGCCACCTCAGAAGAAAGTCTGTGTGATACCAGGTAGTATTCTATATGAGCATATAAAAATACATGTGCTGAATAGGTGACAGAGAAAGGGGAGAGGAATTCACATATTTGTTAATGTTAAAAACACATGGAGAAATATTTCAATAAACATTGACTATATTTATAACTCCAACCCCATATAATGCAAAAGGGAAGTCCAAGTATACACCATGCCTTCTCTGAACTGTTTGTATTTCCATTCTGTTAGGGTTACTATTCTCCATCATATTAGGATTAGTAGTCAGAGTCTAGTAGGTTATGGATTAGTGTCAGAGATTCAGTATTTCGAATAGAAAATAGGAAAATAAACCCATTGTGTTTGCAAATATGTGTGATACAAAAATCTTCCCACTCTCATTCAGAACAATGCCTTGACATTACCTTCTCCCCTAATAAGACACAATTAGAGGAGAAGAGTTAGAAAATCTGTGAATACATATCTGGAATGGAATATTCTCGGTGTTCACAAGCTTGGAGGTGGTAGAGGAGTTTCCAAAAGTAAGGGACAGGGTAAACACTCCACAAACATGGAGCTCTGCAGGCCTAAAGACATATTGAGAAACTGCCTCTGAGTTTGGGCACTTAAAATGTATGTTGTGGTCCGAAGCTTTAGCTTCCTCTATAGTGAGAGCATCAAAACTGGTCTGCATCTATGTGACCTGGGGGACATGGTATCTTATTTTCCAATGAACATGAGGCAGCAGTGCTGAATTCTCACTTTGTAGGTAAACTGTGGCAACTGGAGTCTAAGGGTCAATCTGTGTGGACTGTGAAGCTAATTGATCATGCTCTACTTTTCTTAGTAGAGCATTGGGAGTTTGTTATTTGCTTCACAATACAAGGAGTTCAACTTGGTCAGAGTGCTGGAGGGAGTTCTGTCACATGTGGTGCCTCAGGGTCTGCAGGAGAATGCACCAGTCAGGCTTCTATTTCACATAGTTTGACCCCTTGACCATAGCATCCTGATTCTGAACATTGCCCAGAAACCTCTCCATATAACAAGATGCCTTTACATATAAGGGTCTGCTTGCTGCACCATGTCAGTTACAAGCCATTTGGAAGCCAATGGCAGATCTACATGGCCCCAACACAGATGTTTTATCACACACCTGCCCACCACTGTTCTAGGCCCACTACTCAGCAGGCTCCAACTTACTGGCATCTCTGTTCTACACCATTTTTAAGAAACGCAGTCAATCAAGGCACTGTCTGGTATACTCATGATCAGCAAATGGACATCAAAAAGTTCTCCAGTGCCACCTGGTCATGAAAATTTCAAAAATTCCATGGTATTTCTCTAGCCATTTTTCAAGGATGAAGTTGGAGGCACTATGATTTTCAATTCACTCAGGAACCTTTAAATGTTGAGGAAGCTCATTTCAATGAAAGCTCTGGAGAACACTCACAGGCAAGGCTTCCCAAAGGGTCGCCAAAAGGTCACATGAAGCCAGGCCCATTGAGGTCTGCAATGTGAGATCATGTGTGTTTTGCCTCTCAACTATGGCTGCCAAGTCTTTCAGAATAAAATCATGTGATATTCTGGCTGAGATTCCTCGTGCCTTGTGGAAAGCCTTTCTGGGCACAGATCTCAGTTTCAAAGGGCGACTGTCATTCATGGCCTCCTAAAATCCCAACACAACTCATGGCAATAATTCTCTGAGGTCAGTTCCAGAACTCAGTCTCTAAAGGGAATCACACCAGAGTTCAAGACCAGGTGGAGCCAGTCATCTTTTTCAACCGCCACACAAACTTCCAAAATTAAAACCCAAACACTCCCACAAGGCCCTCATCTTCTTCCATATAGATACTCATTATAAACTCTGGCTGGAGGTTTCCATGAGGGATGCAGAACAAGATAGTGTCCAAAGTTAGCTCCCTTGCCCCTCATTTGCCTAAAGTCGGGGTGGCCTGAACACCTTCCTGTGAACCTGGAGTGATCAAATAGTGTGCCGTTAATACTGCTCTGCTTCTCCAATTTGAGGATGACTGACTGTGGGGTTTAGATTCTTTATGTGAATTGGAAGCATGAGAAAATGCAAGCACCTTTGGGCTTGCCTCTCCTTGGCTTTAAAGAATGCATTTGACCCAAAGAATCCCTCTTCTCACTTGATGGAGGTCAGGAACCTTACAGAGGAAGGCAAGAGACTTCATCCGCAATGACTGCTCTTTTGATCATTTTGGTTTTGGATGAACACATGGGATCCATCAGGTGCTGAGAATCTAACCACAGACTCACACAGGGCCAAGAGGCTGTTTCAGACAAATCCATTTCCAAAGCAATTAAGCAAAGAGCTACAGGTGATGTCCATTCATTTCCATTTGAAAACTTTTTTCTTCAGGCTTCACAAAGAATTGGCCTGTGGTAAATACCTTCCTGATATTCAGGGCAACAGAACAATAGGTAAGCAAAAAGCCCAAATCAGGGTTTCTCCACTGAGACTTTCCTGGTCACACTAGCTACCCACTACATGGCCATATAACAGAGCTTTTAGGTGGTAAATATCTTGGACACAAAACCATGAAGCTATTCTGCAGAGTGTCCAGAATTCAGAAAGAAAACAGAAACTTATGAAGATATCAGGTGTTGCCCTTTGATAACAAAAGCCACAGTCCATTTATAAATTGTGCAAGATGAATGCTGGGAAGCTTTCTACTAGACAGGACACATCCTTTGATGCATTCTTATTTCTAATGTCTACAACCACGGACACAGTGGGATACACAGACATAGAAGCACTCGCATTGCAAAACGACTAACTAGAAACAGTCCACGCCAATCCAAACAAACAGTCTTTCCTACCTATTCTCAGAACATGAGACAAGACCATGAACATACACCCACACCCACAAAGGCACCACCTTTGCCCCAAGTAGTTCTGTGATTACCCAGAGTGTCCTCTGAATGGTGGGCCATACTATATTCCCCCCAAATGGCCTGTCGTGTCTCAAATCTGGTCTCCTTGGCCAATTCTGTGAAGTTGTCATTAGCCATGGGTGAGCCACTACCTGCTTTCTCAGGAAAGGCCCCTCTTCAGAGCTTTTCTGGCATTTGAACATCCTCACATCTGTAGGCACTAAGAAAGACTGACTCTGTCCTTCGTAAATTGAAGCAAGTGAGACCACTGGGCCTGGGACTGCGACTGGCTCTGGGTGCCATTCTTCCTGGATCCCAAGTTCAGAGAGTTCCATCACAAAGGAAGTGAGGTGAGGTCACTTCCTTCAGAAACTGAATGAGGTCACTGCTTTGGCAACAACTTTGTCCAAATAGTTACTTCTAAGGGCCCATGAGATGGAGGCTGTTCCTACTTTCTGTAACACTTTCAAAAGTTAGAATGGTATATCAACCATAGGCACCTGGGAACACCTCTTCACACAGGCCTGGTTTGGTCTATCTTCTCTACATTAAGTTGATAGAGGCTGATACAGACACATCCCTTCATCCTCACCAGGTTGTTTGCCATGGAAGATGACTTTTGCTCTCTCGGGAACTTCACAGCTGCCTACATCTTCTCCAGGGATTATTTCTACATGGACCTTTGATGTTCTCAGCAGGTGGAAGATTCCCTACATTCCGGTATTTAAAGAGAAACTCTGTCCCTCCTCTTCTGTAAAGTTAGATTGAGGTAACAGTGTATATTTAGGGTTAATAACATGTTCGATTTGGGTTAGGAATCTCTCTGCCGGATGAATAATGGTATTGGGAACCTGTGATATTTACAAGAATATATAGGTGAAATATAAGTATGAAAACAGAAATGTAGGTAAGATATGAAGCCAGAAGGGCATTGGGCCCTTGAGTGGGATACTTAGGTTTGAATTATGTTCTGCACATGTGTCTCAGATGAATTGATATAAAATGGCATAGGACCTTTTACCTTGAATGATTGATTGTTGAAGAGAACATCGAGTTAAAAAGTGATAGTCAGTAGGATTAGTAAGATAGTCAGTAGGTTTATAAAGAAGAGTGAGTATAGGATTTGGACCAAAAGTTCTTTAGCAATAGAGTTTCGGGTAGAGAGTGAATGTAAATGTCAGCATATGTGAAGTATGAGTCACAATGATGAACTAGGGAAAATATGTAGGAAAGCAGATATCAATAGAGATATTAGGAAATCAGGCAAAGTGTAAAGTGAGTGATAGAATTAGACATTTCCAACAGGCTTGAGGTTGAATATATAATCTTAGAAAGAAACAAATATGTAGTCATCAATAGGATTGACATTTGAGAGCATTAGGTAACCAGGACATGGTTGTTTTTGGTAATCCATGCTCACTTTCCATTTAGGCTTTGATACAATCATGAGTTTGACCTTTGCTTTTTGTGTCCAGAATATTACTGTGATAAAATGTATATATAGATAAGGTGACATCAGTATTTCTTCCACCATTTCTGGGAGCAATATTTTGAAGAGGTACAAATTAGTAATGGGGGGACAAATAGGTGTGCACTGTGTTTATGAATATAGAGATAATGCATTAATAGACCATACAGTGAATAAATAACATAACTGGTTCCAACTTTAAATAATGGATTGAATTGAAATGTGAAAATATACAGGAAATTTTATATTGATATGCATACATTCATTCCAACCAGTTTTACATCTAATGGTAATATTAATGTTATAGTTTATCATGAAGAGTGTGTGAGTTTAGCTTCAAAATTGATTATGGAAATCGAAAATAATGTGTTTGGAAAGAAGTCTCATGAAAAGACCAGTCAAGTAACATGGAAGAATTCATGTGTTCTGAAGCAGGAAGTGAAACAAATTCTTATTAATTTGCTAACTTGTGGATGAAATATATGTCCTATGATGTGCAAAAACTGAAGAAATACTAATGTACCAGTGTTGAATTAAAATAAAGGTCAAAATAGACATTAAGTCCCATAGGAATCTACTTGCATTGATGTTAAACTGGGTCTGTTACTGTAAAAATATTAGGATTTGTAAGCACCATTGATTGAAGTTAGTTCTCATACTGGGAAACAAATATGTATTTCAGGTAGATGAATATTTCTGAGAATAATCTTGTGAAAAGTTGATTATAAATCCACATACATGAATATGAATGAATTGATGGAGTGTATATAAGAGACATATATTTCATATTTTATAAAATCTGGAGAGTGTGTGTGTGTGTGTATATATATATATATATATATATATATACAGAAAAACACAAAAATACATTAAAAAGTATCAATATATATGCCAAACGTAATTTATCAGTAATATATATCATCCACAGATGAAAATATATTTATTTTACTGAACATGGATTTATGTATAAATTGTTCTACTGGGAAGCTCACCCATAGTTTTAATTTTCAGTTCCACCAGCGTTTACGAGATCTCTTCTCACAACTTGTTTCTGCCCAGTCAACCAACTCAAAAAAATGTACGTGTGAGACCATGTAGGATTCTATATTTGCATATAAAAATACATGTGCTGAGTAGGCTGCATAGAAAGGAAGACAGGAATTTACATATGTGTTAACATTAAAAACACATGGAGGACTATTTCAATTAAAAATTGAGTAGATTCAGAATACCTACCCTCTATCATGCAAAAAGGAAGTCCAACAATACACCATGCCTGCTGTAAACTGCTTGTATTTTCATTCTGTTTGGGTATTTTTCTCCATCATATTAGGATTAGTAGTCAGAGTCTAGTAGGGTATGAGATAGTGTCAAGAATTCAGTATTTCAAATGGAAAATTGTAAAATGAATCAATGTGTATGCAAATGTGTGCTACACAAAAATTTTCCCACTCTCATTCAGAACAATGCCTTGACATTACCTTCACCCCAAGTAAGACACATTTAGAGGAGAAGAGTTAGACAATCTTTGAATGCATATCTGAAATGAAAAATGTTCAGGAGTTCACAACCTTGGAGTTGGTAGAGGAGTTTCCAAAA
Organism: Callospermophilus lateralis; assembly: GCF_048772815.1. NCBI lineage: Eukaryota > Metazoa > Chordata > Mammalia > Rodentia > Sciuridae > Callospermophilus > Callospermophilus lateralis. Next base: position 4,667,635 of record NW_027517884.1, read on the forward strand.
GTAAGGGAAAGTGTAAAATCTCCACAAACATGGAGATTTACCAGCCTAAAGACTTCTGTAGAAACTGCCTCTAGGTTGGGCACTTGAAATATATGTTGTTGTCAGGAGCTTTAGCTTCCTTTCTAGTGAGACAATCAAAGCTTGGTCTGCACATCTGTGACCTGGAGGACATGGTTTATAATTCTCCAATGAACATGAAGCAGCAGTGTTGATTTCTCTCTTTGTAGGTAAACTATGGCCACTGGGTCTAAGTGTCTCCCCATGTAGACTGCTAAGCCATTAGGTCATCCTCCACTTTTCAAAACGTTTCTTGATACTGCACTCGGAGTTTGGTATTTGCTTCATGAAATACAAGGAGTTCAACTGGGACAAAGGGCTGGAGGAAGTTCTTTCACGTGTGGTGGGTCAGGGTCTGCAGGAGAATGCACCAACAGGGCTTGTATACCACATAGGTTGCTCCCTTGACCATAGAAACCTGATTTTGAACATTGCCCTGAAACCTCTCTATATAACCAGATGTCTTTACATACAGGATCTGCTGGCTGCACCATGTCAGTCTCAAGCCATTTGGAAGCCAATGGCAGATCCACATGACCCCACCACAGATGTTTTATCACACACTTGCTCACCCCCGCTCTGGGCCCATTACTCAACAGGCTTCAAATGACTGGCATCTCTTTTCTACACCATTTTCATGAAAACCAGTCAATCAACACACTGTCTGGTACACTCATGATCAGCAACTGGACATCCAAATGTTCTCCAGTGCCACCTGGTCAAGGAAATTTCAAAAATTTCATGGTATTTATCTAGCCAATTTTCAAGGATGAAGTTGGAGACACTGTGGGTTTCAATTCATTCAGAAATTATTTAATGGTGAGGAAGCTCATTTCAATGAAAGCTCTGGAGAACTGTCACAGGCAAGGCTTCCCAAAGAGTGGCCAAAAGGTCACATGAAGCAAGGCCCATTGAGGTCTACAATTGAGGTCCATGTGTGTTTTGACTATCAAATATGTCTGACAAGTTTTTCAGAATAAAATTGTGTGATATCCTCCTGAGATTCCCAGTGCTCTGTGGAAAGCGACACTGGGCCTAGATCTCAGTTTCCAAGGGTGACTCTCATGCGTGGCCTCCTAAATCCCAACACAATTCATGGCAATATTTCTCTGAGGTAAGTTCCAGAACTCAGTCTCTAAGGGGAATGACACCATAGTTCAAGCCCATTTGGATCCAGTCATCTCTTCCAACCGCCACACGAATGACCACAATTAAAACCAAAACACTCCCACATGGCCCTCATCTTGTTAAATATAGACACTCATCATAAACTCTGGCTGGAGGTTTCCATGCGGGACGCATCCCAAGACAGTGTCCAAAATATTCTCCCTTGCCCCTCATTTGCCTAAAGTCAGGGTGGCCTGGACACCCTTCCTGTGAACCAGAAGTGATCAAATAGGCCTGCCGTTAATACTGCTCTGCTTCTCCAATTTGAGCACTATTGACTCTCAGGTATAGATTTTTTTATGTGATTTGGAGTCACGAGAAAACACAAGCACCTCTGCAGGACTTTGAAAAACTCATTTGACCAAAAGGATCCCTGTCTCACTTGATAGAGGTCAGGTACCTAACAGAGGAAGGCAAGAGACTCATCCACAATTACTGAATTTTTGCCATTATGGTTTTGATTGCACACATGGTATCTATCTTTAGATCCATCATGTGCTGAAAATTTAAGCCACAACCTCATACAGGGCTAGGAGGCTGATTCAAACACATCCCTTTCCAAAGCAAAGAACCACAAGTTATTCCCATTTATTTCCATTTTAAAACTGTTTTATTCAGGCTTCACAAAGGGGTGGCCTGAGGCAAAGACCTTCCTGACATTCAGGGCAACAGAACAATAGGTAAGCAAATGAACCAAAATATGGGTTCTTCACTGAGCGTTTACTGGTCACAATGATGTCTGAGTTTTCTAAGATGTTCCCATTTTCTATAGCTATCAAGTACATGGCCATGTCACAGAGCTTGGGGGTGGTATGTATCTTGGACACAAAACTATGAGGCTATTCTGGAGAGTGGCCAGAATTCAGGAAGAAAACAGGAACTTAGGAAGTTAGTAGATGTTGCCCATCCATAAGGAAAGCCACAGTCCATTCATCAACTAGGCCTGATGAATGCTGGAAAGTTTTCCACTAGACAGGACACATACATTGATACATTCTCTTTTCGAATGTCTACAACCATGGACAGAGTGGGATACACAGACATAGAAGCACTCGCCTAGTCAAACGACTTTCTAGAAACAGTCCACTCCAATCAAAACAACAGCCTTTCCTACCTATTCTCAGAACATGAGACAAAACCACAAACTCACACCCACACCCACAAAGGCACCTCCTTAACTCAAGTAGGTCTGTGACTATCCGGAGTGTCCTCTGAATAGTGGGCCATACTATGTTCCCCTAAAATGGCCTGTACTGTCTCAGATCTGGTCTCCTTGGCCAACTCTGTGAAGTTGTCAACAGCCAGCGGTGAACCACTACCTGCTTTCTCAGTAAAGGCCCCTCTTCAGAGCTCTTCAGGCATTTGGCAATCCTCATATCAGTAGGTACCAAGGAAGACTGACTCTGTCCTTGGTAAATCCAACCAAGTGAGACCACTGGGATTGGGACTTGGACTTGCTCTCGGTGCCTGGCTTCCTGGATCCCAAATTCAGAGATTTCCATCACCAGGAAAGTGAGGTGAGGTCACTTCCTTCAGGAACTGAATGAGGTCACTGCCTTGGCAACCACTTTGTCCTACCAGATTCATCCAAGGTTCCCATGAGATGGAGGCTGCCACTACTTCCTGTGACACTTTCACAAGTTAGAATGGTATATCAACCATAGGCACCTGGGAACAGCTCTCCACACAGGCATGGTTTGATCAATCTTCTCTACATTAAGAAAGGAGAGGCTGATTCAGACACATCCCTTAATACTGACCAGGTTGTTTGTCATGGAAGATGACTTTTGCTCTATTAGGTCCTTCATAGCTGGCTGCAACTTCTCCAGGGTATCATTTCTGCTTGTACCTTTGATGTTCTCAGCAGGTGGAAGAGCCCCTACATTACTGTATTGTAAGACAAACTCTCTCCCGGCTCTTCTGTACAGTTAGTTTGAGGGTACAGTGTATGGTTAGAGTAATAACAGGTTTGATTTAGGTTAGAAATCATACTGAGGAATGAACAATGGTATTGGGAACTCGCGATATTTACGAGAATATATAGGTGAAATATAAGTATGAAAACAGAAATCTAGATAAGGTTTGAATCCAAGAAGGGCATTGGGCTGTTGATTGGGATACTTAGCTTTGAATTATATTCTGCACAGATGTCTCAGATAAATTGATATACAATGGCATAGGACCTTGTACCTTGGATGATTGATTGTCAAAGAGAATTTCCAGTCAAAAAGGGATAGTCGGTAGGATTAGGAAGATAGTTGGTAGGTATAGAAAAAAGAGTGAGTATAGGATTTCGAACAAAAGTTCTGTAGCAATAGGGTTTCGGATAGAGAGTGAATGTAAATTTCAGCACATGTAAAGAGTCAGTCACAATGATGAACTCAGGAAAATATGTATGAAAGCAGATATCAATGGAGACATTTGGAAATCAGAAAAAGCATAAAGTGAGGGTTAGTATTAGTCATTTTCAACAGGGTTGAGGTTTAATATATAATCTTAGAAAGCAACAAATATGTAGTCACCAATAGGATTGATTTGCGAGCATTAAGCAACCTGGAAATGGATGTTTTTAGAAATCCATGCTCACTTTCCATTTAGGATTTGGTGAAAGGTTAATAAGATAGGTACTTGTCACTTCCTGTTTTTCTGTATGCTTAACAAAACACTGTTGAAACCTTGAGGACTGTTTGCTAATTTTTTCCCCAGAATGTGCTGTCCCCGACTGCCAAACAGAGAATGTACACCCTCACCTGTTTGCACGCAAACCGCCCACTCGCCCTGACCCATCAATAAGCTTCCCTCCCTGCCCTCTTCAAGGAAAGTATATAAGCTCTGCTTAAGCTGTTCTCATTGCTCTCTGCTCTATTCAAGTGAGCACTGAGCCCCAGATTGCTAGACTCCCAATAAACCCAGGGTAACTTTTGATGTGGAGGGGACCCCAGTAAACTTTGAAGTGGATACAGGGGCAGTATACTTAGTCCTTAAGGCCCCACTGGGCCCTCTATCAAATAAAAGCTCTCTAGTTCAAAGTGCTAACACCAGTAAATATGGGAATTAGACAACTAAGAAAACCATGGACATGAGGAAAGGAAAAATCCATCACTCCTTCCTAATAATCCCAGAATGCCTGGCCCCATTGATGGGCAAAGATCTGCTCACCAAGCTCCGGGCCAAAATGACTTTTAACCATGAAGGCCCCAAAATGATATTTCTAAATCCTTTAGTATAAACTCCTATATTCACGGCTTTAAATATGTCAGTAGAAGATGAACAGCAACTCTTCACACCCCCCAAGACTGATCAAACAGGCAAGCTACCCCAGAAATGGATAACAGATTACCCAGATGCCTGGAAAAAAACTGCTGGGTTAGGACTAGCCATGAAACAACCTCCAAAAACAGTGGAGTTCAAAACCTCAGCCTCCCCAATCAATGTCAAAAAATATCCTCTGAGCAAAAAAGCTAAAGATGGGATAAGGCCCCATATTCAGAAATATCTGGCCTTAGGGTCCTAAGGCCTTGTCAATCATCCTAAAACACTCCCCCGCTACCAGTATAAAAAGCCAGGAGCCGGGGACTATCCCCCATTAAAGACATAAGAGAGACCTACAACAGAGTGTAGGACATTCACCCCAGTGTACCTAATCCGTACAATCTGCTTATCACTCTGAACCCTGAGAGGAAATGGTATACTGTTCTGGACTTAAAAGATGCTTTCTTTTGCTTGCCTCTGCATAAATATAGTCAGTTGCTGTTTGCTTGCTAGTGGGTAGACCCAGAAACTGGAACGTGTGGTCAACTAACTTGGACTAGACTCCCCAAAATGGTTGAAAAACTCCCCCACTCTCTTTGATGAAGCCCTCCAAAGAGATCTCAACAGCTTCAGAACTACACACCCCGAAGTCACCCAGCTTCAATACGTGGATGACCTGCTACTGGCACCCAACACCAAGGATATCTGTGAATCTGGGACCCAAGCAGTATTATGTGAGCTTCCTCAACTCGGGTATAGAGCTTCTTCCTAAAAGGCCCAAATTTGCCAGCAAGAAGTAATCTTCCTGGGCTATTCCTTTAGGGGCAGTAAACGATGGCTCACTGAGCCCAGAAATCAAACGGTTGTGCAGAAACCACCCCCATCTAACAGCAGACAACACAGAGAGTTTCTTGGGACTGCTGGGTTTTGCAGGTTAAGGATTCCTGTGTTTGGGTCCTTAACTTCTCATTTACACCCGCTGTTAAAGGAGATGCCCAATTCTAATGGACCCCTGAGATCCAGCAAGCTTTTGATAATATCTAAGGACACTGACACTGTACTCCTCAACTTCACTGAGCAAAGCCTGAAATTTCAGAAAGCCCTACACTACGTTAAAAATGTACATCAGTTCACTCACCTTGGTTCAAAGAAATTGCAGGCATTCCTGAAGGATCAAGAACAGAGTTTTCCACTAACCGACTCACAGTGAAAGGAAATAACTGAACAGGTAAAAAAAAGCCTGTCGGGTCTGTCAATAGGTTAATGCTTACCCTTCCAACTTTCCTGCAGGAAAGCACCTACGAGGAACCAGACCAGGACAATTCTGGGAAGTGGACTTTACTGAAATTAAGCAAGCATGGTATGGACTTAAATATCTCCTACTCTTTGTAGATATATTTCAGGATGGATTGAAGCCTCCCCCCCCAAAAAAAAAAAGGCGCAAATGGTGGTCAAGAAGATCCTGAAAGATATTTTTCCAAGGTACGGCCTGCCTAAGGTAATAGGGTCTGATAATGGACCAGCGTTCATGGCCCAGGTAACTCAGGGGTTAGCCAGGACCCTGGGGATTAATTGGAAGTTACATTGTGCTTATAGACCCCAGAGTTCAGGACAGGTAAAAAAATTAAATAGAACCATTAAAGAGACCTAAACGGAATTAAGCTTAAAGAGCAGCATAAAAGATTGGACTATGCTCCTGCCTTATGCACTATTTCATGCAAGAAATACTCCCTCTGTTTCTTTGTGTAACCTCACCCCCTATGAAATTCTCTATGGGGCCCCATCTCCAGTAAGGGACCTAACCCTAACTCAAAGATCTAACGATCCCTTCCACACCACCTTGCTTGACAGACTTAAAGTTCTGGAAGGAACTCAGCAATACCTGTGGAAACAGCTGGCCACTGCCTACCAACCTGCTGAAGAGGGTACTCCACATCTATATCAAGTAAGAGACTTTGTCTACATAAGACAACATCAGGTGTCATCCCTGGAACCCGGCTGGACAGGACCATACCAGGTGCTACTTATAACACCTACAGTGCTAAAGTTAGACGGAATCACTTCCTGGTTCCTAATTCTCATCTCAAGCCTGTGCCCTGTCCAGAATCTGGCTGAAAAATGAAAAAGACTGGTAACATTTTCAAATTGTAAATTCGCCATGTGAATAAGACTATAGACTCTCCAATTGGTCACCAGTAGTCCTAACCCTCATCAACCCGTTCAGCAGCGATGGCTGATCACAAATCCTACTAGACAAGAAGTATGGTCTATCGCACATACAGCCCACTTAGGGACCTGGTGGCCATCTCTCCACCAAGAAATTTGTCAGCTGGCTATACGTCTTTCCTATTGGGAAATCCCTGATGAAGAGGATCCCCAAAAATTCCATTAAATACTTTCCATACAATAGATAATGGAAACAAACATTATGGATGTAGGGACACGCGAGCCAGATGCAGGTTGGCTAGCCTAGATTACTATGTTTGCCTGGCGGACTACCAAAGCCAAAAACAGCCACGACTGTGTGGGGGAAAAGCCAACTTCTTCTGTAAATAATGGGGATGTGAGGATACAGGGGCTACCTGGTGGAAGCAAAACTCCTCATCAAATTCAGTACACAGCATTGGCCATATTACCAGTTAGATAACAAAAACCGATGGCCACCAGAAGGGTCTCTAGATCCTCAAATTTTGCGTGACCTTTTCAACTTCGACAAGTGCTCAAAAGTGTGGAAGGAAATTCCCCTACGTGTAGGCCTTTTCCCTCCTATGCTCAAATCCTGAACTATGCTTCTCCAATAGATACTCACCCGCAGCCTTCTGCCCCAGACTCTCTGCTGTCACTCCCACATCAGCAACCTGATTTCTCAGCTCCAGTTACTAGATCAAAAACCCAAATTTCCGTCGGTTCTCAGACCATTGCCCCTTGCTGAGCTTGCAGGTACTGAGGTACCCTTCCACCCACTCACTCCTCTCTCCTCCTGTCAGTGCCCACACCGGGTCCCACCAGGTCCTCTTACCAGCTAACCCAAAGCTCAAACCAGCTAAGGCCTATCAAAGATGTAATTAAAATGGCCTTTAAAGTTGCTTTGTCATCACTGAAAACAGGTTACTTAGAATTTAAAGTCCCTCACAGGCTTTTTGGGATACTCACTCCCGTCTTCCCCTCTGCTCTACCTGTTCTACTGCTCAAGTTTTGTTGCCAGGAAAATCCCAAACCCCTTTCCCATAATTCTTTTATATCTCTTTTTCCTCATCCTCAGATCCACGGAGCTGCTCTCATCCCCTGCCTTCCCTGTCTTCCCCTCTGTATCAGGCCCACAGAAAAGTCTTAAATGACCTTCTCCAGAAGTCTTCACCATGGCTGACTTTAAGCCTTTCAGCAACACAGTTCCTATAAAAGAGTTCAATGTAGATAAACTTCCTCTATTTGTGTTGCTCTGTTCTACTTGGCCACTGGCTGGAAAAATCAGCACTCCTAAGCTAGACACCCCCTTAGTAGTTTTTAACAAAATATATGAAGAAGGCCTCTGCCCTAGAGCTGGGGCTTCATAGAGATGGCTACATTTCTAAGATATAGAAGTTACCAACTGGGCTCCATGGTAACAGCTGGCAGGGAGGAAAAGAAAAAAAAGAAGAAAAAAGCTCTCCCCCTCCCAGGTGTCCTTAAGAAGTTAACTTTCCCAGAACAGAGGAAAAAAAAAACAGAAACAAAAACTGCTTTTTGTGAACTTCTGCAGACTGTGAACTTCTGAGCCCCTTCCCTTACATGCTGGGTACAAAATTCTGAAACAACCTAAACTTTGGGTTCAGGGATTAATTGATTACAACAGAAGCAATGCCCTCTAAATCCGGATGCAACCAAATAAGACTGTTTCCCTGTCTTCTGTGCTATCTTAGGTACCTTGCCTTGTCCATCTCTACAGCAGTACAATTCTATACACTTAAACATTGTTTATGTTTTCATAAAATGGTCAACAGATGTGATTAATTATGTAATGGTGCAGATGTTTTCCAGAGTGCTCTATCATGACGCAGGTACATTTAAATATCAAATAGGGGGGCAAACAACCCGGTTCTGCCAGGAACCTGTATCCCTCACTTTAGTCATCCTATTATGAATAGGAGTTGCTGCAGGGGTGGGCACAGGAACCACTGCCCTGGTCCATGGGACACAACAAATGACCCAATTAGAAGCAGTAATAGACCAAAACTTAAAGATATTAAAAACCTCCTTCACAGCTTTACACGAATCTTTAACCTCTCTCTCTGAAGTTATTTTACAGAACAGTCGAGGGTTGGACCTCCTCTTCATGAGAGAAGGGGCCTTCGTCCTGCATTGAGGGAAGAATGTTGTTTTTATGCCGACCATACTGGAGTTGTAAAAGAATCTATGATTAAATTAAGAAGATGCCTTGAAGAGCATCAACAAGAGAGAGAGGCCCAAAAAAGGTGGTTTGAGTCTTGGTTCACAAAGCCCCCTCATTAACTACATTTTCATCAGCCCTGGCCAGTCCATTAATAATCCTCATATTATTGGTAATTGTAGGACCCTGTTTGATCAACCGTGTAGTTTCCTTTCTCCATGCTCAAATTGGACAAGTTAAACTTATGGTAATCAGAAAACAATATACCACACTAGTAAACATAAAATGTGACACCCCCAATGATCATTTTTATGATTAAAAGTAACCAAAAGAAGAAGTGGGGAATGAAAGGTTAATAAAATAGGTACTTGTCACTTCCAGTTTTTCGGTATGCTTAACAAAACACTGTTGATGTCTTGAGAACTGTTTGCTAATCTAGTTCCCTGAAAGTGCTGTACCCAACTGCAAAACTGCAGAATGTACTTCCTCACCCATTTGGACGCAAACCGCCCACTCGCCCTGACCCATCAATAAACTTTCCTATCTGCCCTCTCCAAGGAAAGTATATAAGCTCTGCTTAAGCTGTTCTCAGGACTCTGTGCTCTATTCAAGGGAGCTCTGACCCCAGCATGCTGGACCCCCATAAATCCTTGGCTGTTGCATGAGACAGTCTCTGGTAGTCTCTTCCTCCGACACTCGCCTGACCTTTACATTGGTAAAATAATAAGTGTCATCTTTGCTTTTTGTGTCCAGAATATTACTGTGATAAAATGTATATGTAGATAAGGTGACGTGAGTATTTCTTCCACCATTTCTGGGAGCAATATTTTGAAGATGTATAAATTAGTATTGGGGGTACAAATAGGTATATCCTGTGACTCTGAATATAGAGATAATGCATGAATAGACCATAATGTGAATAAATAATACAATGGGTTCCAAATTTAAATAATGGATTCCATTGATATCTGAAAATATACAGGAAATCTTATATTGATATACATACATTCATTTCAACCACTAATACATCTAATGGTAATATTAGGATTATGGTTTATCATGAAGAGTGTGTGAGTTTTGCTTCAAAAGTGATCATGGAAATTAAAAATAATGTGTTTGGAAAGAAGTCTCATGAAAAGCCCAGTCAAGAAACCTAGAGAAATTTATGTGTTCTGAAGCAGGAAGTGATGAAAGTGAAACAACTGCCTATAAGTTTGCTAACTTGTGGATGGAATATATATCCTATCATGTGCATAAATTGAAGAAATAGTATTGTACCAGTGCTGAATAAAAATGACCTTCAAAATACACATCATGTCCCACTGGAATCTACTTGCATTGATGTTAAACTGGGTCAGTTACTGTAAAAATAATAGTATTTGTATGCAAAATAAACTGAAGTTAGTTTTAAGTACTGGAAACAAATATGTATTTCAGGTGGATGAATATTTCTGTGAAAAATCTTGTGAAAAGTTGATTATAAATCCATATACATGAACATGAATGAATTTAGAGAGTGTATATAAGACACATATATTTCTGGAGAGTATATATACATATATATATATATATATATATATATATATATATACACACACACACACACACACACACACATACACACACACACACAAAATACACACACACACACAGAGACATTAAATTAGCAATATATATGCCAATCGAAATTTATCATGATATATATATCATCCACAGATGCAAAAATATTTCTTTAATTGAACATGGATTTATGTATAATGTTGTTCAACTAGGAAGCTCACCTATAGGTTGAATTTTCAGTTCCAACAGCGTTTAAGAGGAGTGATCACTTCTCACAAATTGTATTTGCCAAATCAGCCACCTCACAAAAATGTACATGTGATACCAGGTATGATTCTATATGTGCATTTAAAAGTACATGTGCTAAATAGGATACAGAGAAAGGGAGACAGGAATTCACATATTTGTTAACCTTAAAAACACATGGAGAACTATTTAAATTAAATATTGACTAGATTTATAACACCTACCATTAATCATGCAAAATACAAGTACAACTATACACTATGATTTCTCCTAACTGCTTGTATTCCTATTCTGTTTGTGTTATTTTTCTCCATCATATTAGGAGTAGTAGTCAGAGTCTAGTAGGGTATGGGTTCATGTCAGAGATTCAGTATTTTGAATGGAAAATTGTAAAATGAATGCAATGTGTATGTAAATATGTGCTACAAAAAAATGTTCACACTCTCATCCAGAACATTGCCTTGACATTGCCTTTGTTCCGAGTAAGACACAATTAGAGGAGAAAAGTTAGAAAATCTGTGAATATATATCAGGAATGAAAAATGCTCAGGAGTTCACAACCTCCGAGGTGGTAGAGGAGTTTTCAAAAGTAAGGGACAGGGTAAACATTTCTCAAACATGGAGCTCTGCTGGTGTAAAGACTTCTTGAGAAACTTCCTCTGAGGTTGGGCACTTAAAAATATATGTTGTTGTTAGGAGCTTTAGCTTCCTTTGTTGGGAGACCATCAAATCTGGGTGTGCAACAATGTGACCTGGAGGATATTGTTTCTAATTTTCCAATGAACATGAGGCAGCCATGCTGAATACTCTCTTTGTAGTTTAACTATGGTCACTGGGTTGTAAGTGTCTCCACGTGTGGACTGTGAAGCCATTTGGTCATTCTCCAATTTTCGTGGTGTTTCTCACAGGTGCACTGGGAGTTTGGTATTTGCTTCATGAAATACAAGGAGCTAAACTGGGACACAGTGCTGGAGAGAGTTCTGTCCCGTGTGGAGGGTCACGGTCTGCATGAGAATGCACCAACCAGGATTCAATTCCACATAAGTTGCCCCCATTTCCATAGCAACCTGATTCTGAACATTGCCCTGAAACCTCTCTATATAAAAAACACCTTTGCATAGAAGGGTCTGCTGGCTGTACCATGTCAGTCTCAAGCCTTTGGGAAGCCAATGGCAGATCCACATGTCACCACCACACATGTTTTATCACACACCTTCACACCACTGCTCTAGGCCCACTAATGAGCAGGATCCAACTTACTGGCATCACTGTTCTACACAAATTTCATGAAACCCAGTAAATCAAGGCACTGTCTGGTACACTCATCATCAGCAACAGGACATCCAAAAGTTCTCCAGTGCCACCTGGTCATGGGAATTTCAAAAATTTCATGGTATTTATCAAGCCATTTGTCAAGGATGAAGTTGGAGGCTCTGGGGGTTTCAATTCATTCAGGAACCATTAAATGTTGAGGAAGCTCATTTCAATGAAAGCTCTAGAGAACACTCACAGGCAAGGCTTCCCAAAGAGTAGCCAAAAGGTCACATGAAGCCAGGCCCATTGAGGTCTACAATGTGAGGTCCATGCGTGTTTTGACTCAACTGTGGCTGCAAAGTCTTTCAGAATAAAATCATGTGATATCCTGGCTGAGATTCCCAGTGCTCTGTGGAAAGCCACTCTGGGCCTAGATCTCAGGTTCCAAGGGCAACTCTCATGCATGGCCTAGTAAAATTCAAACACAATTGATGACAATGCTTCTCTGAGGTCAGTTCCAGAACTCAGACTCTAAGGGGAATCACACCAGAGTTAAAGCCCAGGTAAACCCAGGCATCTCTTCCAACTGCCACACAACTTACCACAATTCAAAACAAAATTCTCCCACATGGCCCTTATCTTCTTCCATGTAGACCCTCATCATAACCTCTGGATGGAGTTTTCCATGAGGGACACAGACCAACACAATGTCCAAAATAACCTACCTTTCCCCCGATTTGCCTAAAATCAGTGTGGCCTGGAAACCCTGACTGTGAACGAGGAGTGATCAAATAGGTCTGCCATTAATACTGCTTGGCTTCTCCAATTTGAGGCCTACTGACTGTGGGGTTTAGATTCTTTATGTGAATTGGAGTAATGAGAACACCCAAGCACGTATGGGCTAGCCTCTGCAGGGCTTTGAATAACTCACTTGACCCAAAGGATCCCTATTCTCACTTGATAGATGTCAGGAACCTTTGAAAGGAAGGCGAGAGTCTTCATCCACAATGACAGCTCTTTTGGCTATTTTGGTTCTGTATGCATCCATGGGATCTTTCTTTAGATCCATCAGGTGCTGAGAATCTAAGCCACAGCCTCACACAGGGCCAAGAGGCTGATTCAGACACACCCCTTTCCAAAGCAATTAAGCAAAGAGCCCTAGGTGATGCCCATTCATTTCCATTTGAAAACTGTTTTCTTCAGGCTTCACAAATTGGTGGCCCGAGGCAAAGAACTTCGTGACATTCATAGCAACAGAATAATAGGTAAGCAAAAGGAGTGCATATCCCACTTGAATCAAAGTGTGAAATATGATATATCAAGAACTATGTAATGTTTTGAACAACCTACAATAAAAATTAATTTAAAAAAAAAAGGCCCAAAGCAGGGTTTCTCCACTGAGATTTAGTGGTCACACATATTTCTGATTTTTCTGAGATGCTCACAATTCACTTGAGCTATCCAGTACATGGCCATGTCACAGAGCTTGGAGGTGGTACATACCTTAGAGACAAAACCATGAGACTATTCTGGAGAGGGGCCAGAATTCTGGAAGAAAACTGTAACTTAGGAAGATTGCAGGTGTTACCCATTGATAAGGCAATCTGAACTCCATTCATAAATTAGGCAGGATGAATTCTGGGAAGCTTTCTACTAGACAGGACACATCCATTGATGCATTCTTTTTTTCTAATGAGTACAACCACGGACACAGTGAGGTAAACAGACATAGAAACACTCGCCTTGTCAAATGACTTACAATAAACAGTTCATTCCACAGCACATAAAGCGCCTTGCTTACCTATTCTCAGAAAATGAGACAAAACCACAAACCAACACCCACAAAGGCAGCTCCTTCCCCCAAGAAGGTCTGTTACTATCCGGAGTGTCCTCTGACTGGTGGGCCATATTATTTTCCCCCTAAATGGCCTGAAATGTCTCAGATCTGGTCTCCTTGGCCAACTCTGTGAAGGTGTCAGGACCCAGAGGTGAGCCACTACCTGCTTTCTCAGGAAAGGCCCCTCTTCAGAGCTTTACTGGCATTTTGCAATCCTCACATCAATAGGTACCAAGAAAGACTTACTCTGTCCTTGGTAAATCCAAACAAGTGAGACCACTGGGACTGGGACTGGGACTGACTCTGGGTGCCTGGCTTCATGAATCTCAAGTTCTGAGATTTCCTTCACTAAGGAAGTGATGTGAGGTCACTTCCTTCAGGAACTGAATGAGGTCACTGCCTTGGCAATCACTTTGTCCAACCAGTGGCTTCCAAGTCTCACATGAAAAGGAGGCTGTCCCTAATTCCTGTGACACTTTCACAAGTTAGAATCTTATATCAACCATAGGCACCCGGGAACAGCTACCCACACAGGCCTGGTTTGGTCCATCTTCTCTACATTAAAAATAGAGAGGCTGATTCAGACAGAAACCTTCATCCTGACCAGGTTGTTTGCCATTGAACATGACTTTTGCTCTCTCAGGTCCTTCATAGCTGCGTATATATTCTCCAGTGATCATTTCAGCATGGAACTTTGAGGGTCTCAGTAGGTGGAAGACCCCCTACATTTCTTTACTGTAAGACCAACTCTGTCCCTTCCCTCTGTAAATTTAGATTGAGGGAACAGTGTATGGTTAGGGTTAACAACATGTTTTATTTGTGTTAGGAATCATTCTGCTGGATGAATAATGGTATTGGGAACCTGAAATATTTATAAGAATATGTATTTGAAATATAAGTATGAAAAGAGAAATCTAGGTAAGATTTGAAGCCAGGAAGGGCATTGGGCCCTTGATTATGTTATTTAGCTTTGAATTACATTCTGCAATGTGGTCGCAGGTAAATCTACATACAATGGAATAAAACCTAGTACCTCAGATGCCTGAATGTCGAAGAGAACATCCAGTCAAAAAGGGATAGTCAGTAGGATTAGGAAAATAGTAGGTTTAGGTTGAAGAGTGAGTCTTTGAGTTGGAAATATAGTTCTTTAGCAATAGGGTTTCGTTTAGAGACTGAATGAAAATATCAGCACATATGAAGAGTCAGTCACAATGATGAACTGGGGAAAATATGTAGGAAAGCAGATATAAAATAGAGACATTAGGAAATCAGGCAAAGTATAAAGTGAGTAACAGGATTAGACATTTTCAACAGGGTTGAGGTTGAATATATGATATTAGAAGAAACAAATATGTAGTCACCAATAGGATTGAAATTTGAGAGCATTAGGCGACCTGGACATGGATGGTTTTAGTAATATATATTCACGTTCAATTTAGGTTTTGGTACAATCATAAGTGTTACCTTTACATTTGTGTCCAGAATATTACTGTGATAAAAATGTATATGTAGATCAGGTGATATGAGTATTTCTTCCACCATTATGGGGAGCAATATTTTTACAACCTATAAATTAGTATTGGGGAAAAAAATAGGTGTACCCTGTTTTGATGAATATAGAGATGATGAATGAATAGACCAAACTGTGAATAAATAATATAACTGGACCCAACATTAGAAATTGGAATTGGAATAAATTGATATCTGAAAATATACAGGAAATCTTATATTGATATTGGCATACATACATTCATTACAACCAGTTGTACATCTAATGGTAATATTAGTGTTACGGTTGATCATGAAGAGTGTGTGAGTTTTGCTTCAAAATTGATTATGCAAATCGGAAATAATGTGTTTGCAAAGAAGTCTCATGAAAGACCAGTCAAGAAACATGGAGGAATACATGTGTTCTGAAGCAGGAAGTGATTGAAAGTGAATCAAAAGTTTTAAATTTTGAAATTTTGGATGAAACATTTATCCTTTGATGTGCATAAACTGAAAAAATAGTACTGTACCAGTGTTGAATAAAAATGAATGTCAAAATACACATCATGTCCCATAGGAATCTACTTGCATTGATATTAACCTGGGTAAGTTACTGCAGAAATATTAGGATTTGTATGCACCTTTCATTGAAGTTAGTTTTCAGTACTAGTAAACAAATATGTGTTTCAGGGGGATGAATATTTCTGAGAATAATCTTGTAAAAATTTGATTATAAATCCACATACATGAATATGAATGTATTTAGGGAGTGTATAATAAGACACATATATTTTATATTTTAAAAAATCTAGAGATTGTATATATATATATATATATATATATATATATATATATATATATATACACACACAAACACAAAACACACACAGACATTAAAGAGTAGCAGTATATATGCCAATCGAAATTCATGGTGAAATATATATCGTCCACTGATCCAAAAATATTAATTTTACTGAACATGGATTTATGAATATTGTTGTTCAACTAGGAAGATCACCCATAGGTTGAATTTTAAGATCCAACAGCATTTACGAGGAGTTATCTCTTCTCATAATTTTTATCTGCCACGTCAGCCTCCAAACAAGTATGTACATGTGATACCAGCTAGGATTCTATATGTGCATATAAAAATACATTTGCTGAATAGGCTACAGAGAAAGGGAGATAGAAATTCACATATTTGTTAACTTTAAAAACACATGGATAACTATTTCAATTAAAAATTATCTAGATTTATAACACCTACCCTACATAATGCAAAAGGCAAGTCCAACTATACACCATGCCTTCTCTGTACTGCTTGTATTTCTATTCTGTTTGGGTTATTTTTCTCCATCATATTAGGATTAGTAGTCAGAGTCTAGTAGGGTATGGGTTAGTGTCAGGGATTCAGTATTTTTAATGGGAAATTGGAAAATGAATCCAATGTGTATGCAAATATGTGCTACACAAAAATCTTCCCACTCTCATCCACAACAATGCCTTGACATTACCTTCACCCCAGGTAAGACACAATTAGAGGAGAAGAGTTAGAAAATCTGTGAATGCAAATCTGAAATGGAATATGCTCAGGAGTTCACAACCTTGGAGGTGGTAGAGCAGTTTCCAAAAGTAAGGGACATGGTAAACACTCCACAAACATTGAGCTCTGCTGGCCTAAAGACTTCTTGAGAAACTGCCTCTGAAGCTGGGCACTTGAAATATATGTTGTATTAAGGAGTTTTAGCTTCTTTTGTAGTGAGACCATCAAAGCTGGGTCTGCATCTATATGACCTGGAGAACATGGATTCTTATTTTCAAATGAACCTGAGGCAGCAGTGCTGAATTCTCTCTTTGTAGGTAAAGTGTGGCCACTGGAGGCTAAGTTTCATCCCGTGTGGACTGTGAAGCCATTTGGTCCTCCTCAAATTTTTGTGGTGGTTCTTGCTGCTGCACTGGGGCTTTTGGTTCTTGCTGCTGCACTGGGCTTTTTGAACAACAAGTTCAACTGGGACACAGTGCTAGAGGGAGTTCTGTCATGTGTGGTGGGTTAGGGTCTGCAGGAGAATGAAACAACCAGGCTTCTTTCTCACATAGCTTGCACCCTTGACCATATCAACCTGATTCTGATCATTACCTTGAAAGCTCTCCAAATAAAAAGATGCCTTTACAAATAAGGGTCTGCTGGCTGCACCATGTCAGTCACAAGCCATTTGGAAGCAAATGGGCTAATCACATGGACCCACCACAGATGTTTTATCACACACGTGGCTACCACTGCTCTAGGCCCACTACTCAGCAGGCTCCAACTTACTACCATCTCTGTTCTACATTATTTTTATAAATTCCAGTCAATCAAGGCACTCTCTGGTACACTCATGATCAGCAGCAGGACATCCAAAGATACTCCAGTGCCACCTGGTCATGGGAATTTCAAAAATTTCAAAGTATTTATCTAGCCATTTTTCAAGGATGTAGTTGGGAGGCACTGTGGCTTTCAAGAACCATTAAATGTTGAGGAAGCTCATTTCAGTGAAACTCTGGAGAACTTTCATAGGCAACGCTTCCCATAGAGTGGCCAAAAGGTTACATGAAGCCAGGCCTATTGAGGTCTACAATGTGAGTTCCATGTGTGTTTTGACTCTCAAGTATGGCTGCCAAGTCTTTAAGAATAAAATCATGGGATAATTTGGCTGAGATTCCCAGTGCTCTGTGGAAAGCCACCCTGGACCTTGATCTAAGTTTATAAGGGCGACTCTCATGCATGGCTTCCTAAAATCCCAACTCGATTCATGGCAATACTTCTCTGAGGTCACTTCCAGAACTCAGTCTCTAAGGAGATTCACACCAGAGTTCAAACCCAGGTGGACCCAGTCATCTCTTCCAACTGCCACACAAATGACCACAATTAAAACCAAAATAGTCCCACATGGCTCTCATCTTCTTCCATATAGACACTCATCATAACCTCTAGCTGGAGGTTTCTATGAGGAGCGCAGGACAAGACAGTGTCCAAAATACGCACTCTTGCTCGTCATCTCCATAAAGTCAGAGTGGCCTGGACACCCCTTCTGTGAACCAGAAGTGATCAAAAAGGCCTACCATTAATACTGCTCAGCTTCTCCAATTTGAGGCCTACTGACTGTGGGGTTTAGATTCTTTATGTGCATTGGGGTCATGAGAAAACCCAAGCACCTATTGGCTAGCCTCCGCAGGGCTTTGAAGAAGTCATTTGACCCAAAGGATTCCTATTCTCACTTGATAGAGGTCAGAAACCTTACAGAGGAAGGCAAGAGATTTTATCCACAATGACTGCTCTTTTGGCCATTTTGGTTTTGGATGCACACATGGCATCTTTCTTTAGATCCATCAGGTGCTGAGAATGCAAGCCACAGCCTCACACACAGCCAACAGACTGGCTCAGACACATCCCTTTCAAAAGCAATTACTCAAAGAGAGACAGGTGATGCTCATTCATTTCCATTAGAAAACTGTTTTTTTCAGGTTTCACAAAGTGGTGCCTTAGGCAAAGACCTTCCTGACATTCAGTGCTACAGAACAATAGGTAAGCAAAGGCCCAAAGCAGGGATTCTCCACTGAGACACTCATGATCACACAGATATCTGAGTTTCCTGAGATTCTCGCCATTCCCTTCAGCTATCCAGTACACGGCCATGTCACAGAGCTTTGAGGTGCTACATATCTTGGTCACAAAACCATGAGTCTATTCTGGAGAGTGGCCAGAATTCAAGAAGAAAACAGAAACTTAGGAAGACAGCAGGTCTTGCCCATCAATAAGGCAAGCCTCCGTCCTTTCATAAATTGGGCAGGATGAATGTGGGGAAGCTTTCTCCTAGACAGGACACATCCATTGATGCATTTTCTTTTGTAATGTCTACAACCATGGACACAGTTGGATACACAGACATAGAAACACTTGCTTTGTCAAATGACTTACTAGAAACAGTCCATTCTAAACCAAAGAAACCGCCTTTCCTACCTATTCTCAGAGCATGAGACAAAACCACATACACACACTCATTCCCACAAAGGCACCTTTTTCCCCCAAGAGGGTCTGTGACTATCAAGAGTGTCCTCTGCCTTGTGGGCCATACTATGTTCCCCCGAAATGGCTTCTCTATTCTCAAATCTGGACTCCTAGGCCCACTCTGTGAAGTTGTCAGGAGCCAGCGGTGAGCCAATACCTGCTTTCTCAGGAAAGACCCCAATTCATATCTTTCCTGGCATTTGGCCATCCTCACAACTGTAGATACCAAGAAAGATTGACTCTCTCCTTGGTAAATCCAAAAAGTGAGACTTCTGTGACTGTTTTTGGGCCTGACTCTGGCTGCCTGTTTTCAGGGATCCCAAGTTCAGAGAGTTCCATCACCAAGAAAGTGAGGTAGGTCACTTCCTTCATGAAGTGAATGAGCTCACAGCCTTGGCAACCACTTTGTCCTAACAGTTGCTTCCAAGGGTCCCATGAGATGGAGGCTGCCCCTACTTCCTGTGACACTTTCACAAGTTAGAATGGTATATCAACCATTGGTACCGGGGAAAAGATCTCCACACAGGCCTGGTTTGGTCCATTTGCTCTATATTAAAAAGAGAGAGGCTTATTCAGACACATCCCTTCATAGTGACCAGGTTGTTTGCCATGGAAGCTAACTTTTGCTCTCTCAGGTCCTTCATAGCAGTCTACATCTTCTTCGGGGATCATTTCTGCATGGATCTTTGATATTCTCAGCAGGTGGAAGATCCCCAACATTCCTCTTTTGTAAGACCAACTCTGTCCCTGCACTGCTCTAAAGTTAGATTGAGGGAACAGTGTATGGTTAGGGTTAATAATATGTTCAATTTTGGTTAGCAATCATTCTGCTGGATGAATAATGGTATTGGAAACCTGTGATATTTACAAGAATATATAGGTAAAATATAACAGAAATCTAGGGAAGATTTGAAGCCAAGTAGGGCATTGGGCCCTTGAGTGGGATACTTAGCTTTGAATTATATTCTGCACAGATGTCTCAGATAAGTCAATATACAATGAAATTGGATCTTGTACCTCGGATGATTGAATAACAAACAGAACATCTAGTCATAAAGGAATAGTCCGTAGGATTACCAAGGTAGTCAGCAGGTTTATAAAGAAGAGTGAGTATAGGATTTGGACCAAAAGTTCTTTACAAATAGGGTTTCGGGTAGAGAGTGAATGTAAATGTCAGCACATGTGAAGAGTCAGTCACAATGATGAACAGGGGAAAATATGTAGGAAAGCAGACATAAATAGAGACATTAGGAAATCAGCAAAAGTATAAAGTGTGTAATTGGTTTAGACATTTTCAACAGGGTTGAGTTTGAATATATAATCTTAGGAAGAAACAAATATGTTGTCACAAATAGGATTGAATTCGAGAGCATTAGGTAACCAGGACTTGGATGTTTTTTTGAAATCCATGTTCACTTTCCATTTAGGCTTTTTTAAAATCACAAGTGTGACCATTGCATTTTGTGTCCAGAATATTATTGTGATAAAATGTATGTGTAGATCAGGTGACATGAATATTTCTTCCACCGTTTCTGGAGCAATGTTTTGTAGACGTATAATTTAGTATTTGGGGTACAAATAGGTGTACCCTGTGTCTATGAATATGCAGATTATGCATGAATAGACCATACTGTGTATAAATAATATAACTGGTTCCACTTTAAATAATGGATTGAATTGATATCTGAAAATATAAAAGAAATCTCATATTGATATGCAATCATTCATTCCAACCACTTATACATCTAATGGTAATATTAGGGTTATATTTTATCCTGAAAAGTGTGTGAGTTTTGCTTCAAACGTGATTATGGAAATCAAAAATAATGTGTTTGGAAAGAAGTATCATGAAAAGAATAGTCAAGAAACCTGGAGGAATTCATGTGTTCTGAAGCAGGAAGTGATTGAATGTGAAACACATGCATATAAATTTGCGAACTTTTGAATGAAATATATACAGTATGATGTGCATAAGCTGCAGAAATAGTAATGTAGCAGTGTTGAATAAAAATGAACATCAAAATACACATCATGTCC
This sequence comes from Callospermophilus lateralis, assembly GCF_048772815.1. Taxonomy (NCBI): domain Eukaryota; kingdom Metazoa; phylum Chordata; class Mammalia; order Rodentia; family Sciuridae; genus Callospermophilus; species Callospermophilus lateralis. The sequence continues at coordinate 4,688,947 of NW_027517884.1, forward strand.
CCTAGGAATCTACTTGCATTGATATTAATCTGGGTCAGTTACTGTAGACATATTAGGATTTTTATGCACCATTTACTGAAGTTAGTTTTCAGTACTAGGAAACAAATATGTATTTCAGGTGGATGAACATTCTGAGAATAATCTTGTGGAAACTTGATTTTAAATCCATATAAATCGCAAAACATTATAAACAAAAAACACACACAGACATTAAAATGTAGCATAGTATATGCCAATTGAAATTCATCTTGAAATATATATCATCCACTGATCCAAAACTATTTGTTTAATGAACTTGGATTCATGAATAATGTTGTTCAACTAAGAAGCTCCCCCATAGTTTGAATTTTCTGTTCCAACAGTGTTTAGGAGGAGTGATCTCCTAAATGTGTATGCAAATATGTGCTACACAAAAATATTTCCACTCTCTTCCAGAACAATGACTTGATATTACCTTCGCCCCAAGAAAGACACAATTGGAATAGAAGAGTTAGAAATTCTGTGAATACATATCTGGAATTAAAATGCTCGGGAGTTCACAACATTGGAGTTTGCAGAGGAGTTTCCAAAAGTAAGGGAGAGGCTTGATAGACCCAACCTGATTTTTTATTAAAATTGGGAACCATCTTGCCACAAAGCCGTGAAAAGATAATTTTGGCTTTACTCTAAATTACTGCAAATTCTGAACCTGCTTGGAACGCCTGCCCGTGCCTTGAACTCATCCACACCTGGCTCTCTGACCAGATAACAGTACTTTCTGAAACTTTAGTGACACCTCATAAATATTGGCCTTCCCTGGCCAGACAACAACCCTCTCTGAGGCCCTAATTGTCCTCATTATTTCTGATATTGGGGCCAGCAAAAAAAAAATGTAAACTACCATTAGTGTGATGCTTTCAAAGTTTTGTTATCTGTAACCACCCGTTTGTGTAACTTTCTGGGCTATATAGCTGGGCTGTAGGAAAGGTGGGGTTGCTGTCTTGTTCCCGCCATTTTGGGAAGGAGAGGCAGCCCAGCCTGTTGAAATAATAAGCTTGCCTTAATTTGATTTTAATTGGAGTCAGTGGTCTTTTCTTGCATCCTAGTCCAAAATTTTGGAGTTCCCCAGTGAGATGACCCTGCCCGAGCAGATCACAAAACCAGACTGCTGAAAATTCTGAAGCTGGCCTTCCCTCCAGGGCACTGGGCTGGAGAACCACTCTAGGAGGTGCACAACTTGAGATGTTCCAAGGCCTTGGAGTGAGCCGTCAGTCTGGGGAGCACTGCAGTGAACCACCACACTAAAACTATTATCAAGCCCCTGGTGGAGGAGGCCTCCATAGGTAAGTGGCGCCTTTATAACATCTGATATCTGGTTAAGGGAGATCTCTTCTGATGACAGAGAGGTGGCCTGGGGAGGCTCACATACACTCCTGTCCAGGACAGTAATGAGAATCATGCTGTCCTCTGTTCTGTTCTGTAGGGAATTCCTCTGGAAGGGTAGAGAGGTGCCGATGGGCACACACACGCTCCTACCCTGGAGCTTTAGCAAGATGTTGCATTGCTCCTCTGTTTTTCTGTTTCGGCACCAGGATTCTGTTTTTCTGTGTTTTGTTCTGTGGTCTATATGTTTTTTGTTGTTTTTTTTGTGCGTTTTTTTGTTTGATTTCTGTGGTAAAATTTTAAGGATATTGGACGTGAAAAAGGGTAACAAAGCAAGTAAGCCTGACACCCTTTCGACTGTGTTTTAAGGAACTGTGATGAACTTTACCCACCTTTGTTAAGCAGGAAGAAAGAAGCCCCTAGCTGGCTGCCTGGAGCACACCCACTGCACAGGGCAATGCCTGCTGGGGAACGAAGAACTGAGTATACCCCAGGTTAACAAGTGAAACTCTTTAAAATCCCTTGTCCCTCCAGATCATGAGAGTCACAACCTTTTGGCAGAGTCCCCTTGTTTTTCCTTTGTTAGCAAAGCAATAAACCTCCATTTTCTTTTTCTCAAAACCCTGTCCTCATTATTAAATTAGCATTAATTTGCTTCAGGGTCAGAAACCGAACTTTAAGTTACAAATTTTGATACCCGGCCCCGTCCCAGAACTTTTTGAGAGCTGACGACTGAAATGTTAGGAGATGGTGCATGCTTGGAGTGGACCCGAAACAGAAGAGCTAATCCTGTAAGTAAAAGGAGGGACTGAGGGACCCCAGCAACTGCCAAAGCCCTGTTGCTTCAGGGAATTCCCTCCTTCCTTCCCTGCACTGTAAGAATTATGACACCTCTGTCTTCTTTTAAAAGAGAAAAATAAAAAGGGGACACTAAATGCAGTAAAGTCACCATGGAGACCCTTGATTTTACATTTCAGGTAGCTTCTCTGTGAAAACATCTGGTCCCCTTGTGGGGACATCTGTGGTGCCACTGGTGCAGGAGATTTTTCTCTTATCTGCTCTGTTTTAAAGGCTTCTGTCTGTCAGCCATATTCTGGAGTTCCTTTCTGTCTGTCTTGTGCCTTTGTTTTTGGCACTTTAAGACATGTGCAATAATGTGTTTATATTATAAATTGTTTCTTGAGAATGATCTTAGCTGAATGTGTGTCTAAATGATGATGTTTTATTGTAAAAATCTGGTATCTGAATGCGTTTTTTGAAGCATTGCACAATATTGCAGTTAAAAGTCGGGTTTAGGTAATTGTTTAGTTTTTGATTTCAGATAATTCATGCCAGAGAACTTAAATACTTAGGATGGAAAACTAAAGAACTCTACTTCCAAGTTGGCAAGTAACTTCCCAATCATGCAGTCTTTTTTTCTCCAATTCTGAATTGGGTAGCCTGGGAAAATGTCACTGTGTTTACCAGTGCATTAATTTGGACAAGGATAGTAAATCATAGTATGATATCTGTTGACAAAACAAGATGTAAAGATATAAAATTTTGTGAATTGTATCTTAAACTTGTAGCATAATTTTCAACATCCTAACCAGAAAATTATGGTTAAAATGCCTTAGGCCTGAGGTGTCTGCTCAGAATAGCAGTTTTTTCCTGCTCCTTCCAGACCTCAGCCAGGACTTCTGTTGAAATGCAAATGAAAGTCTCCTGTAAGCTCAGTAGGAGACTGATCTGAGGCCTAAGGGAAAAAAATGGTAAATTGTATGGTATTTACTAATTACCGGCCAGTCATTTTTTCTAGGACTCATAATTTTTTCTTAGATTCTTTTTTTTTTTTGAGTTTATGATTTTGATCCTACAGACCTAGGTTAATGTTTTTCTGATCAGTTTTATCTTTGACCAACTGTGGAGTTTTAAAAACATTGCAATGGTGATTTCACCTGTGAAAAGCTACAAGGCCTTCACTATTATTAGGTGTGCACACTTTTGTTATGTGTTTTATGTCTCTCTCTCTCTCTCTCTCTCTCTCTCTATATATATATATATATATATATATATATATATATATATATATATACACATATGTCCGTATATCATTCAAATGATACACAAATTAACATATATAAGGAGCACTCATATAAAAAAGCGCTCATAAAAACAAATTTTAAAAAGTGGACCACAGATCTTTAATTCACGTGGTTTAAATGTTTCAATTTAGATTGGATAAACAGATAAATATAAATGTCTTCAAATTTATGCCTATAAGTTTTTCTAGGTGTTCAAAAATGTAATAAAATATTATTGTCTACCAAAGGTCTATATGACTTTGTTCTAGGACTTTTCCTTCAACCAAAAAATGGTTTACACTGTTCAATACATTTGTCTAATATTTTGATTAAAAAGTAAAGTAAATTTGATTTGGATTTACTCATTCATGAGTGTTTTTGTTTGATATCTGATTGATATACTAAGGTCTATCAATTTTTAGTACAAAATCTGTATAAAATGTTTACAATCTTATACAGACTTTCTACTAAAGTCTGTGTAAGATTGTAAAAATTAGTCATGTGTTAAAGAGACAAAAATTTCTTAAAACATAAGATTACTCATAACATTGTGTTTATTAAGTCTTATTTTTTCCAGAGCAAGCAACCATAAAAATTAAACAACTGTTTAAAACAGAACTGTTAATTTAGAGCACTGTACTGCCATTTCTTTAAAAGATAAACTTGGTTAATGTAGAAACATCAATGTAACTGTGATGCTATTAATGTGCTCATATCTTCCAGTTATACAACTCGATAAGGTAGAAACATTAAAAGAGCATTATATCAAGCTGGTGTTCTGAAGTTGTATGGTAAATAAAATATATATTGGGGATTTATTTACCTGTTATCAATAAGATATGTAAAGTTTTATGTTACACTTTACATTGTGCAACAATTTAAATGTATTTTTAAATTAATGAGAGCCTAATCTATTTGAATGTTAAAAACATTCAGCCATTCTTTAATTCATGTTTCAAAAGTGATATTATATGGTGTTAGCTAATGTTCATGTGACCTCAAACAATTTATGTAAACTTTGTAAAAGGATATTAAAAAACGAAGATCAGCTTTAGAACTAAAACACTTATGATTTATAAGGAGCCCTGTCTTACCTGAGATAAGGCTCTGTGTCCCATCTTACTACATGTGAGAATGACTACGAAAGCAGTAGGTCAGATTTTATTTCATTTAAAGTTATGTTCAAAAGTTTTTTTTTTTCTTTTTTTTTTTTTTCTCTCAAGTTTACTAGGATCTCAAACAGGGAATATAAAGTAAAACTCACCCAAAAAATTCAGGGTAGCATTACATTAACTAAGTATTTTTACTCTTGTTAAAAAATTTTGTTTTTAATTTGCTTATAAGTGATCTAAAGATTCCCTGTTGGTGTTTTAACTATGGCTGGAATCTTTCAGAATAAAATCTTGTGATATCCTGGCTTAGATTCCCAGTGCTCTGTGTAAAGTCACCCTGGGCCAAGATCTCAGATTCCAATGGTGAATCTCATGTGTGGCCTCCTGAAATCCCAACACAATTCATGGCAATACTTCTCTGAGGTCAGTTACACAACTCAGTCTCTAAGGGGAATCACAACAGAGTTCAAGCCCAGGTGGACCCAGGCATCTCTTCAAATTGCCACACAAATGATGACAATTAAAACCAAAACACTCTCACATGGCCCTCTTCATCTTTTTATATAGACACTAATCATAACCTCTAGCTGGAGGTTTCCATGAGGGGCACAGCCCAAGACAGTGTCAAAAATAATCTCCCTTGTCCCTCATTTGCCTAAAGTCAGGGTGGCCTGGACAACCTTAGTGTGAACCAGAAGTGATCAAATAGGCCTGCCGTTAATACTACTCCACTTCTCAAATTTGAGGCCTACTGACTGTGGGGTATAGATTTTTAGTGTGAATTGGAGTTATAAGAAAACCCAAGCACCTATTGTCTCCCCTCTGCAGCCCTTTGAAGAACTTATTTGACACAAATGATCCCTATTCTCACTCGATGGAGGTCAGGAATCTTACAGAGGAAGTCGAGAGGCTTCATCCACAATGACTGAACTTTTTTCCATTTAGGTTTTGGATGCCCACATGGGAGCTTTCTTTAGATTCATCAGGTGCTGAAAATCTAAACCACAGGCTCACACAGGGCCAAGAGGCTGATTCAGATACATCCATTTCCAAAGCAATGAAGCAAAGAGCCACAGGTGATGCCCATTTATTTCCATTTGAAAACTGTTTTCTTCAGGCTTCACAAAGGGGTGGCCTGAGGCAAAGACCTTTCTGACATTCAGAGCAACAGAACAATAGGTAATCAAAAGGCCCCAAGCAGGGTTTCTCCACGGAGACTTTCCTTGTTACTCTAATATGTGAGTTTTCTGAGTTGCTCGCCATTCCCTTCAGCTATCCAGTACATGGCCATGTCACAGAGCTTGGAGGTGGTACATATCTTGTACAAAAATACATGATACTAATCTTGAGAGTCGCCAGAATTCATGAAAAAATGGAAAATTAGGTAGATAGCAGGTGTTGCCCATGGATAAGGCAAGCCTCAGTCCATTCATTAATTGGAAAGGATGCATGCTGGGAAGCTTTCTACTAGACAGGACACACCCAATGAGCTATTTTTTTCTAATATCCACAAAGAAAAACACAGTGGGATACACGGACATAGAAACAGTCTCCTTGTCAAATGACTTACTGGAAACAGTCCACTCCAATCCAAACAAACCTCCTTTTTTACCTATTCTCAGAACATGGAAAAAAACCACAAACACAAACCAACACCCACAAATGCAACTCCTTCCCCCAAGTAGGTCTGTCACTATCTGGAGTGTCCTCTGACTGGTAGGCCATACGATGTTCCCCACAAATGGCCTTTCTGTCTCAGATCTGGTCTCCTTGGTCAACTCTGTGAAGTTGTCAGGAGGCAGTGGTGAGCCAATTCCTGTCCTCTCAGGAAAGACCCCTCTTCAGAGCTTTCTTAGTATTTGGCAACCCTTACATCAGTAGGTACCAAGAAAGACTGACTCTGTCCTTAGTAAATCCAAACAAGTGAGCCCACTGCGACTGGGACTTGGACTGGCTCTGGTGCCTGGCTTCCTGGATCACAAAATTCAGAGAGTTCCATCGCCAAGGAAATGAGGTGAGGTCACTACCTTCAGGAAATAAATGAGGTCCCTGTCTTGGCCACTACTTTGTCCTAACAGTTGCATCCTAGTGTCTCCTGACATGGAGGCTGCCCTACTTCCTGTGATACTTTCACATGTTAGAATGGTATAGAAACCATAGTCACCTGGGAACAGCTCTCCACACAGGCCTGCTTTGGTCCATCTTCCCTGCATTAAGAATAGAGAGGCTGACTCAGACACATCCTTTCATCCTGACCATGTTGTTTGCCATGGAATATGACTTTTGTTCTCTCAGGTCTTTCATAGCTGCCTACATCTTCTCCAGGGATTATTTCTGCATGAATTTTGAGGTACTCAGCAGGTGGAAGATCTCCTAACTTCCTGTATTGTAATATCAACTTTATCCCTGCTCTTCTGTAAAGTGAGATTGAGGGAACATTGTATGGTTAGGGTTAATAGCATGTTCCATTTGGCTTAGGAATCATTCTGCTGGATGAATAATGGTATTGGGAACCAGCAATATTTATAAGAATATAGAGGTAAAATATAAGTATGAAAACAGAAATCTAGGTAATATTTGAAGTCCAGAAGGATTTGGGCTCTTGATTGGGATCCTTAGCTTGAGTAATGTTTTGCACCGAGGTTGATGGGCAAATCGATATACAATGGCATAAGACCCTGTACCTCAGATGATTGAATGTAGAAGAGAACATCCAGTGAAAAAGGGATAGTGTGTAGGATTAGAAAGATAGTCAGTAGGTTTAGGAGGAAGAGTGAGTCTAGGATTTGGACCAAAAGTTCTTTAGCAATAGGTTTCGGTTAGAGAGTGAATATAAATGGCACCATATGTGAAAAGTTGGGCACAATGATGAACTGGGAAAAATATGTAGAAAGGCAGACATCAATAGAGACATTAGGAAATCAGGCAAAGTATAACGTGAGTGATAAGATTTGACATTTTCAACAGGGTTGAGGTTGAATACATAATCTTAAAAAGAAACAAAAATGTAGTCACCAATTGGATTGACATTTGAGAGCATTAGGCAAACTGGACATGGATGTTTTTAGTAATCCATGTTCACATTCCATTGAGGCTTTATTGCAATCATAACGGTGACCTTTGCATTTTTTGTCCAGAATATTACTGTGATAATATGTATATGTAGATCAGGTGACATGAGTATTTCTTCCACCTTTTCTGGGAGCAATATTTTGAAAACATATAAATTAGTACTGGGGATACTAAGAGGTTTACCCTGTGTTGATGAATATAGAGATGATGCATTAATAGACCATACTGTGAAAAAATTATGTGACTGGTTCCAAATTTACATAATGGATTGTTTTAATATCTGAAAATATAGACGAAATCATATATTGATATATGTACATTCATTCCAACAAGTTATATATCTAATGGTATTATTAGGGTTACCGTTTATCATGAATAGTGTGTGAGTTTTGCTTCAAAAATGATAATGGAATCGAAAATAATGTGTTTAGAAAGAAGTCTAGTGAAAAGACCAGTCAAGAAACATAGAGGAATATATGTGTTCCAAAGGAGGAAGTGATTGAAAGTAAACCAAATATTTATAAATTTGTGAACTTGTGAATGAAAGGATATATTTTATGATGTCCATAAACTGAATAAATAATAACGCACCAAGTTTGAATAAAAATGAACTTTAAAAAACACATCATATCCAATAGGAATGTATTTGCATTGATGTTAAACTTGGTCAGTTAGTCTAGAAATATTAGGATTTGTAAGAACCCTTCCCTGAATTTAGTTTTCAGTACTAGGAAACAAATATGTATTTCAGTGGATGTATATTTCTGAGAACAAACTTGTTAAAAGTTGATTATAAATCCACATATATGAATATGAATGAATTCAGGTGGTGTATAAGAAGACATATATTTCATATTTTGGAAAATCTGGAGACTATATATATATATATATATATATATATATATATATATATAGAGAGAGAGAGAGAGAGAGAGAGAGAGAGAGAGAGAGACAAACACACACACATTATAATGTCGCAATATATATGTCAATCGAAATTCATCATAAAAAATAACTCATCCGCATATCCCAAAATATTCATTTTACTGAACATGGATGTATGTATAATGTTGTTCATCTAGGAAGCTCACCCATGGGTTGAATTTTCTGTACCAACAGCGTTTAGGAGGAGTGATCTCTTCTCACAAATAGTATCTGCCAAGTCAGCCACCTTACAAGAATGTACGTGTGAAACCAGGTAGGATTCTATTTGTGCATATAAAAATACATGTGCTTAATAGGCTACAGAGAAAGGGAGACAGGAATTCATATATTTCTTAACTTTAAAAACACATGGAATAGTGTGTAGTGTCCCTCTTTATCCCTTTTGATTAACTTTGGCTTAAAAAAAAGAATTTTATTGAGAATTTTTGTATATATCTTTGTCAGGAATATTGCTCTGAAGATTTCTTTCCTTGATGTGTCTTTGTCTGATTTTGGTATGTGAGTGATAATAGCCTCATGGAATGAGTTTGGAGGAGTTCCATCCTTTTCTATTTTATGGAATAATTTGAGGAGTATTGTGATGAATGCTTCTTTGAAGGTCTTGTAGAACATGGCTGAGAATCTGTCTGTTCCTGGGCTTTGCTTGATTGGTAGGCTGTTGACAGCAACTTCTATTTCATTGCTTGAAATTGATTTGTTTAAATTGTTCACGTCCTACTAATTAAGTTTGGGTATATCTCTAAAATTTTATTGATGTCATCATGGTATTTTAATTTATTAGACTATAAATTTTCAAATTAGTTTTCAATTATTCTCTGTATTTTAGTTGTGTACTCAGTAAAAGTTCCTTTATGATCCTTAATTTTAGTAATTTGAGGTTTTTTTTCTTCATTAGCTTGGTTAAGGAAGTGTCAATTTTATTTATTTTTCAAAGATTAAATTTTGTGTTGTGTCAAAAAAAATAACACATGGAAAATTATTTCAATAAATTGAATAGATTTATAACTCCTACCTTATATTATGCAAAAGGCAAGTCCAACTATACACCATGTCTCTTCTGAAATGCTTGTATCTATTCTGTTTGGGTTCTTTTTCTCCATTATATTAGTATTAGTGGTAAGAGTCTCATAGGGTATATGAATGTTTCTGAGAATAATCTTGTGAAAAGATAATTATAAATCCACATTCATGAATATGAAAAATTTAGGAAGTGCAAAATAAGACACATATATTTCATACTTTGAAAAATTTGGAGAGTATATCTATATTTATATCTATATATCTATATCTATATCTATATCTATATCTATATCTATCTATATATATCTATATATATATATATATATATATATATACACACACACACACACACACAAACACACACACACAACACTCACAGACATTAAAAAGTACCAATATAAATGCCAATCGAAATTCATCAGTAAATATATATCATCCACAAATGCAAAAAATATTTATTTTACTAAACATGAGTTTATATATAATGTTTTTCTAATAGGACGCTCTCCTATAGGTTGAATTTTCATTTCCAAAAGCATTTAGGAGGAGTGAACTCTTCTCACAATTTGTATCTGCCAAGACAGCCACCTCACAAAAATGTACGTGTGATACCTGGTAGGATTCTATATATGCATATAAATATACATGTGTGAATAGGCTACAGAAAAGGAAAACAAGAATTCACATATTTGTTAAGTTTAAAAACACATGGACAATATTACAATTAAAATTTGACTAGATTTATAACTCCAACCTTATATAAGGCAAATGTCAAGTCCAACTTTACAACATGTCTCCTCTGAAGTGCTTGTATTTCTATTGTGTTGGGTTAATTTTCACGATTATATTAGGATGAATAGTCTGAGTCTACTAGGTATGGGTTATTGTCAGGGATTCAGTACTTCGAATGAAAAATTGGAAAATGAATCCAATGTGTATGTAAATATACGCTGCACAAATATCCTCCCGCTCTCATCCAGAACAATGCCTTGACATTACCTTCACCACAAGTAAGACACAACTAGAGGAGAAGAGTTACAAAATCAGTGAATACATATCTGGAATGGAAAATGCTAAGGAGTTCACATTCTGGAGGCGGTAGAGGAGTTTCAAAAAGTAAGGGACAGGGTAAACACTCCACAAACATGGAGCTCTGCTGGCCTAAAAACTTTTTGAGAAACTGCCTCTGAGCTTCCGCACTTGAAATATATGTTGTTTTCAGGAGATTTGGCTTCCTTTGTAGTGAGACCATCAAAGCTGGGTCTACATCTATGTGACCTGGAGGACATGGTTTCTTATTTTCCAATGAACAAGATGAAGCAGTGCTGAATCCTCTCTTCGTAAGTAAACTGAGGCCACTGGGGACTAAGTGTCTCCCCGTGTGGACTGTGAAGCCATTTGGTCCTCCTCCATTTTTTGTGGAGTTTTTGCTGCTGCACTGTGAGTTTGGTAGTTGTTTCACGAAATACTAGGAGCTAAACTGGGACACAGTGCTGGAGGGAGTTCTGTCACGTGTGGTGGGTCAGGGTCTGCAAGAGAATGCACCAACTAGGCTTCTATCTCTCACAGCTTTCCCCATTGCCCCCTTTTCCATATCAACCTGATTCTTAATTTTCCTCTGAAAACTCTCCATATAACAAGATGCCTTTACATATAAGGGTCTGCTGGCTGCACCATGTCAGTTACAAGCCATTTGGAATCCAATGGTAGATCCACAAGGCCCTTCCACGAATGTTTTATCAAACACCTCCCCACCACTGCTCTAGACCCACTACTCAGCAGGCTACAAACTACTGGCATCTCTGCTCTACACCATTTTCATGAAACTCAGTAAATCAAGGCACTGTCTCGTATAATCATGATCAGCAAAAGGACATCCAATGTTTCTCCAGTACCACCTGGTCATAGGTATTTCAAAAATTTCATGGTATTTATCTAGCCATTTTTCAACCATGAAGTTGGAGGCACTGTGGGTTTCAATTCATTCAGCAAAGATTAAATGGTGAGGAAGCTCATTTCAATAAAATCTCTGGAGAACTCTCACAGGCAAGGCTTCCCAAAGAGTGGACAAAAGGTCACATTAGGCGAGGCCCATTGAGGTCTATAATGTGAGGTCAATGTGTGTTTTGACTCTCAACTATGGCTGCCATTTCTTTAAGGATAAAATCATGTGATATACTTGCTGAGATTCCCAGGCCTCTGTGGAAATCCACCCGGGGCCTAGGTCTCAGTTTCCAAGAGCGACTTTCATGCATGGCATCTTAAAATCCCAACAAAATTCATGGCAATGCTTCTCTGAGTTCAGTTCCAAAACCCAGTCTCTAAGGGGAATCACACCAGAGTTCAAGCCCACGTGGACACAGTCATTTATTCCAATGCCACACAAATGAGCAACATTAAAACCAAAACACTCCCACATAGCCCTCATCTTATTCCATATAGTCAATCATCTTAACATCTGGCTGGAGGTTTCCATGAGGGGTGCAGCCCAAGACAGTGTCCAAAATCAGCTCGTTTGCCCCTCATTTGCCTAAAGTCAGGGTAGGCTGGACACCGTTTCTGTGAACCAGGAGTGAACAAATAAACCTGCCGTTAATACTTCCATGTTTCTCCAATTTGAGGTCTACTGATTTTAGGTATCAATTCTTTAGGTGATTTAGAGTCAAGCGAAAACACAAGCACCTCTGCAGGGCTTTGAAGAACTCATTTGACCTAAATAATCCCTATTCTCATTTGATGGAGTGCAGCAACCTAACAGAGGAAGGCAAGAGACTTCATCCAAAATGAATGATATTTTTTGCCATTGTGGTTGTGGAGGCTCACATGGGATCATTCTTAAGATCCATCAGGTGCTGAGAATCTAAGCTACAGCCACACACAGGTCCAAGAGGCTGATAAAGACACATCCCTTTCCAAAGCAATTAAGCTAAGAGCCACAGGTGAGGCCCATTCATTTCCATTTGAAAACTGTTTTCTTCAGGCTTCACAAAGGTGTGGCCTGAGGCAAAGACCTTCCTGACATTCAGTGCAACACAGCAATAAGTAAGCAAAAAGCCCAAAGCAGTGTTTCTGCACTGAGACTTTCCTGGTCACACTGATATCTGAGTTTTCTGAGATGCTCGCCATTCTCTTCAACTATCCTTTACATGGCCATGTCACAGAGCTTGGAGGTGGTACATATTTTGGACACAAATCCATGAGCCTATTCTGGAGAGTGGCCAGAATTCAGGAAGAAAACAACAACTTAGAAAGATAACAGGTGTTGCACATCGATAAGACAAGCTGCAGTCCATTCATATATTGGGCAGGATGAATTATAGGGAAGATTTATACTAGACAGGACACATCCATTAATGCATTCTCTTTTCTAATGTCTACAACAACGGACACAGTGGGATACACAGAAACAGAAACACTCGCCGTGTCAAATGACTTACTAGAAACTGTCCACTCCAAACCAAACAAAACGTCTTTCCTATCTATTCTCAGAACATGAGACAAAACAACAAACCCACACCCACTCCCACAAAGGCACCTCCTGCCCCCAAGTAGGTCTTTGACTATCCGAAGTATCCTCTGACTGGTGGGCCATACTATGTTCCCTCGACATGGCCTGTCTTCTCTCAGATCATGTTTCCTTGACCAACTCTGTGAAGATGTCAGGAAAAAGTGGTTAGCCACTACCTGTTTTCTCAGGAAAGGTCCATATTCATAGCTCTCCTTGCATTTGGCCATCCTCACATCATTAGGTACCAAGAAAACTGACTCTGTCCTTGGTAAATCCAAACAAGTGAGCCCACTGGGCCTGGGACTGGGACTGCCTCTGGGTGCCTGGCTTCTTGGATACCAAGTTCAGAGAGTTCCATCACCAAGGAAATGAGGTATGTCACATTCTTTGGAACTGAATGAGGTCACTGCCTTGGCAACCACTTTGTCCTAACAGTTGCTTCCAAGGGTTACATAAGATGGAGGTTTCCCCTACTTCCTGTGGCACTTTCATAAGGTAGAATGTATATCAACCATTGGCACCCTGGAACAGCTCTCCACTCAGGCCTGGATTGTTCCACCTTGTCTACAGTAAGAAGAGAGAGGCAGATTCAGACACATCCCTTCATCCTGACCAGGTTGTTTGCCATGGAAGATGACTTTTGCTCTCTCAAGTGCTTCATACCTGCCTACAACTTCTCCAGGTATCATTTGTGCATGGACATTTGAGGTTCTCATCTGGTGGAAGATCCCCAACTTTCCTGTATTGTAAGAACCCCTCTGTCCCTGCTCTTCTGTAAAATGATTGAGGGAACAGTGTATACTTGGGGTTAAAAACAGGTTTGATTTGGTGACGAATGATTCTGTGCGATGAATAATGGCATTGGGAACCTGCAATATTTACAAGAATATAGAGGTGAAATATAAGTATGAAAACAGAAATCTAGGTATGCTTTGAAGCCCAGAAGGGTTTTGCCCTTGATTGGGATACTTAGCTTTGAATTATGTTCTGCAAAGATGTCTCAGATAATTCGAATTACAATGGCATAGGACGTTGTACATTGGATGATAGAATTTAGAAGAGAACATCAGGTCAAAAAGGGATATTCAGTAGGATTAGGAAGATAGTCGGTAGGTTTAGGAAGAAGAGTGAGTACAGGATTTGGACCAAAAGTTCTTTAGCAATAGACTTTTGGTTATAGAGTGAATGTAAATGTCAGCACATATGAAGAGTCAGTCACTATGTTGAACTGGGGAAAATATGTAGAAAAGCAGATATCAATAGAAACATTACGAAATCAGGCAAAGTATAAAGTGAGGGATAGAATTAGACATTTTCAACAGTGTTGAGTTTGAATATATAAATAGGAAAAAACAAATATGTAGTCACCAATAGGATTGACAATTGACAGCATTAGGCAACCTGGATATGGATGTTTTTAGAAATCCATGTTCACTTTCCATTTAGGCTTTGGTACAATCATAAGTGTGACCTTTCCATTTTTTGTCCAGAATATTACTGTGATAATGAGGTGACATGAGTATTTCTTTCACCATTTCTGGGAGCAATATATTGAAGATGTAATATTAGAATCGGGGTACAAAGAGGTGTACCCTGTTTCTATGAACATAGAAAAAAAGCATGAATAGACCATACTGTGAATAAATAATATAATTTTTTCAACTTTAAATAATGAATTGAACTGATATCTGAAAAATTAAAGGAAATCGTATATTGATATACAATCATTCATTCCAACCAGTTATATATCTATTGGAAATATTAGTGTTTTGGTTTATCATGAAGAGTGTGTGAGTTTTGCTTCAAAATGATTATGGAAATTCAAAATTATGTGTTTGGAAAGAAGTCTGATGAAAGGACCAGTCAAGAAACCCTGACAATACATGTGTTCTGAAGCAAGAAGTCATTAAAGTTGAAACAAATGCCTATTAATTTGTGAACTTGTGGATGCAATGTATATCCTATGATGTGCAAAAACTGAAGAAACAATAATGTACCAGTGTCGAATACAAATGAATGACAAATTACATATCATGTCCCATAGGAGTCTTCTTGCATTGATGTTAGACTGGGTCAGTTACTGTAGAGTAATTAGGATTTGTATGCACCATTCACTGAAGTTAGGTTTCAGTACTATGAAACAAATATGTATTTCAGGTGGATGAATATTTCTGATTATAATCTTGTGAAAAGTTGATTATAAATCCACATACATGTACATGAATGAATTTAGAGAGTATATATTAGACACATTTTTTCATATTTTGAAAAATTTGGAGAGTATATATATATCTATGTCTATACACACACACAGACATACACACACAGAGACACACACACACACACACAGACACACACACACACACACAACATTCACAGACATTAAAAAGTACCAATATAAATGCCAATCGAAATTCATCAGTAAATATATATCATCCACAGATGCAAAAATATTTATTTTACTGAACATGAGTTTATGCATAATTTTGTTCTACTAGGACGTTCTCCTATAGGTTGAATTTTCATTTCCAACAGCATTTAGGAGGAGTGAACACTTCTCACAATTTGTATCTGCCAAGACAGCCACCTCACAAAAATGTATGTGTGATACCTGGTAGGATTCTATATATGCATATAAATATACATGTGTGAATAGGCTACAGAAAAGGGAAATAAGAATTCATATATTTGTTAAGCTTAAAAACACATGGAGAATATTTCAATTAAAATTTGACGAGATTTATAACTCCTACCTTATATAATGCAAATGTCAGGTCCAACTATACAACATGTCTCCTCTGAAGTGCTTGTATTTCTATTGTGTTGGGTTAAATTTCCCCATTATATTAGGATGAATAGTCTGAGTCTACTAGGTAAGTTTTAGTGTCCGGGATTCAGTACTTCAAATGGAAAATTGGAAAATGAATCCAATGTGTATGTAAATATATGCTGCACAAATATCCTCACGCTCTCATCCAGAACAATGCCTTGACATTACCTTCACCCCAAGTAAGACACAATTAGAGGAGAAGAGTTACAAAATCAGTGAATACATATCTGGAATGGAAAATGCTCAGGAGTTCACAACCTTGGAGGTGGTAGAGGAGTTTCCAAAAGTAAGGGACAGGGTAAACACTCCACAAACATGAAGCTCTGCTGCCCTAAAAACTTTTTGAGAAACTGCCTCTGAGCTTCCGCACTTGAAATATATGTTGTTTTCATGAGATTTGGCTTCCTTTGTAGTGAGACCATCAAAGCTGGGTCTGCATCTATGTGACCTGGAGGACATGGTTTCTTATTTTCCAATGAACAAGAGGAAGCAGTGCTGAATCCTCTCTTTTTAGGTAAATTAAGGTCACTAGAGACTAAGTGTCTCCCCATCTCCCCGCGTGGACTGTGAAGCCATTTGGTCCTCCTCCACTTTTTGTGGTGTTTAGGCTGCTGCACTGTGAGTTTGGTATTTGTTTCACGAAATACTAGCAGCTAAACTGGGACACAGTGCTGGAGGGAGTTCTGTCACGTGTGGTGGGTCAGGGTCTGCAAGAGAATGCACCAACTAGGCTTCTATCTCTCACAGCTTGCCCCATTGCCCCCTTGTCCATATCAACCTGATTCTTCATTTTCCTCTTAAAACTCTCCATATAACAAGATTCCTTTACATATAAGTGTCTGCTGGCAGCACCATGTCAGTTACAAGCCATTTGGAATCCAATGGTAGATCCACATGGCCCTACCACGGATGTTTTATCAAACACCTCCCCAGCACTGCTCTAGACCCACTACTCAGCAGGCTCCAACTTACTGGCATCTCTGTTCTACACCATTTTCATGAAACTCAGTAAATCAAGGCACTGTCTGGAATACTCATGATCAGCAATAGGACATCCAATGTTTCTCCAGTGCCACCTGGTCATAGGAATTTCAAAAATTTCATGGTATTTATCTAGCCATTTTTCAAGCATGAAGTTGGAGGCACTGTGGGTTTCAGTTCATTCAGCAAACATTAAATGGTGAGGAAGCTCATTTCAATGAAATCTCTGGAGAACTCTCACAGGCAAGGCTTCCCAAAGAATGGACAAAAGGTCACATTAGGCCAGGCCCATTGAGGTCTACAATGTGAGGTGCATGTGTGTTTTGACTCTCAACTATGGATGCCATTTCTTTAAGAAAAAATCATGTGATGTCCTTGCTGAGATTCCCAGGCCTCTGTGGAAATCTACCCGGGGCCTAGGTCTCAGTCTCCAAGAGCGACTTTCATGCGTGGCCTCTTAAAATCCCAACAAAATTCATAGCAATGCTTCTCTGAGTTCAGTTCCAAAACCCAGTGTTTAAGGGGAATCACACCAGAGTTCAAGCCCACGTGGAACCAGTCATTTTTTCCAATGCCACACAAATGACCAACATTAAAACCAAAACACTCCCACATGGCCCTCACCTTATTCCATATAGTCAATCATCTTAACATCTGGCTGGAGGTTTCCATGAGGGGTGCAGCCCAAGACAGTGTCCAAAATCAGCTCGTTTGCCCCTCATTTGCCTAAAGTCAGGGTAGCCTGGACACCGTTGCTGTGAACCAGGAGTGAACAAATAAGCCTGCCATTAATACTTCTATGTTTCTCCAGTTTGAGGGCTACTGATTTTAGGTATCGATTCTTTAGGTGATTTAGAGTCATGCGAAAACACAAGCACCTCTGCAGGGCTTTGAAGAACTCATTTGACTCACAGAATCCATATTCTCATTTGTTGGAGTGCAGGAACCTAACAGAGGAAGGCAAGAGTCTTCATCCACAATGAATGATATTTTTTGCCATTTTGGTTTTGGAAGCTCACATGGGATCATTCTTAAGATCCATCAGGTGCTGAGAATCTAAGTCACAGCCACACACAGACCAAGAGGCTGATAAAGACACATCCCTTTCCAAAGCAATTAAGCAAAGAACCACAGGTGAGGCCCATTAATTTCCATTTGAAAACTGTTTTCTTCAGGCTTCACAAAGGGGTTGCCTGAGGCAAAGACCTTCCTGACATTCAGTGCAACACAACAATAAGTAAGCAAATAGCCCAAAGCAGTGTTTCTGCACTAAGACTTTCCTGGTCACACTGATATCTGAGTTTTCTGAGATGCTCGCCATTCTCTTCAACTATCCTTTACATGGCCATGTCACAGAGCTTGGAGGTGGTACATATTTTGGACACAAATCCCTGAGCCCATTCTGGAGAGTGGCCAGAATTCAGGAAGAAAACAACAACTTAGAAAGATAGCAGGTGTTGCACATCGATAAGACAAGCTGCAGTCCATTCATATATTGGGCAGGATGAATTATAGGGAAGATTTATACTAGACAGGACACATCCATTAATGCATTCTCTTTTCTAATGTCTACAACAACGGACACAGTGGGATACACATAAACAGAAACACTCGCCTTGTCAAATGACTTACTAGAAACTGTCTGCTCCAAACCAAACAAACCGCCTTTTTGATCTATTCTCAGAACATGAGACAAAACAACAAACCCACACCCACTCCCACAAAGGCACCTCCTTCCCCCAAGTAGGTCTGTGACTATCCGGAGTGTCCTCTTACTGGTGGGCCATACTATGTTCCCCCGAAATGGCCTGTCTTCTCTCAGATCTTGTTTCCTTGACCAACTCTGTGAAGATGTCAGGAAAAAGTGCTTAGCCACTACCTGTTTTCTCAGGAAAGGTCCATCTTCAGAGCTCTCCTGGCATTTGGCCCTCCTCACATCATTAGGTACCAAGAAAACTGACTCTGTCCTTGGTAAATCCAAACAAGTGAGCCCACTGGGCCTGGGACTGGGACTGCCTCTGGGTGCCTGGCTTCTTGGATACCAAGTTCAGAGAGTTCCATCACCAAGGAAATGAGGTATGTCACATTCTTTGTAACTGAATGAGGTCACTGCCTTGGCAACCACTTTGTCCTAACAGTTGCTTCCAAGGGTTACATAAGATGGAGGTTTCCCCTACTTCCTGTGACACTTTCATAAGGTAGAATGTATATCAACCATTGGCACCCGGGAACAGCTCTCCACTCAGGCCTGGATTGTTCCACCTTGTCTACAATAAGAAGAGATAGGCAGATTCAGACACATCCCTTCATCCTGACCAGGTTGTTTGCCATGGAAGATGGCTTTTGCTCTCTCAGGAGCTTCATACCTGCCTACAACTTCTCCAGGTATCATTTGTGCATGGACATTTGAGGTTCTCATCTGGTGGAAGATCCCCAACTTTCCTGTATTGTAAGAACCCCTCTGTCCCTGCTCTTCTGTAAAATGATTGAGGGAACAGTGTATACTTGGGGTTAAAAACAGGTTTGATTTGGTGACGAATGATTCTGTGCGATGAATAATGGCATTGGGAACCTGCAATATTTACAAGAATATAGAGGTGAAATATAAGTATGAAAACAGAAATCTAGGTATGCTTTGAAGCCCAGAAGGGTTTTGCCCTTGATTGGGATACTTAGCTTTGAATTATGTTCTGCAAAGATGTCTCAGATAATTCGAATTACAATGGCATAGGACGTTGTACATTGGATGATAGAATTTAGAAGAGAACATCAGGTCAAAAAGGGATATTCAGTAGGATTAGGAAGATAGTCGGTAGGTTTAGGAAGAAGAGTGAGTACAGGATTTGGACCAAAAGTTCTTTAGCAATAGACTTTTGGTTATAGAGTGAATGTAAATGTCAGCACATATGAAGAGTCAGTCACTATGTTGAACTGGGGAAAATATGTAGAAAAGCAGATATCAATAGAAACATTACGAAATCAGGCAAAGTATAAAGTGAGGGATAGAATTAGACATTTTCAACAGTGTTGAGTTTGAATATATAAATAGGAAAAAACAAATATGTAGTCACCAATAGGATTGACAATTGACAGCATTAGGCAACCTGGATATGGATGTTTTTAGAAATCCATGTTCACTTTCCATTTAGGCTTTGGTACAATCATAAGTGTGACCTTTCCATTTTTTGTCCAGAATATTACTGTGATAATGAGGTGACATGAGTATTTCTTTCACCATTTCTGGGAGCAATATATTGAAGATGTAATATTAGAATCGGGGTACAAAGAGGTGTACCCTGTTTCTATGAACATAGAAAAAAAGCATGAATAGACCATACTGTGAATAAATAATATAATTTTTTCAACTTTAAATAATGAATTGAACTGATATCTGAAAAATTAAAGGAAATCGTATATTGATATACAATCATTCATTCCAACCAGTTATATATCTATTGGAAATATTAGTGTTTTGGTTTATCATGAAGAGTGTGTGAGTTTTGCTTCAAAATGATTATGGAAATTCAAAATTATGTGTTTGGAAAGAAGTCTGATGAAAGGACCAGTCAAGAAACCCTGACAATACATGTGTTCTGAAGCAAGAAGTCATTAAAGTTGAAACAAATGCCTATTAATTTGTGAACTTGTGGATGCAATGTATATCCTATGATGTGCAAAAACTGAAGAAACAATAATGTACCAGTGTCGAATACAAATGAATGACAAATTACATATCATGTCCCATAGGAGTCTTCTTGCATTGATGTTAGACTGGGTCAGTTACTGTAGAGTAATTAGGATTTGTATGCACCATTCACTGAAGTTAGGTTTCAGTACTATGAAACAAATATGTATTTCAGGTGGATGAATATTTCTGATTATAATCTTGTGAAAAGTTGATTATAAATCCACATACATGTACATGAATGAATTTAGAGAGTATATATTAGACACATTTTTTCATATTTTGAAAAATTTGGAGAGTATATATATATCTATGTCTATACACACACACAGACATACACACACAGAGACACACACACACACACACAGACACACACACACACACACAACATTCACAGACATTAAAAAGTACCAATATAAATGCCAATCGAAATTCATCAGTAAATATATATCATCCACAGATGCAAAAATATTTATTTTACTGAACATGAGTTTATGCATAATTTTGTTCTACTAGGACGTTCTCCTATAGGTTGAATTTTCATTTCCAACAGCATTTAGGAGGAGTGAACACTTCTCACAATTTGTATCTGCCAAGACAGCCACCTCACAAAAATGTATGTGTGATACCTGGTAGGATTCTATATATGCATATAAATATACATGTGTGAATAGGCTACAGAAAAGGGAAATAAGAATTCATATATTTGTTAAGCTTAAAAACACATGGAGAATATTTCAATTAAAATTTGACGAGATTTATAACTCCTACCTTATATAATGCAAATGTCAGGTCCAACTATACAACATGTCTCCTCTGAAGTGCTTGTATTTCTATTGTGTTGGGTTAAATTTCCCCATTATATTAGGATGAATAGTCTGAGTCTACTAGGTAAGTTTTAGTGTCCGGGATTCAGTACTTCAAATGGAAAATTGGAAAATGAATCCAATGTGTATGTAAATATATGCTGCACAAATATCCTCACGCTCTCATCCAGAACAATGCCTTGACATTACCTTCACCCCAAGTAAGACACAATTAGAGGAGAAGAGTTACAAAATCAGTGAATACATATCTGGAA